>NC_143444.1:24636775-24939048 GCF_987193195.1 Phasianus colchicus | reverse complement strand
ACTTGCAAGACCCTTTGCCAGCAGAAGGACTCTACCAAAAGATGTTTTGGGTGAAAAGAGAGGCTGCAGCAGTCTTTATTCCAGTATACAATGGTATGGGCAGGTATGGGCATGGCTGGCAAAACAAGTCCCCAAAGGAGTTGGCAAGACCAGATTTTCTTCTCACCCACAAAAATGACTTTAAAAAAGCCTCACTTGTCTTCCAGCTGAGGCACCAAGTGACTTTCCTTTCTTGACATAGGCATGCTTTCAGCCACCTACCATTTCACTTCAGTTATCTGTAATTTAACTGTAGCTGAGGAGTTGTGACCTAACAAGACAAGGTGTCTATATTTTAAACCTGCTTGTGGACATCATTGCATATAGTGGATTTCATCCTCCATGTGTTGAGTCCCTTGCAGGGCCTTCGGAGGTTTGAACAATGCATGCCCACACCTGTTGCAACCTTCCTGCATTCAGGGACTTTTCTTTCTGCATGGAAACGGTGATATATGAACATCATCTAGAGCCACAGTACGTGACCATGGTCTGTAGCAGGATGCGAGCGTGGTAATGATCTGCTTGTGTGCATACTAGAAAAGTGTTGCTCCATTCACAGATGGTGGTAAGGGAAGTAACCACAACACTGCAAAGAACGTCTTAATACTGTGGGCTAGAGCTTTACAAGTAAAAGAAAACCCCATTGAAAACAAACATCTCCCGGGCTAATGTTGTATAAATGGGAGTGTGAGACAAAGATGCTGGAGGAAGGCAGAGTTTAGCATGCTCTGTAGCTGGGGGTCTTTTTCCTATCATGGCTCAGTCAAGCACAACCTCAGATTTTAACAGCTGGTTAGCCACAGCCATTCCAGTTTTTTGTTAATTTTATTGTATTATTATTGTTATTGTTATTTCTTAACCAGGAGGGTTGTAGTGGTTTTCAGCTTGCTACATCTCTGCAGAGCCCACGAGCTTCTCCTCTGTGTGGTGGGAAGGAAGGAGAAAGATATATTTGAAATGAAAACAAAGCAGAAGAAAAGAAATAGAGTGCTGGTATTGCTGAGGAATGCTCTCCACAATGCTGAAATTGCATAAGTGCTGTCTTTGTTTCAATCAAAAATCTGCTTTTTGGGTTGAAACAAGGCCACCACTAACAAGGCCAGGAAAGAAATTTCCTAATGGTTTGAAGGGAATTTAGGATTCTGATGGTGCATTTGATTTTGAGTATGGTTAGTATAGCTGAAGAAACAGGAATACAGTCCCTCCACAGCAGCCAATACATACAAAAATGTCTCAGTGCAGACACCACCCAGGCAGCCTTGCTACATGACTAATGGGTTTGAAGGGAAACCATATTCCTTTGTGATTGGGGGAAATGATAAAAGTGATAAGGGAACTCAAAGGGAATGACACAAAGTGTTTTGCAGCATTTGGGATATATTTTATGGTGAGATGGTTTGATTACAGGTACTGTTTTTTGGCTACAACAAGTCCTCAATGGCAGTGAATCAGCCTAGGCTGAATTTGGCTTAGGTAGTGCATTATATAATCCTCTCAAGTTTGCATGGAGTGTGTGTTCCTATTTGAGGTTTTTTTCCTTCATTTCCTTGGTTAGTTCCTGAAACATTCCCTCTTTCCTTTTTTTAACAGTCATCACCAGCTAGGGAGAAACAGACAGTCTGTATTCAATGAATGTGATGTTTTTTCTGCTCTTGTACTGCATGCCAAAGCACAGTTCAGTGGTTCCAGAGAAATAGGTGAAGCTATTTGCCACGAAGCACAAGTGCTATGTTGTATGCCTGCCCTATTCAGCCTAATGTCTTCTCTAGCTGTGCCCTCATCCTGTACCTACCCTACAGGTACTCCTTTACTCACAGGAGTGAATCGTGTCACCTCCTATACTAAAGCCCGTTATCAGAAATGGATGTGTTACCTCTGTTATGTTGTTAGTCCATAAGAACAGGGTCAGATATCAGCCATCAGTCAGGAGCTGATGGTAAATGTTCAGCACATAAGAGCAGTGATCTTTTTCCATGTGTTTCTTGCCTGCTCAGAGCAGTCAGGCATTTTGAGAATTTCCAAAGTTGGAGGCTGCATCCACAACAGCGTTCAGATCATTCCCAGCATTAAAAAAAAAATAGTGCACAACTTGATCCTGAAGTGTCTCTGAGATGGCAGTTGGCTTTCCCAGCAGCAGCTAGTCAAATTACACCACCTGAAAGCAGTGGAAAAACCCAAAAGGAACAAATTGAGAGATAGCAGAAAAATGTTATCACTTCAATGAACAACTCACCTTTTCTTCCTGTAGCAAGAGTTTATTCTGTCCCAGGTAATTGGATTTGACACATTTTAGCCATGCTAACCTTCAGCTTTCAACACATCTCTCATATTGTGGTCAATTATTTTTCAGCAAGGCAAACACCATCTGCAGTTACGCTAGTGAAAATAAAATCACATGGGCCATCAGTTCTCATGCTTCAAGGCATAAGCTCACAACAGTTGAGGTCAGGAAGAAATCTCAGCACTTGCAGCAGACTGGGGCTTCGACACCTTCTCCTATAGCATCTGGAAGTGAGGGGACAGCTTCAGCAGGCCAAATCCTGCTACGATGAAGATTAGGCCTTTATGAGGCTTTTCTGTGACATGCTATTGTTGTACTTACCAATTTGTTCTCCTCCTGAAACCAAGCCTACGTGATTGGCATTGATTACTTTTCATTCTTGGCTGAGTGGGCAGTTGCAACAAGAATAGGTCACACAGGAAATCTGTGGCAGAGCCAGAAGTGAAAACCCAGCTGCCTTATCCCGGTCATATGCAAAAGAACCAAGACCAGTTTTCTGTCTTGCAGAAAAGCCATTTTAATGAGAGCAGCCCAGAGGGGCTTGCATGTGTTGCAGATGAGTGATTCAGTGTGTGGTTCCAGTGAACAGATTTCCTTCAGCACGATGCCAAAAAACAGGGATTCCATACTGCTGCTCACGCTTTCTTCTGTGAATCTTTGTGCAAATTTCTGCCTCACTATCCCCACCTAACATAAAGCCATGTAATCTCTCAATATTTTTTTTTTTTTTTAACTCAGTGGATTGAAATCTCCGGTTGCAAATAACAAGCTTGTTATGTTGGTACTTTCTATAGATTGGCATAATGTGATTGACTTACTTTATTGCAAGGGAGGAAACATGCCTCTTCCTCTCCCAGCTTTGTGTCCTGATGGATTGTGTCAAGGTCAGGATGAATGTTGTTGCACCATTAGCTATGCTAGATGGCTTCTCTTCTTGGACAAAACCGGGTGGACTCATTGCCTATATCTAATTACAGCCCTTGGAGGACATTGGATGATTTCTTTCCCTTAATCACATCAAAAGGACTTGACAGTCTGTATCATGGCTTTATAAGAGCACAAATTTGCAAGGAACTTTATGGATGCAATAAATCTTTTTAAGGGAATGCCAGTACTCTAGGACACTTGAGATTTGGGGTTTGAGTGTGTATATATTTATTTGTATATATGTTTACATTTCTGTTTCCACAAGCCTTTCTCTGTGGAATAGGAATAATGATCTTGCAGATTCCCTCTGCTCATGACCACTGTGAAATGTTGATACTTTTACTGCCTAAGCTGATGCCCTCTTACTTCTCTGGGGAGAGACTACAAGGAACATGAACTTAATGGGGCAGCCAGCTGGTGTGCTGGTGTGAAGCCATTGCTTCCCCAAGGAGGGAAGGTTACAGGCCTACCAAGAATCCAACAGCAAAAAGCAGATCTGAGATCTTCTGGGTGGTAATATTAACACTTTGGTAATGGCTTAGAGGAAAGCCCTAAGTCCTCTTGGACCTGGTTTCTGCCTGGTTGAGAAACCACAGAGCTCTGGAGAGTATCGTTCCAGCTGGAACAGAGCCTTACAGTGCTCTGTCCGGGAGAGGGAGAGAGAGGCAGAGGCGAGACATGAGTACAGACCACAGGACAGACAAGATGGAAATATCAGAAGACTCAAAGAGAGGCATAAACTTTGCTCTTTGGATGCTACTGAGCCAGCCTTTCCACCTTGAGCTGTTCTCAAGAGGAAATGAAAGATAATCTAAAGTCCTGGTTGTGCCTTTCCAAAGGTTCCAGAGGATACAAAGACACTTGTACACGTTTCTAGTTCCCTGTCTTGCACACTTCACATCCTCAGGAATGTCTTGCAGGATTGTGGTGTCAGCATTTCCAATAAAGATGGTTAATAAGTCTTTGCTTGCCAAGTAGTGTGTGGATATAGCTAGGAGAACACGTTTCTCTTTAAGCAGCAAAACAAGCGAATAGGTTCCCCATTCCTTCTCTCCTCCTGTCTGCAATTCAAGTGGACTCCTAGACCTGGGGTATTATTCCTGGCTGAAAAGGAGAGTTTATATGAGTCCCTCGTTAATGCTCTTGGCAGCTCATCTCACTATTCCTGTAATACTGCAGCACAGGTCTGTCCAGGCAGCAAAATGCAGAAGAAGATGGGAATTTGGGAGAATAAGAAATGCTTCAGGTCAGAAGTAATACACTGAGTGGGGAGATGAGGATGTGGAGCTGGAGAGAACAGATGAGTTCCTTCAAGCTTCCAGTTTATGTGCTGAGCTGAGGAGAGAGACAAAGCTGTAAGAAGACAGCAGTTTACTCCTGGAGCGTTTTGCTTGGATGAACCTCTGTTTGTGAGAATATCCATTTGAAAATGTGGAAGAAATTCCTGAAAACAAAAAAGATAGCAGGCAAATTGCTGCCTCTTTGGCATGGGACACAAAAGCCTCTTTGGCTTTTGGTACAGCCCAGCTGTCGAGCTTGGTTTTGGTGAGGTCTCTCTTAGCAGGAGAGGTAGAACAGCTTGGGTAACATGTAGAGCTTTCACCACAAGAAACTTCTTAAGAAGACTTTAGGTGTGCATTTATTAGGAACTTTTTAGGTTTAACTAGTAAGAGAGGCTGGTACTCCCTGGCTTATTTTCTGAAATTTCTTCTGTATTATACTGAAAGATATCTCTGCTCTGCAGATCCCAGGAGTCTGAACTGTAGGTAGACATCACAGCGATGATTCCCACAGCAGCAGAATGCTTAGATGATGCTCACGTAGATAACCCTGGCAGACCTTTCTCCACTTTTCCAGCTGATTTGGCTGGGAGGTCATTGTATCTGAACACCTATTCAATGCATACCAGTCAGGCATCTGTTTTCTATACCTAGCCTGCAGCAGTGATCTAGACTGGTCAAGCTCTCCTGTTCCCCTCTTACAGCCTCTGATGCTTCCACACGTGGTGTAGAGCAAAAATAACCTCTAAGCAATTGTGTTCACATGTATGGGGGAGGAGTTCCTTCCTGATCTGAAACAGGAGGGTTTTGTTATATCTATACTCTGCAAACAGAGCCAGGATTAAGACAGAATACATCAGAGTGAGTTCAAATAACTCTATTCTCCTCAGCCCCATTGAAAGTTGAGAAGAAAAATGCAGAAAGTCATTCCAGTTGCCAGAGACGTTGTGTGATATGGTGATCATCCATCCCGATGCACTGTAGAGTATTTGAAATGTGTTTTCTAGAGAAGTTATCTGCTCCCTGGATTTACTTTCTGATTTTAAATACACAATACAGTAACTCCTTGGCAGTTCAGATTAGCTGCATGTTTCATAAAGAATGCAGACTTGAGTCATTTTCTCCCAAAGCGTTGCCTATATAGTCTGTGAATCATATTCTCTTTAACCAGCATAATCCATAATTACTCCCTTGCGCTTGTCAAGAATCTCGCCTTGACTTTGGTACCTGTCATATACGCATAGATTTTCTGCTTTGATATGGTTTAGTTTTTAGGTAGTCTTGTGTGGAGCCAGGATTTGGACTGGATGATCCTTGGGGGTCCCTTCCAATGTGGATATTCTATGATTCTATGAAATGGGAATGTGATTCTTAAAGTTGTGACTATCACTGAATTTTGAAAGAGTTGCCAGCAGAGGTCTTAAAGCTTCAATATTTTACCATCCAGAGCTCTTTCTATGTCTTTAGAAAGGATGTCTGACATCCTAAAGTTCTGTTTTATAAGGGAGGTTTGCCTGGGATTAAGCCTGTAAACTTGTATGGCTTTCCTGGTAATTAATTTTAATACAAGCACCCCTGTGTATTTGCAGAGCTGTAAAAGTATGGTCAGATCAAAAGCATTAGATCTGCCTTTGGATGAATGCTGAAGCCAGCGTTTTAGGGAAAAAAAAGTGAATGTTGGGTGTGCTCAAAATATAGTGTGAATATCAGTAGTAAGAGAAAGGGTTTATTACCTCCAAATATTGTATAAATTGAATGATTTGAGTTGTTGAAAAGAATGAAAGTTATGTAAGGCTAATCCTTTCTTCCAGACTTGTGACGTGCAGAGTGTTAAAACTGGGACGTACTATGTCATGGCAGTGCAGTTCTTAAAGCATTGACTCAACAGTTTACCTAGTTGAGTCTTAGCATTACCTGTAGTCATGATCTATGTAGGCCGTACCTTGAAGGAGCTTAATTTCTATTGCTTTCTAATGACAATAGCTTTTCTTCCTTTTCTGTGGTTTCCCTTTGGTGTCTCTTGGGGCAGGAAGGTGACAGTACAGGACTGGCTGACATCTCCTCTGCCACCGCATCCAGGTTCTGCTTTCTGTAGTAAACAGACTGGTTATTTGTTCAGGTAATCGCTATAGAAAGTACTACCATCATATAAGTGTGTGTAATATATCATTATGCAATTAGCATCATAATAGCAGACTCTATAACCCTGTTAATACTGTAGACTGAAATAACACTGCAGACACCATAGTCACCGTTTAACGTTAGCTCTTGTGCCATTCTTCTTAATCAGAACCACGCAGACTTCTTGAGGGCAATACTCCAGGCCCATCCTCATGGAAACTGCTTTCAGTGAGGTTCACACTTGATGTGGGATTTTCTGTTTCTCTACTCCCACACCCAGGCAGGAGAAATGCAGCAGATCCCAGATGGGAAAAAACGGAAGGAACAAATCTGGCTCTCTTCCCCTTCCTCTGTGAAGTCTTGTGTTGCATGTACCTCAGGCTGAGCTTGGATTTTCTACTCCAAATCCCGTTAAGCTCCTGATCCCTCTCCCAGGGAGCGGTGATGACACTGTAACCCAGGGCAGTGGAGCAGCAGCTCAGGCCTTCAGGCCTGTGGTATTAAATCAAAGGTTTCTTGCTGGGTTTAGGTAATCCAAATGGGCACAGTTCCTTTTTGTTAACCAACAGGCCTGAGGGGACCAAGTCTCAATCATTTTACTGAACTAGGAGAACAAAAAGATTTTTCAACGAAACAATAAAACCATATTAATAATACACATGGAACGTGTGTCATAAATTAAAGGACTGAATGCCTTTGGAGTGGGGCTTTTGCCCATGTGAGAATTTTCCTTTTGCCTTTCTTCATTGGAGGATGCGTTTGACATAAGAATTAAGACCTGCTGCTAAGAGAGTGGAGTGCAGAAACCTCAATCCCAACTACTTTATCAATCCTTCCACTTGCTGCAGTGCCTGCTAAAACCCCAAGTCTGACTGCAGGCCAGGAGGAGGACTTGACGCCATCCCTGGAGAAAGCCACAAGCATGGATGCTGCCCCACTTTGGAGGTTGTTTCAGGGCATATCCAAATGGCAAACCAAATCCTCCATTACTGAAACTCCCTAGGAAGCTGGAGGTGTTCTGTCTGGATGGATCCTTGTGTCATACACGTGGTGGGGACTCCACCTCTCAGTTGAAAGTCACTCTGACAGTTGCCTGTCACACATGCCTCTTTACAGGTCACTTGCAGAGGACAGACATTGCATTTAGGAATGTGTGAAGGGTAACACTCCAGCAAGTTTAGTTACTCCAAAGGTGAGGCTTTAGAGCCAGAGGCCCATCTAACCTCAGTGTTGATAGAAGTGGGATGGGATTGACATTCCAGGCTCCTCTGCACTTGGCAGGCGGGATTCTATACTGCAGAAATTTCTTGGGACCTGTAATGGGGTATCTGATGGAAGACTGGCATAGTCTACATCTCCAAAAATCTTTCCATCCCACAAGAGAGCCATAGCCAACACCACTTCCAGACTCCTAATGGATCACTGGGTGGGAAGGATGTCTGTCCAGACAGCTACACTGCACGTGGGTGTATTTGATGTGCTGCCATGAAATGCCTTCTGATCAGAAGCCAGCTGGGGATCTATAGTGTAGTTCTGGCTTTACTTTCTAAGGCATCATTAGCAACAAATCTGGCTTTTGCTAGAGCTGGACCTGCCTCCAGCTGGATGTGGGAGAAGGCAGGAATGCAGGTGATGGTGGTGACAAGACAGAAGTTATTTCAGGACAGACTTCCCTTGGAGCTGTTTGACTCTCTGCAGTGTGTGCTTGTGGGGGCAGAGAGCTGGTTGTCAGCTACCAGCACACCAAAGGTTCCAGCTTGAGCCTCCCTCAGCTGCAGCCCAACTAGCTGGAGAGGGTTCACGTGTAAGGCAGAGGTGGAAATCCCATAAGCCTTGAAGAACAGCTCAGTTTGGAAGGCGTCTCCAGAGGTCTTTACTCCAGTCCCTTACTGGAAGCCGGGCCAGCTTCAAAGCTGCAGTGCCTCTGTGTGCTCCCAAGTGGTCATCCGAGTCCATCAACATTAAGTAAGCTGTGTTGTCTTTCAAACAATAGGTACGTGCTAGCTCTGCATGCCTGGGGAGCAGTGAGTTCAGGAGTGCTGTAGAACACAGCTGGGCTGGCTGGACCCAGTATTACCTCCAGCAGTGTGGCTGTGCCTCAGACAGGAGGTTATCTCCAGGCCCAAGCAGCTGCAGCTGGAAGAGGATAAGTGAGCAGAGCCGTCGAGACCACTCCTGCCCTCCAGAGGCTGAGGTTACACTGCCAACACAGAAGGAGAACGTGGAAGGAGAAAGGAGAGGTCAAATAACATGCACAAAGAGCTGAGAGTAGAACAAATGTGTTTTTGAAGTTGTAGGCCAAGAAGTCTCTGGGAGTTAGGACTGCTTCTCTGGTACGGCTTTCCTTGATACACTGGCTCTCCTGGATGTACTGCATCCCTGTACCAGCTGCAGTTCCATGTACAGCTTTTTGTCTTCTATAAGTAGGCCTTCAGGGAAAGAAGAGGCATGGAGAAATCCCATCTTATATTCAAAAACGTTTTCTATTTTTTGTTAGGAATAACAAGGCAGAACCAGAAGACTGGGGCAGTGTTAGTCAGCACAGAGGCTTGGCAAAAGCCATTGCTGATGCTGGCTGAGCGTGGGCGCCTTGTTTTAATCTCCCATCCCTGTCTCCCCGTCTTTACAAGCATTTCTTAGGCATTACTCCTGTGTGTGTCCTCAGGTAATGCTGAGCCCTCGCATTTTGTTGTGTCTGGGACCCTTTCTGTTATCTGGGCCCTGAACGTGGCACTAAGCAAACCCAGAAAGTGCTGGCGGTGCTCGCTGACCCTTGTTGTGCTCTGACCTGTCAGGTTCGAGAAATCGTTTTGGTGAAAGTCTGCTATGTGTTAGCAAGTAACTGTTCAAACACAGATGCTGCCTGTGTCAAGGAGGTTTTTTGCTTAGAAAGTACAGACAAATATTGATCCTCTATTGAGCCTGGAGAGCAGGCTTGAGTAGTGCAATGACATGTGATGAGAGCTGAAAGAGATCCCACAGCTCAGGGATTGAAGGTACTAAAGGGCCTCTTATTTACTGATCAGGCAAAGCTTGACGTGCCTCTAATCCCCCTGGCCAATGTGGTCATGGGGGTTTAGCTTTAACCAATTTCTAATTAAAAGTGTTTACAGATGAGTGCTTTATTTACCCAGCATTAATTATAAAGGGCTTTGCACTAGCGAGGAGCAAAGAGTTTCCTGTCTGCTTTTGCAAAACCCTTGCTGGGACCTTGGTTTCCCCAGAAGGTCCATAATAAAGTTATTATAATGACAGTCTTTGTGATGAGATCCTGAGCAGATGGGGGCAGGAGGACGGAAGCATTTTCACTACACATGCGCCGATTGTCACAGGTTGAGAAATACTCTATTAACCAGGTTTTGTGCCTGGATGCTTGCCAGTTACCATCCAGGGTCTGGGCCCAGAAGTCATTAGTTTAAACCCCAGTGTAATCATTTTTAAGGTAGATGTTTAAAATGAAAGCAGGGGGATATTGGCTGGTGTAAGATGCTTGCTGCACTTTGTATGGTTGGGAGCGGGCTGCGTGCAGGGGGGTGGAATCAGCAAGGGACACCAGGATCCCAGCACTGTCCGTAACAAACAGCAGTGTGTCCACCACCAGCAGGAGCCAAACGCTAAGTGTTTCTTCACATTGATCCACTTTTTCCTCTACACCGTGCCCATTTTGAGCGGATTTCTCAGGAAGAGAAAATCCAGTTGGGAAATTTTCATTTCAGAGCAATTGTGATCTTTGGTTCTGTAAGAAACAGAAACAGAGAAGTTCATTACGTAATGTCAAGTTGAACAAACGATTCCTTTTTTTATTATTTTCTTTCTCCCCCCGTATTTCTCCACTAGCGGGATTTTATTCTGCGTTGTAACAGCCTGTAATTCTATACACATTTGTAACGAAAAAAAAATTTCCAGAACTGCTGCTCTTGAGAAATTTTGGTTCATGGGAACGCAGGCCCCGAGATGTTGACATTTCCCACACAGCGCGGTGTTCTGGCAGCTGCAGTGATAGCCACCACGGCGTGCAGAACTGTTAACACGGTACGTGGGAATAAGGGATCAGGTGGTAAGAGCATTACACCAGCTTCAGCCTCCTCTCTCGACAGTGATGTCAGTTGATTCTTTAATAAATAAGGGGCTTTGTCAGACTTTTTGCCACTTTGTCAAGCTCTTCGGTGCTTTTGAAAATTCGTTCTGTAACGTGAAAACGAATGGTTTCTTTAAAACTCAATAAAGAAACTCTAGATACCATATCCAAGAACTGACGTAGAGAATTTAGCACAAATTCTATGCGCTACTTGTGTACATCAATACTGAATTCAGCTTTTTGAAAGAACTGCAATAACATAATGCCCAGAAAATAAAACATGTATTCCCGTGTGGCCAAAACTTTCAGCATTGTGATTCACATGGCTTTTCTAAAGTCTTGGGGAGCGTTCACCTTCTGCTCTGGTACAGAAGTGTATTTGTTCATGAGCATGCATGTTAGGAGCAATCTGCAGGTGTGATTTCTTCTGCTTTGTGTTTCTTCATGCCATATATATGGGTTTGTTCTTACGGTGCACAGCACTGTAAGAGTTATTTTTAAGCCTTCTCAATGGTACTTCAAAATAACGTATTTTAATAATATAGGAAAGGAGGGAGAGGAAAGTAGGGCATCCTTAACAACCTCTAAAGTCTGCGTATTGCAAATCATTGTGGATCACTCTACTCCAGTTGCTATGTTGTTTCACTCCTCCCATGCCTCCATCCCATGCTGTCCTGTGAGGATGCTTGAGGTGAGTGTGCTCTTCCTCCTTCAGCACATACCTCTGCATGTTGTGGGGCCTGTGGTGAGAGCTTGATGTGTTTGGGATCAGGGGTTCTTCCCAGGCTTTTCTTCTCTGTGAATTTGCATAAGGCTTTATTATTTGGCCCAGCAGCTCCCCAGTGATCCTTAGGATAAGGCTGTGTTCTAGGCTGGTGCCCTGTCTGCAACAAAAACGCCTCTGAAAGCCCGATTAATGCCAAATTATACTTAAGGGAAATCTTTACCTTCAGCTATGATACTGTAAATTATTGAATGCTGCAGAGAAAATTACCACACGGTCTTTCTAAAAATACCTACCTCTGTCATAGTCACAAGCAGCTTCAAAAGGTTTATTGAGGGGGACTGGGAGATTAATTTCCGTTAAAGATGCAATTTCCTTATTAAAAAAAAAAAAAATTATAATTTAAATGGTGCTGTAAAAGTGAAGCTAAAAATAAAGGGAAGTCATATGAATTTAAGCCATGTGCTTACTGCAAAGCTTGCTAGACTTTCACCATTCTGAAGCAAGCCAACGGAGGAGGGCTTACAGATCAGTAGCAGCAAGAGACCTTTATTTGCTGTGGCTGTAGTGCAGATGTTGTCCTGCAGCCCAGTGAAACCATTGATCATCCTGCAAGCCCAGCCCGGCTATGAGTGTGATCTGCAGCTGGAATGATGGATGGGGACAGCCCAGCTATCAGCTGCTCATCCTCTTGCAGCCATGCTGAGTGCTGGCCTGGGCATTGGGCTGTCTCCTGGCTCTGGTGAGCATGGCAGGAAACAGAGGCACACTCACTTTTACCTCTGTAGCAGTCAGGCAGCTTGGCTTCTTTACCTGTGGCCTTGAGTGATCAAAAATCCCCAGACTCCAATCTCACATATCTTCAGCTGTTTTTGTTTGTTTGTTTTTGCTTTTCCCATCTGATGCAGAGGCTCTTTAGCCCCTGTGAACCTGCAAGTCTTAAAGACTTTCCCCACCAATTTACAGACTGTAAGTAATGATTTTGTCAGTCCTTCAATATAGGGCCGTAGCGACTGAGGGAAAATCACGTCACATACAGGCTCATTGTATACCCCAGATGTCCTCTAAGGCTGGTAGGATTTCCTCAGTTGCCCTTCACTGCCCTCCCCTCCTCCCTCTCGCTCCTAATGTGATTTCATTTTAAGCGATGGTGAAAGATGTGAAAGCAGATATGCACAGCAAGATGTAAAGCCCTCTGGTCTGTCAGCATGCCTCCAGAAAATCACTGCCACCGGCAGGAGACCAGGCTCTCATCTGTGAAACCTGGTAGTGAGGAGTACAGCAAACTGTAACCCGAGAGCTGAAAAATTCAGTGTCTTCACAATTAGGGCTTGGCTTTGGTAGGCAGGGGGAAGTTTGGACTGTGGTCCAAGGTTATAATCACTGGAATGCTTCCTGACGATGGCAGCACTGAGACCTCAGTCCCAGCTGAAATCAGGCTCCTTTCCAAACTGGAAATTTGAAGGGGTTGGTGAGACTTTATGTTTTGACAGCACTTCTTCAGTTCAGACAGCATCTAGGCAACAGTAGATGAGACCTCCTGACATTTGTGCTGTGAGTAGGACTGGATGGCAGATGGATTTTCCAGATTCTTGAGGTTCTGAGCAAAAGAAATTTTGTTCTATGTTGGAACAAAAAAGCAGAGTTGTTTTGGGTCATTTGAAACATTTTCAATATATTCAAAGCACTTCATTCAGTTTTCAACCCCTTGCATTTTAGTAGAAAGTAGAGTCTATTTTAAAGAATGTAATTTTGCAGGAAAAAAACTTCTTGGTGGAAGTAAGGAAACAGACCATTGAGTCTTAAAAATACTTTCCCTGAATTTTTCCAGTAAAGAAATATTTTTTATAGTGACTATGATTTTATTTTTAAACTGTTTAATTAAAGCAAGGGTAGTTCTTAGGAAAATTGGACATCCAGTTGATGCTTTATGGCAGCTCTGTCCATTGCTTGTCTTCCCACACAGTTCCCCTTCTTAGCAAATGTAATGTTCAACAGTGGCTAAATGTGATTCCTTGGATTTCCTGTTCTTGCAGCAAGCATCCTGCATAGCCAGTGGATCTCCTTAGCTAGGCCTTTTCCCAGGGAACAACTTCAGCTGTTGTTGAACTTCCCTTGTCTTCAGAATATTTTTTTGATGAAGGCTTCACAAAAACTGACACATTTCCATGGAAATTTCCCATTTTAACAATTTTTTTTTATTCTAACAACATTCTGTCTAATTATTCCCATTCCATTGTGCCTTCCTCTCACCTCAATTAGGACTTTAAGAAGCACACAAAGATGGCACATGTATAAGCAGATAAAAGAAATTGAATAGTAGAACAGGAGGATAAGATCTGAAAAAGATTAGGAGAAAACAGGGAGATTGCTACCAGTTTAAAACAAAGTGGGGGGACACATTCAGAATGGAGTCGTGCTGAAGACAGAAGATCTGCACTTTCCCAAGGGCACATTTCTGAGCAGGCTGCCACGTTCAATCAGAATAATCACCGAAGTAGATCAAATTTATGAAGTTGCCCAGTGATGGGTCTGCATTGTAAATAAAGGCAAATTAGCTGGCAGTGTGTTAGCACGTATTTCACTCGTGTCACAGTGTAGTAATGAACCTTGTATCAAAGTCTACAACGCCATCTGAGTTTTATATGCCCCATTTCCTTCATGTTTTGAACAGTGGAACCAATTTATAACGTAATGATTTTTCCATACATAATTTCTTTCTTATGATTTCCATAACTTGGAGTTTTTACTACGACTAGGGCTGAAGGCAGCCTCGTAAAGGATATGAAAAGGGGCTGGCTAAAGTGTCTCATAAAAACATAGCTTGAGCGATTTGCTGGTTACTCTCTATAGGTTTGATTGTGTCTTGGATTTTGCACCACGTGAGGAGCCAGCAGTCCGTGTTTCCAGCTGGCTTCACACTGAACAGCCTGTCCTGTCAGGTGCCCAGCATTCCTGCCTGCTGCCTCCTCATTTTGGAAAGCAGAGCTTGGAACATGGGCATCCATGGGCAAGAGGGAAAGGTGGAGTTTGGCCACCTGTATGGATGTGATTCCATTTCACTGGGTACCATTAGTGGAGGAACCAGATTGGGCAGGGGGAGAGGTGAGCACAGCTATCACAACACACAATCCTTCCAGTTTTGGTTTTCTACCTCCTGAGCCCTGTTTAACAGAACTTTCTCAAACACTGCAAGCAAGCTGCTTTCCTTCCCTTTCTGTCCTTTCTTTCTTTCTGGATCCTTAATCCCTGCAAAAGCAACCTCTGAATTGAAGCCATTCTAAAATTACCATTCTGCTTTAGGAGCAGCTCTGACCTGTAGTAATACCAAGGGAAGCCTTTCGTAGAGAGACACTTCCTTCTTTCCATCAGAGAAGTCAGTTAGACACAGGTGCCTGGTTAGCTGATGCAGGTCTTCTGCCTCCATCCTCGTGTACGAGGCTGCTGAGGGATCAAGTGAATGGGGGAGAGGTGAAGGGGGAACAGGGAACAACTGGCCTGAGAAATGCCAGCTTCATAAATCTGGGACATTTAATCCTTTTACCTGAATGACTTGTATCACTGCAGAGTCATTTCTACCATGGGCCCGATGTCAGCTTGAGAGTTTTATTTTTTTCTCTCTCTTTGTCTTTATTTGGTAAGCTTCTCATTAAGCAATATATATATATAATATTAGATGGCACTATTTGTTTTTCTGTACAACTCTCCAACTCCTGGTGATGATATAGCAAAAGGGTATCCTGCCACTACTGCAGCCTCGCCTTGACACGGACATGTTAGCAAACTGTCTCTGTAATATATCTGCTTATGTGGGTTTTACCCATGGTAACAAATGCCACAGGAAAAAAAACAGCACACAGATGATAGACAAAAATATGTAAAGTGTTGCTTCCTGTTGCCTGCTTCATTTTTTGTTTCCTTTTTTGGAGAGGGAAACCATCATTCTGATGCAGGCTACAAGGTTCCTACTCAATTAAACAGTGATAGGAACCAGATTTTATGTGTGAATGTTGTCACACGGTGCTGGTGATCTGCTTGGGAAGCCAACAGAAGCCCCTACAATCCTCATGCAATAGGTAAGAAACAGAACTGTCTTAGAGAAAATACAGGGTCCTGAGGCATCTCCTCTGCTGGGTTTAGAAATGGATGTGGACAGTGTGGCTGTATGAAACAGGCACTTCTCCTGATACATGCATCTACTGGCTGCTGGTCGCGTCCTTTTCCTAGAGATGCATTCCTTTTAATCCAGATAAATTAGCATTGTGGGTTTGTAGCACGTGGCTTTTGCCTCAGCTGGATAAATAGCATGAATCCCTTTCCCCTTTCAAAGCCGCTCAGCTCAAAATACCCATTTAATCTGACTTTATAAGTTAATAAATCACTCATGATAATTAAGCATTAGCTCTGCTTGCCAGCAGAGTGCTGGGGAAGGCAGATGGATTGGTGCTATGTCTGTCTTGGTTTGCCCTGCTCCTCCTGCAGCAAAAGAGCTGTGTGGGGAGGGAACCATCCCAAGAGACACTGGCAAATGCTGCATCTCACATCCTGTGGATGCAGTGGTGGATTATAAATCTTTTAGCACCAGAGGTTTCTCTCCTGGGGCACTTGGAGCCCAGTGCTGCTTTACGAAGTGATAACTCGCAGGCTGATGACTGCTAAGTGGGGTGCATCCTCGTGGTGATTAGCAGTAATGGGGCTCTTAGCAAGGTGAAGAGCAGGTCCCTGAGTGTCCTCAGGGCAGGGGAGGCCAGGGCTCAGTGTTTCCTGGTCACAGAGGTGCTGGATGTCTTGCTGTAGGCTGAGAGGTGGAAAGGAAGGGTCTGTGTCTCCCCTGGCCTCAGCCTTGTGGGAGTTCATGACAGTAGAAAGGGTTTCTCTGTGTACAGTCGCCATTCTGCACACTTTGCACACGTTTGCTCTCTACTGAGCAGAGGTGGGGCCTTGGATAATGGATGCAATTTGTCCTTACATTTCTGCAGAGCCAAGCTTGGGACATCTCTTGTAATTCGGAACCACTCTGAGCTGGCAGTGAAGTTGTATTCAGGAATTTAGGTTTATGTGTAGGTTTTTACATTTTTTAGGTATTCTAGTCTGAAATTAAGATGCTCTTGCAGAGCCACTCTGAAGTAATATGTAGCCAGATTTATTTGGATATCTGAGCTGCTATTATCTGCAGATTTGCCTTCTATATTTTGTGGAATGTGTGAATATTTCCCAGGCAAGCCATGCATGCCTTGAGCTCTGGTTACAGCAGCTAGCTCAGTGCCAAACGTGACCACCAGTGGCTCTCTGCCTTCTCACACAGTGCAGTTGCAGAGTCTTTGGCCATGGAGTTTTGAAAAGGAGCGTAATCTGTCCTCAAATTCTACCTTTTCCATTAAAATAGTGTCCTGTACTGTCTAGTTTTGGGTAATGGATGAATTTCTTATCAGATGTGTTGAACATCCTTCTTTGCCCTGAATCCCTGAAGACTGAAGCAGTAACTGTGGCCACAATGAGTTGTGCCTCTGGAATTGTGTCTGCCTTTTCCTTCCAGCTCTGAAAGCTGTAGGTGCAAAATCATAGATCACTTTTCAGCCCCAGAGCTTTTCCCTTGGTACCCCAACTCCCTCGTGCCTAACCTGTGTTTTTTTGGCTTTGCTGTGAGTGGAGATTTATACACAGGAAATGGAGAATATGACATTTTTGTTTGTTGCTCTGTGTCTGTGGAATATCTTTAATATGAAACTGGTTGCCACTTAATTATACAGGCTAAAGACCTCCATTCAGTGTGTTGTATACAATTTATGAGTCTCAGTTCTCCCAGACACACATTACAGCCGTGTGGCAACACCCAGGTGACTAACATTCCTTTTTAATTTAATTTCCTTACATAAATAGCTTCATTAAGGATCAGTTATTTGGGCACAGAAAATAGCAGTTCAATAGGTAAGACTAAGCCATTGAGTTTAGTACCCTGCTACTGTTAGAGCAGCACCATAGCTTAGCATCAACCTCCTCCTGCTCAATGATTTTTTTTATACCTTCACACTAGGAATTCACTAGTGAAGGTGCTGGAGTTATTTCAGAGTTAATTCAATATTGAAGCTTGTATTGGAGTTTATATGAGAGCAATGCTAAGGAGAATATTTTTAGTCTTACGTTTGAAATTGATCGTTTTGCTGGGATTTCTGATTTGCTCATGGATATCTCTTTGATGAAAGGAAGTTTCCTTGCTTTCTAGTTAGGTTCACACTGCACTTAGAAAATTGATTCCTGTCTTTAGTTATCCATCTTTAGAGCTCGAAACAACTGGAAATCAATGAGACATTGATGGACTTGGGAAACTTCTGATTGTCACCTTGAGGCACTGCTGTGACAAACGTTCTTCAGATTCTTACAGATTTTTTCCCTGCTGTCACATTAATTCAACTCTTTCACATGAGCAGAAATACAGAGTGCATGTTATAGCAACACAGAAATCATTACCTGAGGTAGTCAGGACTTCTTTTCTCCCTGATGGCTGGTTTGCAAGCCTGCAGGCTCCCTGATCCTGCCAAAACTGGGAAGAAACATTGCCAGAAAGGTGGATATTGCTGATGGCTTTGTTATCTTTAGGCTATCTCCAGAAGATAGTAGAGTTAAAAGTATTTGTGGGGAATGCAGGAGAACATAAAGAAAGTTAGACATTTGCCTCTTGTTGCTTACATGATGTTATGTAATTGTTTGTAAGTGGTATAAACACTCATTGTCCAGGATATAAGCCAAGTCTTAACTGTCTACAGGTAGGGATCACAAACAATAGACATATTCTTATATAATAACATTATCTGTTATGTAGAAGCATCTGATTTTTATTATTCTCAGAGATAGGATATCAGGCTCACAGAACTGAAGGCCTGGATGCATGTTGAAGGCATAGCAATGGACATTTCTTAAAACACCAGCCAAGTGTAAATCCTTCAAAAAACCTTTTGAGATGGGTGGTCTTGCTTGTTGGATGTAGGCTTTCACTTTTCAGCAGAGAAAGGGATGAGTGATGATTATCTCTTGCTTTTCCCACTTCTTTTCCTTTAGTGATAAATAAAACAAGTCTTGCTTGAAGTGATTGCTTTTTAATGATGCATGTCAGATGTGAAAGCAGTATTGCTCCTGTTTTAAAAGGGCATGTAATGTAACAAGCTGGCTGAGTTTCATTCCCAAATCACCACTCCTCAGCAATGTTCTCTCTATCAGTATGGAAATAAATGAACTCTCACTGCCTGCCGAGGCTGGGGAGGCCTGGCCTTGCCTGGATATTGCCTCCTTGTTCTCTGTGGGGGAAAAAAAGATATAAAATAGCAGACCCTCAAGTTTTTTTTTTTCTGATCGCTAGACAACCTCCAAGAAGAAAATATGTGTGATCCCTGAATACTTGTCCAAGAAACTGCATTTCTGTGGGGCTCATAGCACTATTAATAATTGCATTAGCTCCCCACTGGGTCCCTGATCTAGTTTGGGATATTGGTGACCTAATAGGTTGAGGAGTTCAGAGAGAAAAGTCTTTGAGGCATCTGGGCCTGTGGAGAAGCCCTGAGTAAATCTTTTATGTTGTGTGGAGGTAGTTCATGGAGGGCTCATTAGCCTTATTGGGTGGAGATTGGCTTTCCTTGGGTGGGAGGTGCTGCCCACGTGCTGCTGCTGCTGCTCTGTGGCAATGTGGATTGAGATGGGTTTATGGAAAACTTTTAGGAGGGCAGTGGTAGTGACAGATATGCCCCATCCTTGGTAGTGTCCAAGGCCAGGCTGGATGGAGCCGTAGACAGCTCTAGTAGGTGGTGTCCCTGCCCGTGGCATGGGGTTGGAACTAGGTGGCCTTCAAGATTCTTTCGAACTCAAGACTTTCTGTGATTCTGCGGGGCTATGAAATGTGCAGCTAAGGTGGGGCTAAAGCTACAAGGGAGCCTGATGATGCCAGGTATCAATATAAGCACGTTTTTGTTTTCCTCAGCAATCTTCCCTGGTGCGTCAGGTAGAAGATAAGTCTGGGCTTGGTATGAATCATGAGCTATTTGCAGAGCATTGAAGATACCTAGTCAAAGAGGCCAAAATATACCAGCTCCACCCTTTCATCCTTCAAATTTAGTGCACAACCTCCCAGAAACTAGGATCCTTTCCAATGCATTATCCAGTCCAATTTGAAGTGACCCAAGCGGTGAACCAGTACTTCCCCTGGCAGCTTGTTAAGATGTTTTCCCCACTTATCCTACTCATATTTCCCATTTCTTTATTTCAGCTCATTACCTCCTTTTGCTGGGCTGAGGGTAAATGTGCTTCACCACTAAACAGCCCACAGTGATGGCTTCAGTCATGTACCATTAATCCCTGGAGTACAGCAGTACTTGTTCACCCATCTGCATGCTCCAGGAGTGAGTGAATGATTGACACTGGTCATAAATGCTTATAGTGTTAATTCTTTAATGTCTTGCTAATTTTCATTTGCTCTGTTTGTGTTGGGAGGAGTGTAATAGCAGATTCTGGGTAGAATACTGCCCTTGTCTGCTGCTTATCATTGTTGGAAACATGCCTCTCCTATCATAGCATGCACAGCCCCAAGGCATGGAACAAAAATGAAGGCTATTTTTGTATAAATAAACACCAAACTGCTCTGAGTTCTACATCTTTGGTGGCCAAGAAAAGGGATCTGTGTATTGGAATCTGCTCTGTGAAGTAGGCATAACCTTTCTCATGCCCTCTTATTATATGCAAGGGTTTTGCCTGGCTACTTACCCAACCTCATTTTTAGAAGGCCTTTATGCACTGAAATCTTTCCATGTTTCAGCCTCAGCCTTTGCCAAGCACTTACACAGGTGGAGCATGTTAAGGCCATGAGGTGAATTACATGAGACCATTCTTGCAGTCATTGTTGCTTTGTTGAAATGCGCTCTAAATTCCCCAAAAGTAGGTAGTTGCATTGGATTCAGCGTTTCCCTCAGAATAATATAAACACTGACTGCACAAGCTGTCTTTTTGGCTTGTGTGTGTTGTCCTGTACTCCTGGAAGAACTGTGTAGTTGAGATATTGCAGGCTGCAGTGATCCCATCCTAGCTTTCAGTTTTGGTTCATACCTCTCAGGTCTGGATATATCTTTTGGTCACATCATTTCATAGCAAATGGTTTTGCAACACCAAACCCTTACTCTCACAGTGCTCTTTGTCATACTTCTATCCCATCCATGTTATACTCAAGACCTAGGTTTTAGTGGGTTTCGTGGACCCTCATAACCACTCAGCTTTTTCTAGAGTTTGGAAGAAGGCTGAAAGAGCTCACATTGTTTTCATTATAGGCAGTAATTAGTATAAACTTGAGTTTATGACATTGTGAGCTTGATTAGAGGTTCAGGAAAGTGAACAGCCCTTCAAAAGTAGTGAGGGCCTTCTGACAGTTTCAGGGATGAAAAGGCTGTTGCAAGTTCTGAATAGCAAGTCGGATAAAGAAATCTTTTCAGCGGTCTCTATTTTTGCTCTCAATTTGCAACTAATCATAGATTTCCTTTGTATTTTCTAAAATATCCATTTTTAGCCTAATTGCAGACTATAAATCAAACTCTAAAGTAAGCAAGAAAGTCTGACTGTCAGCAACTGCAGTGAGGAGATGTGACAGCAAACTGGCCTGTCTATCCAAACGTACATTTAAAAAAAAATATGTGGAAAGACTTGGGATGTGATGAGAGATGAATTCCATAGGTCACCCCGTACTTTTCTTTCCCTTTGAACAGCATCTTGCAAGCTCCAAGGGTAAAGAAAACATTCTTTAAAAACCAGCTGGGGAAAGACGCAACCAACCAGGCAATGCTGGCTTGTAGCTAATGGGACTGAGCAGTTTTGGGAGGTCATTTCCTCACCTTGTTGCTCTCCCGAAGTCTGAAGATAGCTTTGGTATCATCAGAGAGAGCAGTATTGCTGTGTGCAGTTGCAGCTACTGATGAAAACAACAGAACGCAATGGAAGTCTTCATTCCTGAGCCCAGATGGCAGAAAATTGTACTTAGTAAGAGCATGCAAACCAGATACTTACAAACCCAAGGGGAAAGACATGAAATATTCATGAAGTCTTTTCTTATGAAAGAGACTTATTCACATATATATAAATATATATATGCACACTTTTGAAATCTATTCAAGCCAAATAAGACTTTCTTAGTCACCTTGCATAAAATAGGAAAGCAGATGACTAGGGTTCTGCCTCCATTATACAGTCATTAGGAGGCTGGAACAGCCTCTGGCTGAAGGAGCCTCTGGTGCTCTGCTGCCTTCTAAAGATGCGTGCCTTTCCTCTGGCCGTGCTGGTGTTTTCAGCAGCTGCTCTGAGAAAAATCACTTGCTGCTACTTAATGTAGTAAATAAGTCAGCCTTTATAATTTATCATCCTCTTTGCAAAAAGAATGTATAATAGCTTGAACCTACCAAGGGAAGAAGGATTTTAGTACCCTGGGAGTGGCAACACGAGGTTGGTGACTCCAGAAAGCGTGGCTGCGCCAGTATGGTTTGGAAACCCCACTAGGAAACATAGCCCTGAGTAGTGTGCCCAAACCATGCAGACACCTGATTCCTCTGCCAAGGTCTTAAATACAGAGACAGTCATCTTCTGTGCTTGTATTGCTTATGCTCAATCTGTCAATAAACAGTCCAAGCTTTGCACCATCGTTAAAGTCCTTTATAAAAACAAGAAAGAGGAAGGGGAGGAATGAGAAGTCTGTAACTAATAACCAGAAGTTTATTTTAGGAGCTTTGCTTGATGTCTGAAAATAAGTAGCTCTGAATTAGACTCTCACTTGCCTTTTAAAGCAAAGTCATCTGCTTTAGAAAAAAAGCCTTTTATTCTTAGCCTTATTCAAACATACGATGATGTTTGTGGTTACATTTGCCAAAGTAGCTTCGGCATTTTCTTTTCTGGGAAATTTGTAAGCAAAGTTTGCCACATGCTCTCCATATATTAATTATGAGAGTGACAGTGAGTGAGGAAGTGAAGCTGCTGGTGACATTACTTTAATAGGCAAGAAACAGTTGATAGTGCTTGCGTTTGGTCCCAGTAAGGAAAATTGCTGTTTTCCCTTTCCTTGCTCCTGAAATGGATGTGAGATGGATGGTATTTTAATCATGCGTGCTGACATTTCTCTTTTTGAGATCAAGCTTAAGGGTCTCTTTTCCCTGTTTGTTCTAGATGGAAATTAGGTGGCACAGTTTGCCCTTCACGTCTTTATCAGTGATGGGAAACCCTGTAAGGAAAAGGGAGAAGGAGTTGCTGCTCAGAGTAGCTGTGCTTGGTAGGGCAGTTTGCCACATCTCCACTTAACTGAATTTTTTCTTAATCTTGTAGTTTTCTTTCTGGACCCCATCTCTCTAGACCTCAGCTGGTAAATATTTATGGAATTGTTTTAATATACGATAGCCAGAGATATGTCAGCTTGTTGTCTAATTAATATATTGTAAATTCCCCAGGAAGAGACCATTTCTCATTGTGTTTCAAGAGTTAGCACACTATCAGCTCCCATGGGAGCTAACCTGATCTTGGCAGTGGGACACTTGGTCTCAGCTGATGGTTTGGATTCTCCCTAACCTGAGGACAGAGGGAAGCACCTTAGGAAGACAACTGACTCCTGCTGCACTATAGTGGGCATGATTGGGGTCTCTTCCAGCTCAGATCAGTTGTGTCAAATCCTGTAGCTAATTTCAAACCACACTGCCTTATGCAGCGGGGCTTTTTACTTTCATCTTGTCTTCAGGAGAATGCTTCCTGGGTCAGGCTGTTGCATTGGTCTTGGTTTGCTTGTGAAGATCTGGCAGATGGAAGAGAGCCTGATGACGAGTTCTGTCTTAGGTTGGGGAGCAGAGACAGCCATACGTTGCAGCAACCTGGCATTTCTCCTCCAACTGTTGAGGAAAACAGCTTCTTTCTCCTAAAATCTTGGACTTAATCAGTGTAGCGTAAACTGGTGGGTTGAGGGAAGGAGGTGTTGGGTAAACTCAGGTGTAGTATTTGTGCAATGGCTTTTTGGGGATGAATGAGCCATGGGCAAGCGGGTGAATGTGGCTGTGGGTAGTTGCTCTTCACTGATGTAGCTTCAGGGCAGTGATTTGGGATGTGTCACAGGAGAGGTGGCGGCTGTGGGCTGTTCGGGGTCCATCTGTTCCCCTTCACACTTTTCTGTTTTGGTGGGAAGTTTTTTCCTTTTTATTTTTTGTTGTTGTTGAAAGGAAAAGGCTTTGAATGAAGAATGTGGAATTCCTGTAATGTTGATACGTGCAGGCTGGCTGATGCAGTTCTGCATCTGTACAGAATTGGAAAATAACAGAACTGGGGGAAAAGCACAGCAAACTGAATTTCCTCACCAGAGGAACCGTCAAGGTTCATGCCTGCTGTGGCTTTGGATATGTATTTCCTTGCACACCTCTTCATTAGTAGCCATCAGTTACTTAAAGGCAGGGCTCTCGATGGCCGTAGTGATTTCCTTTCCCTCTCCAGGTATTCTTCCACTCACATTCCAGACCACAGAGTTAATATCTGCATCATGTTTTATCTGCAGCCAAGTTTGGCAACCAAACATTCACTCTCACCTGTTTCTTCATTTGTTTCACATGCGCTTCATTTGCAGAGAAAATATCACTGGCAAAAACAAAGGCTGACATCACCATGCCTAGGGTCTGTTTATTTATCCTTTCATCACCTAGTAAGTATCTAGGACAAACAATATTGAACTGGAAGACGTGTACGTACCTTTCATAACCTCTTCATTTTGTTTAAATGCCCCAGCCTTGGGCTGTATTTAACATGAAGCTCTGGGAACTGCATTCATAAACCAGATACTCAGCTGTTCTAAGTTACTGTAGCTCTGTTAAAGTCAGTGATACTATGCTGATTTATAGTAGCTGACCTGTGCAGGAGCCAAGGAGAACACATATAAATGGCAGACATTCCAATAACTAAATTAAGCATGGGAAAATGCATGCTGGCTCCTTGGAAAGTACTCCTAACCAGACCTGTAAGTGTTTGGAACAGGTACCCAAGCAAAGTGTTGGAAAGTTTGCCTTTTGTGTGTTTTGCAATATGGAAGAGATGGAGCGTTCTGAGAGCTAGGAGCTACCCAGAAATATATTAACCAGATGCTGCACATGCCTGGTAGAGAATGTAGTAATAAAATGACTTCACTCTTGAGAAAAACGCTTAGACTTAAACCTGGCTGGTTCACAGGTATTTCTATACTGAGTCACAGCATTTAACTGTGTGCACCTCCTGACAGTGCCAACACTGAAATGGAACAAAAAAATTGTTATGCCAGATCTGGACCTTGGTTCAGCTACTGGCAGTCGTAACCATGTTTATAGGTAGATGGACCTGTGTATGGTGGCATCTCTCTGTCACATCACCCAGTCAGTGTTTATTCCCTGGTGTGAGGTGTGGATAAACCTGTTTTCTCCTTCTGACTCAACATTAGCCATAATCCTTTGGGCTGATGTGGTTTGTCCTGCTGTTGGAAATCCATACAGATTTACTGGCCCTTATAAAGGAGACATCCTTCCAACAGCGTTTGGTGCATGGCGATGCTAGCCACCCTGGATCATTGCTCCTCTCCCCACTTCATTGCACTGCTCTTAAAAAGAGAACTTGGGATTAGCTCAGCATTTTTCCTTGAAGCATACTCTGATGCCTGGACATGATGTACTGTTCCATTGCTGAACCATTACTGATGCCATCATGCTCTCTCAGTTCTGCCAGCTGCCAGAAATCAGTTTGAAGAGTAGCACATAAATAACAAGACCCTTGAGGCTGTTGTGTCATCAGCGAATAAGCTACCCAGCAGCACCATGCAAAGGTGTTTTGTCTGGCCTTGCCCTCCGCTGGTCTGCTTTTTTCCAAGTGGTACACAATTTTTCATTCCCACTTTCAATCTGGCAGCATGCAGTCAAGTTCTGTAATAACAAACAGTGAAAAAGCACTGGGCTTTATGGACTTTAGGAAGTAAAGCAGAGAATAAAACATGGTCCATTAACCTGCCAGGAAAGATACATGGAAGACAGGAGTGACTCCTAAGCCACCCTGCTAGAACATGAGTTTTTTCTTTTTTGCTAAACTGATTTCCTTATGAATTATTTTCTTACTGCATAATAACTACCAAGAAAAGTATGTTTTAGTTATTCACACTGACCTTTTAAACTTCCAAGAGAACTGCATATTTTCTGAGGCCCCATGTAGGGCCTATTAATAATTATGCACTCCCGCTGAGCTCCATTGATTAGTTTGGGTCCTATTTCACACTGTAAAATGAAAAAAAAGTCCCTAGTGTTTGTGTATGTTTTTTCTTTTTATGTTCAGCTCTCCTCGGCTATAGATCAAGTTTTGCTATTAACACAGGTTTTGGCCCATATTGATGCGTTGCTGTGCTGGAGGCTCTGAAAGACAGAAAGAAAGGCAAAATCAGATGGAGGAAAAGAAGAGAAAGGTGGGACTTGTGATCCAGAGTGACAATGGAGCTCAGCTGGTGTGATAAGGGGCAATGTCAGTGACAAGACTGTGCATTAGTATGCTGTGGTCCTACTCATGCCTTTTTCATTTCTGCTAGCAAACATTTCTTTGTGAATAAATCTACTTTCTTGGCAGTGCTGTATTAGTACTTTAGTTTCATTAAAGAGTCTGGAAACACCCCAGTGGTTCGGGCTGAGATATATAATACTGCTAACACAGATTTGTTTCATAACCCACAAACTATTAAAAATATTAGCGTCCTCCTGGGAGTCGCCTTTAAAGATTCCCTTTCTTTTTCTCTCTCTCACTTTCAGAGCTGGGCTAAGACAGCCAGCAATAATGCAAAGCGAGCTCAATTTATTCAGCTAAAAAAATAGATAACAATATTTTACTACTTCTGAGCACTTTCTCAGTCTGAATGTTGCTTTGTGTTCCACTTCTTATCCAATGTAAACAGCCATAAAGGAGAGCTGCTGAGACAACATGGGGGTATTTCAAAAGGTAGACTTTACCCGTCCAAAGGGAGATGGCTTTTTGTTGGGAGTGAATTTAGTCTGGGACTTTGTAACGGGATATGTTGGTCCCTTCAAGACTGAGCAGGGAATGCCAAGTCCCTTCAGGACTGAACAGATCTGTGTGTGTGTAGGGGGACAAAATAACGGGAAGAAAAGTGACAGTCCCCATGCAAAGAGACTGGAAAGCCAATGGAAATGCAAAGAGGTGCTCCAGGTGGCTTTGAGTTTTGTTAATGCACCTTTTGGGGTGCTTGTTTGGACTTTGCCATTGGGCAGGAGAGGAGGTCAATGAGGAGACTATGGGCTAAAGAAAGAAGCACCTCCTCAGCTTCCAGAGGGCAGCCAGGAAATCCAATTCAGAGTCATCAAAAACCTGGATGGGGCACACCTGAGGGGTGCTGTGGTGACCTCTCAACACATCTTTTTTCAATCAGTGCCTCCTTATTTTGTTCAGTTCCCACAAATGAATTGCTGATTTCAAGGGAAATGAGAGGTGAACGTAACGTCTGTGTCACTGGAAGATGAGCACAGGTCTCAGCACTGCTAGAGCCTGTAGAGGTTGGATTGTGGCATTGTCTGTTAGAGAAGGGCAGAAGGGACGTTGATAAGAAATCCTGTATTTCTGGATGACAAAGCCCTTACTGTCGTATAATTTGGATGTCCGCTTTATTTCTGCTGAAAAAGCAAAATTTATAAGTATTTACTTAAATCATAGCTACCAGATTCATTTAAAAGGTTTTTTTTTAATGTAAGATTGGCAAGTCAGAGCTTGTGATTTTTTTTGTGCCATTTGAAGAAAGTGTGAAGAAACTTCTGAACTGCCGAATCCAAATCTGAACCAAATTTACCCCCTTTGAACTCTGCTTTTTGCAGACTGTAATAACATTCATCCACATTTCAGAGGCTATCCTTGCAGATGGAAGGAAATACAGTAGCACTGTTTGACACAGAAGAAATTAGATTTACATGAAATTCCCTTTCCCTATGTCTCTTGCTTTATTTCCAACAGACCTACAGTTAACAATCAGCAGTGTTTCACTTTCAGATAGTGTGGTTTTCATTACAGAGGCTAAGGGAGTTTAAAATATTCTCCAAGCACGCAGCATACATAACATCTTACCCCCTTTCTTTTGATTTCCCTTTACGGCACTAGCGTTACAGATGCTGTGCACAACATGTTAGAGGACACTGCTTTTGTCTGCCATCATTGCAAGGAGGAAAAACATTTAGTGACATCTGTTCAGACTCCTTGATTTCAGCTGGAATGCAGGACATCTTTGGTGAAGGGCTACCTTTGGAGGAAGGCAGTGTCAGACCCTAGAAGGTGTACGAGCTGAGGTAGTATGGCATTGGGAAATGCCTTCAGCTTCATCAGCAGGTGTGGACAACACAGCTTTAGAGGAAGGGGGAATTTAAGTTCTCTCTCCTGTCAGAGTTTCCTTTCCCCAGCTGCAAGTTAGCTCTTTCTGAATTTCACATGGGGTCAGCTCTGCATGGCATGGAGGGAAAGATGAGAAACCTGAACTTCTGTAGCAACTCTGTATGTTGGAGGCTCCCCAGTAGAGCAAGGAAGGCTTAATTCCTCCACCTCCACCTTGCTTGAGGAAGTATAAATATCCTTTTGCCAGATTCAGACCTGAAATAAAGTAGGCATTGCATGTTTGGAAATTGAAGTATGCTTCTCCTAGGAATAGTAGTGCTTTTGGAGGTGCTATGGAAATTGAACTGGACAGGGCTGTGTGCCTGTTTCCAAAGCTTTCAAAGACCATGCTGGGGATTCTGAGAAGCAGAGAGGATTTTCAAGTATAATCCCTGTCTATAGGATTTCAGAGTCATGCTTGGGTGAAATCTAGAAGCAGTTTTTTTCCTTGTAGGGGCTGAGATACCTTCACACATTGGAATATAATTTGCAGGAGCTTGTTTCTAGAATAGCTCATTACATGATGCAAAAATTTGTAATCAGAAACATGCTTATTGTCATCAAAATAATCCAATGTGGAACATGAAAAAAATAGTTTTCCAAAGTTATGTAAATCTGTGTGTATCTTTAATTACCAACGGTAGGAAATACTGGAAGCTTCATAGTTCAGACTGTACAGTGACTGGCTATGATGCAGCTCTTCATAAAGCTTCGTTTTACTCTCTGAGGTTGTAATCTCATATGTTGTTGCTTGTAAAAGCAGGGAATGCTCGATCAAACTATCTTATTACATTAAAGTGAGACACTTAAAAATAAATCAAAAATTCCAGGATATATGCCTACATTCACATACACATATATAAATCAGTAACATTAGAGCAAAGCAGCGTAAGTTACCGCTTTCCCTGGAAAGTCTTCATCAGCAGAATGCCAGGCTGAATTATAGATCAGAGAAGATCCCTGGTGTTCTTTGTGCTAAATGCTTTATGGTGGAGCAAGTTCATTGACTCTAGTGTCAACACTGGTGACATATTCAGTGCAGTTAATTTAAAAAATGCTATCAAAACATCTCTGCAGGACAGTTGAGTTCTTGACAGTATAGCTTGGTGACGTTTTTTCTTTAGATTCAGATGTGTCTGTTTTCTATGAGAAGTAGGATCTGTATTGAAAGCCCATTGGCTGGACCTAATATTGCTCATTCCAAGAGACTTTGGTGAGTGGCCAAAGGATTAGAGATTTTTTCAACAAAAGTGTAATATTTTCCATTAAAAAATCCCTTATGATTTTCTGGGAAACTCTAGTACTTAGCTTCCCATGCATCTTCTCTTTGTCATCATTGTCAAAAACTAACTGGCATTTCTTGCTGACATTTTTAGAAAAGGGTATTTATACTAGAAACAATGCAAATAAAAATAAGTTGGCAGAAACAAGTGACATTTACAGTATGATACAATCCTGACATTTTGATGCCACCAGTGGGAATATTGCCTGTTTGATGACAGTTTCTGTCATTCTTCCACCATCCTGGTGGACCTGTTCAGATCAATAAAACTGCTCAGCTAGATTTCCCAGTCCTCTCTCTAGTGAAACTAGTGCCTGGGAAGGGAGGTGAAACAAAGCCTAATGTTGTAGATAATAACCAGTCCTGCTGACCAGCTGTGATGAACCTCAGCCACCACCTGGGTTAGAATAGCAAAGTTTGGACCAGAAAGATTATGAGCTTCTCAGTATGTCACTGATTTTGTCTTCCAGTCCAGGGTAACAGTTAATTCATAATCTCTGTGGAGTAGGCACAGAGAGGGTCCTGTAGTACATTATTACTGCAAAGTTGTCCTACTCTACCAATAAGGTGTCCTATTATGCTGAGCTCTAACAGCTGGCAGGCTTATTTTGTACAGGCTAGTTAATAATTAAAATTAGCAATTTAGTAATCTGCACCTTGACCTCGGGCACTAGGAACAGATGTAGTAAATTATGCCAAAATTTGTTTCTAAGCCAAAGGAGACCAGTGGTGAGGAGCTGTACTGTTGAATTCAGTGTTTCCAGTTGACTCCTGTGGATAGATGAGAAAGAAGACCAGCATTTCAGTTAGATATTATCATCTGCTGTGCCTTGCAGAAGGCAGCAGACTGGATGAACTTGGCCTGAAGTCTTCTGAGTAATATCTTGTGATGGAGATAAAGATGATATTCCTGAAACTTGTCCATGGAGATGAACCAAGCCTTGCTACACAGCCCAAACCCTAGGATACACAATGACAAACCAGTATTTGCTGCTGAAGTCATTTTTCTTTTTTACTTGCTTTATTGCAGCCCATCAGAGTGGTCATTGGCTGTGTCAGTCGGCTGTGGTCTCAGTGGTTTGTGGTTGGATGCTCAGGATCCCTGGTTTCTGGTGCTGGAGCTGCTGTCTGCTCACTGTGTGGCCTTGGAAAACTTGCTCTGTTGGGTGGCAGCTTTCCCTTCTGGCAGATGGGAAGTGACACCTGCTTTGCTAAAGGGGCAAACTGCAGCTGAGATGAACAGGAGTGTCTTGCTGAGAGGTATAACCTTGTCTATCAGCAGCTCAGAAGAACAGCATTAGAATAAAGGGTGTTACATGTAAATCCTGCAGCTGTGAGTTTCTGTTCTGGACAAGAAATGCTGAGCTGATAGGTCATTCTTTGCCAATTATTTGAAAATAAGATATACCATAAAATTCTAACCAGCTACCAGAAATGAATACATTGGTGTAATTCGTGTCTTCCCCTTCTTCTTTTGAAACTGTGCTTGAAGGTTAATATGCATAGCAGATCCTAATTCTGTCCTGAACTGCTTCTGCTTGTTGGCTGTGGGTTTTGCAGTGCTGAATGGCCATCTCCAAAAGTCTATCTGACTCTTGCATGTCAGAGCTGCTCGTTTTAGTGTAGTGGAAAATGGTGTCTAAATCTGACTTGAAGAAGATTCAGGGAAAGAAGACTGTGTTGAGACAGCAGCTTCTGAGCATGCTGCTTAATTAGAGACATCATGGTTTGGTTGTTAGCATGAGTAGGGTTGCATATGCAAAGAGTTTTGTGCCTCAGTTTCCCCAGTTGTAAAAGTGAAGACATTTTTTTCATTGTGTTAGCAAGAGGAAATTAGTTTAGCTTAGGTTATTGCCTGGGTTAAATCCCTGGATGGAAACCTCTTTCCAACTGCATTACCACTACCAAATCTGTGTGACGTTGTCTCTGGGAAATTGAAAGCACCTGAATCCTTGCTGTGAAAAGCAGACAGTGATGATGTCTTTGTAAGGATGGAGGTCTCAAGTGAGAAACCAAGTTTGGGAGTGATTCCAATATACGCGCCCGCTTCTGTTGTCTCAGCAAACTCAGTGAAGCAAAAAGTGGTTCCACCATATTTGTGTATGAGAATCTTATGTATGCATTGTCCTGTTTCCTGGAGAAGTGAAAGAAGGTCTGAATTGTCCGGGTTCTTATTATGTTTGTCTCCCTCCATGCCTGCAGCCATAACCTCAATAAGAATCCAGCATCAGCTGCTGCAACAGGAGATCTTTGTAAGGTGTGAAGGCATCGAGCTAAAGAAGTATATGGTAAAACAATACCACATGTTGAAAGCACAATAGGAGTAAGTCCTTCTTTGGCACAGCCTTGCACATGAAATCCTTTTTAATTTCAGTGACGTCACATTCTCAGTCTCAAGGAACCTATAGCAATATTTTCTGTGCCGTAAATAAATCCACTCAGGGACTAATAAACTAAACTGTTGCTAATTTGTAATGTGCCACTTTTCCACCAGTATCCAAAATTCATATGCACTAAGATTCCAGAGCTGGAAAGAATGAGGTGGCTTGTCCCTAACCACTGGTTAACTTTTTAAGTTACACTGGTGAGTCGGGTGCAGTTTGGCTTTTAGTGAGACCCCTGGGGAAGCAAGGTCATCTCAGCATACAGTATTAAAAAAAGACCATTAAAATAAAAGCATACATATAAATAAAATTCAGGGAAATTATGTGTTTGTGACTGAAGCAGGAACACTTGTGGCATTCAGGGATCTTGCTTGTTCTTTGGCCTATCACAACTGATAACCTTGCCTCCATATATTTATAGGCACAGGTGGGCCTTCTTATAGGATCTCTCTGTTTAGCATTGTTGCTTGGTTTGAGTGGGCCCTTCAGTTTGGGGTCTGGATGTGGGCTGAGGGAAGGACAATGAGGCATCTCCAAGGGACAAACTAGTGCCCTCTGGCACAGTGATAACACCTGGTTGGGATTCTCACATCGAGTCTCCCATATCTTGTTCTCCCTGTGTCATTGTGTTGTGATCTGTTTGTTGGGCTTGGTCTTAGATGAGGCTGATCTTTTTCCAGCATAAAATTAAACTCCAGAAAACAATAGAATGCTGATTCTCCAGGACAGGTCTCTGTTAGAGTTGTCAGAAGAGTGTTTTGATTTTGGCCCTTTTGTTGCCACTGTTGAAGATGGCGATAGATCTCTACTTTGTCACATCTGAGAGTGGAAAATTTTGCTCTTTCAACTTTTTGGGCTCATATCAGCATGAAAACAAGTGTCACGCGCTTGGGATTTCTCTCAGGATGCAGCACCTTTTTTTTCTGACAGTTCTTTGGATTGTTCACAGCTGGGAAGAAGTTCAAAGCAATTTCAGACAGCTGAATGCCCTCCTCAGGGCACTTATCACAAAATCATCACATCCCCACACTGCTTTGCTTCCTCTTTGGAAACAGTCTCTGTCCAGGGCTGGCCCCATCCTACATTACTCCAGTGATATGTGGCATCTCTTGCAGGTAAGTGGCACACTCCATTGAGGTGAAGCTGGTAGATATTCCTGTACAGGGAAAACCCACATTAAACTAAGAATTAGATACAACTGATCAGGCATGTAGTTTGCTTTACAGTGAAAAGGATTTGCCTGTTCTCTCTTGAAGCTGTTACGGTTTGCCACAGATTTCCTATGTGGTTCTGGGTGAAAGAGTTAGAGCACGTCTCTCTCCTGTGAGAAATGACCCCCAACTGTCTTTCCATTCTAGTAGGGTTGCTAGAATGGTGGGTGGCAGAGCTGAGTTTGCACATAGCATTGGGCTCGTTCATAGTAACTAACACAATGGGCACAAACCAGTGAAGCCCTGAAGACCTTTCCAGCAGTACTGCTGAGCAGAAACACTGATAGTGGAGGTCATGTAAGCACTGTAGACAAACAGTGCCTGACAGGCTGAGCTTCTGCAGTGTTGGTTTTGTTATGTTTTTTCACTAGATAACAGCTCAGGCTGTTACCTTGGGGTATGTGTAAGCATTGCATTTCCCTGAGAGCTGGCCAGGTGTAACAGCCCTCTGGTTTTAGCAAGTTCTCTGGCTTGCTATCCACAAATGAATAATTTGCATCGATCTGGAAAACCTCTACATGTCTTCTCTTGTGATTGAGTTCAATCTCTTCACTTGGGCAGGGCCCACCAAATGAGGTGGCTCAGCAGATAAACCAGTATTGGTTTAAATAGGGCTGAACAGTGAGAAGTATTGTTCGGTGTTTATTGCAGGGTCAGGATCTTTCATATTAATCTTTCCCTTCAGCACTGGCAACCCACCCAAAAGTAACATCTAGAGCTGAGGTATACAGGACCTGTGGGAACTGGGTGAGTTGCTGCCTGTCTGTAGAGCTACCTCACAAGCTCTGCAAGCACTCTTAAACGATGCTTATGCCAAGCCACCTTCCTGTGCAGTTGGGGCAGGCTGGGGGTTGGCATGTGGACAGCTATTTACACCTTGTCTGACACACTAACTTCTTACATTGCAGTAACTTCAGCTGTGGTTTGTGTTCCTAGAGCACAGGACTCCTTCATACCCCATTCCTCCCCATCATGCTTATAAGCTATAAGGGGACCCACATTAGTCTCCACATGAAAATCAGCTTAGGGGTGTCCACATTTAGTTTGGATCAGGACTTTGCTTTTGAAAGGAATCCCTCAGTCTTACCCTCTTTCACCTTGGTATTTTCTGTGGATTCAACAGGCTGGTCCATGGGACCAGCTTAGCGCTAAGCCAAAGTAAGCCTCCTGAAAAGTATGTAGTGTTTATTATATTGGGCCCCACCACTCTCCTGATCCGTTCCTGTCGGGCCACACCATTTGCCAATTCATCCAATTCAGACTGCAGTTTTTAACAGTTTCCCCCAGCCCTTCCTCCAGCTCACACATTACAGAAACCTTTTTCACACTGCTTCTCTGTGGACAATGTGAGCTGGTGCAGGATCTGCTCACCTCCAGAAAGTTATCATCAGATCTTTTGACCGTTACCTGGCGGAGGCTGACTTGTATCCTTGAATTTATTTTTTGTTAGCCATATTTTCACGTTCACTCCTGTTTTTCTAGCACACAATATATTGTGTGCTAACAGCATTATTGCAAGGCCGTGGGATTATATTATCCAGACTATCTGAGCCTATCAAACCTTGCCACTCCTATAAATCCTTCTCCATTAGTGAAGGATCCCGAGTGATTAGCTAGGATGTGACTGCCAGAGCCAAAGTAAGCCTTCTTTCCCTGACATTATTCAATACAATATGTAGAGCCTTTTTCTTTTCCAGCTTCTGTCTTCTTTCTCCAGATTTTCCCTTTCCCTTCTCCCTTTTTCTCCTCTTTTTCCCTCAGCAATGCTGTCTGGTCCTTGCAGGGCTAGAAAGTCACAGAAGCTGTTTTCTGTCAGTTTGTTGATATCTTCTTCCTCTTCTACCCTGGCACAGGATCTGCTTTTGTTAGTTTTCCTTTCAGGAATACATGTGCACTTCAGCATGAGGTCTGACAACCTTTACCCTCCAGGCATGACTAATTCCCATTTACAAGACCACTACAAAATCCATCAGATCAAAAATGTCAGGAAGGCAGGAAAACCCCTGTTGTAGTGCTGGCTGGGGCTGCGTGACAGAGTGCTCTGCTGGCCGTGCTTTGTTGCAGTGGGGTCAAGTACAACCGGCACTTGGAAGGGAAGGGGGATGGAGGGGAGGCAAGGAGGTATTTGCAAGCAGCTGGTGATGTATTGCTTAATACTGTGCTTTTCATAGCTAGACACTGTGGCTCTAATAGCAGCCAGGGTTAAGGCAATGATATAAATTGAAAGTAAGGACTTGTGAGATGTCTTGCGGTGTTAGAAAACATGGGGTGGAGGCTTTCTTGGGGTTGAGTTTGAAAGTAGGAAAATAGCAGTGTAAAGCTGCTAACAAGGATATTGGAAAGTTGCCTTCAAAGTTTTGCCTTTATGCTGCTTAGTGGTGGAGGTAGTGATAATCCTGGTAGGTTTTTTCTATCTTTTTTTTATACCATCTTCTATACAAATGTGTGTTAGCACTGAGAAACTGGGTGGGTAGAACATCCCTTCTCTGGTGGTCTAATTCAACAGCTTTCTTTCAACCGAACTTTCAATGACTTCAACTTCTGGTGAGGCCAATTCTGAGTGCTCCTGAAAAATTCCTCCCTAAGAGACAGAAATCAGTCTTACAGAGACAGGCTGCGGTTGAATCTTGTGACATATTCTCTCTTAGCCCAAAAACCCAATACAGAAGAAGAATAAAAACTTAAGCAGATGTGAGGTCTGAAAATACAGTATCACTCCATGAATGAGACCTCAGAAAGCAGGAGGTGGCCTTGATTCAACCATGGAAGAGTTGCAAAAATGAGGTTTGTGTTTAGCAGCCCAAAGGGAGTTGGAAAGGCAAGTTCTCAGGGGAACAAACCCTAGGGAGAAGGCAATAATGAAAACAAATGAAAGGTCTGCATTTCTGTTGCAAGCGTGACCCTTTGACTTCAGCAGAGCTGTACCAAATAGAATTTGGTTTTATGGACACAACTTGCTTACAAATCTGAGCTGGAGCACACAGGAAAGGCACATAGGCAGCTGATTCAGCAGCTTTGCTGGCTTTTTTACTTGGAATTGTTTGATCCCCTTTTCATTTTTTCCCCTTTGGATTTCAAGACAAGAATTTCAACATTGTTTCAAACCTTCTCAGTCGTGTCTCTGAAACCAAAAAATGGTACGAAGTCCAGGAAGGTGGTCTGTAGAGCTTCTGTTCTGACTGGAAAGTGCTGAATTCTCTCTGTGTGGGCCTGATCTAAGATCCATAGAAATCTGTCGTAAGCTCACCATGTACTTTAATAGAAATTGGACCAAACTGCAAAACTTTCCTATTCCTCTGACTCATTTCTATGGGTTTTTGCCCATTTGATTTAAAAAAACAATTTATATGATGAGAAACAAACCACTTTTGTTGTGTTTTTCTGTTTGTGTTTTTTTGCTTAATGTTCTTTCCTTACTGCTACTGGCTGAGAAAAGGTGACTATAATTTTTATGCTTTTTTTAATAGGATGTGAGGAGAAATGATTCAAATACTTGCTAAAGGGAGGTTTGTTACTCAACTTGGAGGTAGAAAGGTTGATGTTGAAGGTGTCCCATCTGAGTACTCAGAAGAAATGACCAGTTATTATGCAGTGCCTGAGACATCAGTCTGGAAAGCAGCTATGCCACTGATAGAAAATACCATGTTAATTGAAGACAGGTCTTGTGACTGGTTCTTACCACCTCTGTGCATCACCATCCTTTGGGATGTGGATTTATAAGGCTGTACTGAGTGACTCATCTCCATCTTCCTGTCACCCTTTCACAAGAATGAAACTCATTGTGTCTCATTCATTCTCCTCATACAAAAAGGGATTTATGCAAGGAAGCATCAGGAAAGCTAGCCCACATCCTCTAAGTAAAAGTTTGTGCCTTTACCACTGGGCATGAACTTCTAGCTCCAGTACAAGTCAATCCTGAAATACATTGGCAGAGCTCTTGTATGAATTAGGGCTGGAATAGCAGAAAAAATGTATGAGTGGTTGAGCTGAGGTAATAAGTTTTCATTAGCTGAGTCTGTAAGGCTCTGGCTTGCAGTATCCTGCAGTCTACTGGGATTTTCCCTGTCTTCACCACCCTGGGCTGCAGCACCTAGTGTAGCTCTGGGCCACCTGTGCAGATCTGAGCTCTGTCAGGATCTGGTTGTGTTCTTACACGTAGGGAACTTACACAAAATGTACTAACAGCAAGCAGCCTGCTTGTGCTTTGAATTCAGCCCCACGTGTGAAGCACAAATGCCTTGCTTGTGTCCCTCTGAGGTTTGTGTCTCAAGGATCAAGTCCTACATCAATTCCTTGAGGGTTGAGCATACTGCTCAGCCTTCCCTTCACATCATTTCTGCTTTATCCCTTTTTTCACATGTCTTGGTGGAACACAGTTCCTTGGAGTCCTGCATCTGTCCATCACTTGTTGCAAGAACAGGCAATAAATTCAGGAGCCTTGAATGACAAGGCTGCAACTGACACAAGGATGCTCCAAAGCCTTACATGCTTTATTTTCACCTGTGAAGAAACATGGTGGAAATCATCCACCTAACTCAGCAAAGACAAAACTGAAGAAAAGCTAGGACTGTTTCATCTCATTGTTGCTCCAGAACTTTCTTGGTTAATCAGGCTTGTAGTTAACATCACATTTTTCACAGCTCGAACTGACAGCTTTGTGGGGACACAAGTGGAGTGAGGAGCTCCATGGGAGGCTTCTGCAGGAGGATGTCTGTCACATTGTCCCCCCCCAAAAGAAGCCATGAAAGGAGCAGCTGATGAGGTGAAATGAATGTGTAGCTCCAGAGGCTGCTGTTACTCACTGCTTTCTCTACCCCTTTATTTCCTTCTTACAAGTTGTTTCATCTTGTGAGTGTGGTGTTTCTTGTTTTGGGTTTAGGGTTTGGACATTTTTTTCCCTTTTTACTGTACTAACTCAAAAGCAATAAATATTTTAGAACAAAGTCGGAGGGACTCATTTAGGGTTAGATCTGACCATAAGCACGTAATGAATGGGCTTCAATTTAAATGCCAGTGGTTGAGGCAGTGACCAGTGGTGGCTGACACTCGAATCCTGCAGCTCCCAGCCACAGGACTGCATTTAATGAAGCAAATTTAGTAGGGATTTAGCCTGACCTCTGGGATTTCTGAAGCTACATTAAAGAACCCCAACTAAGGGGAAAGGAAAGATGTCTGAGTAAGTGTGGCTCTTTGAAAGAAATGCCTCCATCACCCATAAGAAACTGTTAAAATTGCTACCTCTTAATTTGTCCCTTTAGTCAAAGTAATGCATAAGCAAAGGCAGCAGGATTCCCTTGCTTACACAGTGTAGTCTTTGGACTGATGTGACTTGGTGCAAATCCATCAGCTTGAAAGAGTTACTGTTAGATTATACCAGTGAGAACCTGAAAAAGTATCAGCTGTAAACATACAATATAACATGTAAATGCAAAAGTTTGAAAACCTCCAAGTTGCTGATTTAGCTTGGCTCTATTTCAGCCAAGCCAGGATTGATCTAAGATGAGTTGTACGAGCGTAAAGCTGCTGTAATGAATCAGGCTCCGCTTCTCCTTGCTGATGGGGAAATGAAGATGCATGTGCCTCTGAGCTGTAGGCTCTGCTGAAGTATATGTGGTGCCACCTCTCACTTGATCCTTAAGGGAAATGCTGCATGCTGCTGGGTTGCACGGACTGGCTCCTTACAAAGGTCTTCCGATTTTAAGGTTTGTCATAACTTCCCTTTAAAAAGATGGAATGGAGCTGCACCACTGAAATAGGAACATACAGGATTGTCCCTGTCTGAGGATCTAGGTCAAATATTAATTGCCAAGTTTCCTATTAGGAATCTATTATTATTATGAGTTAGCTTTGTATTAACCAACAAAGCGATGGTACTGAGCAGAAAAACAATGTAATAATTGGGGTTTCAATGCTTGTTAAATCAACTGGTAGAGGAAGCTGAGCAATTCTTTGAGACTAGCCTTGATGTTTTCTATTGAGTCAGCTGGCAGTGCCCTTTTTCAATTGAAAGCTATGTTTTTTGAGGAGGTAGGGGAGAATCCAACAACTGCAGATCATTTATGAGAAAATAAATAGACCCTGTCATCTCTTACAGTGCTGTCACATTGGTTTCCATTTACAACTGAAAAGAAATGAGGCTAAAGATTGCTCATTCCTATTATTTTCCCCTGATTTGTTTCTTTCTTTGCTTGCATGTGTGGGTGGTTATTTCAAGTTTTTGTCTGGCTTCATTTGGCAATGTTTTTAATGTCCCACATCCTGATGTGCTGCAGTTCATCCGCACTGGGGTGGGCAGCTGTAGCTCCTGCTTAGCTCTCCAGCAGGTGGCAAGTAGGCAGAGGGAGGAAGACTATAAAGCTAAACATTTGGGAAGTCTTCAAAATGTCCATTCACCATGGTTTGTACACATCAGGAGATGTCCTTCTCTTCCCTCCCCTTCCCTGTTTCTGAATGATTTTCCAGAGAGGCTGTGCTGAGGCTTAGCTGAACTGAAAGTGCCACAGCCTGGAATGATAATCGAAAAAGATGCGTGTTGTTATAAACACTCAATCATTTTCCTTCTTTCTTGTGGAGTTGTTATTAAGCCCAGAGGTTCAGAAGTTCAAAAATATAAAGGAATAATTTGTACAAGAAAAGAAAGGAGTCTATTTCACAAGCCATTGATGCTTCCTCTGGGAATTTGCAGTAGCTGTTTGAGTAGCCAGGGTCATACAGAGCAACCATGCATTCTGCTCCCACTTAGGAAACCCCTAATTTTTAACTTTTTAACAGCCACAAGCTTAAGTTTCTGGCAATGAAAAGTGGAGGGAATGTTTGAGGAGCTCTTATTAAAAAAATAAACTTCAAATGATGATTGACTCCCCTTTTATGTCTCTAGAATGGGGCCCATAAATCTCAACAGTTTTCTCTTCAATGGCTACTTGTTCTTTTTGGTCGGTGACAACTTTTACTTTAAGCAAGCTCAATTCTCAAATTAACCCTTGTGTTGACTCAGGCCTCCTTGTTTGCCTTTGCTTTGCCTCCCACGGGTGGAAAAAAGCTTAGCATATGGCAACTGATCCTTCCCATGTCATGGTTGATATGAGAAGCAGGCATCAGTGTGTCGCTTGTGGAGGGAGAAACTGGATTTCAGAACTTCTGTTTCCAAGGAAAGCAGAGCTCTCAGTTAGCAGGACTCCCCTTTGGGTCCTTGGTGCAAGACTTCTAATAGGTATCTCGGTGCTTAATGTTTGAGAAAAGATGTAGATTCAGGTGTGCATATTCAAACTCCCAGTCCCAGCCTGTATGGGTGAGTTCTGGCACTCCTTCCATTACCTTCCTCTTAATAGTAACTATACAGATGCAGCTGTTCCTCAGTCCCTTGAAACCTACAAAGGAAATAAGTAATATAAAGCCCATAGAAATCTCAGGCAGCATTGGCTGCTGAGCCTACCAGAAGACACATCCCTTAGCTACTGAGCCTCCTCCATGGGTACATAGGCTCTGGAAGTTGTGCCTGCCTGTGTGTGGCCAGCCAAATTTGGAAGCTCTATCTTATATCTTTCTGTCAGTGACCTGTTATACAGTCCTGGGGCCTAATGCTTATGTCAACATGAGGTTAGGTTTCATGGCATCCTCAACAGAGCAGGAATGTCCTGGCTTACATTCATCTCCCCAGGAGAGAGGGAGGGTGGTAAAAAGGCATTCAGCAGCTACTGGGCAATCTTCTGCCATCTCTTGACAGGTCGTGATATAAATCAGGGACTTGAGTGGGACACAGAGGCCAGACCTTGTTGCTCTGTTCTGATCTCTATCAGCCATTATTAATTCAGTGCTATAGGTAAAAAGATAAACGTGGCTTCCTGCACTCTTAATTGTTTCCACCAGCCTTTGAACTGATGCCTTCATCTGGGAGCAGTTAGCTGGGAATACAAAAGGCCAAGCTATGCCCAAGATCGCATGGTGGGCAGCGGAACTGGTTCTGGGATCTGCTGACGCCAGCTGGGAATTGGTTTCTTGGCCATGCAGCACAGCTGGGGTGGGGGGACACAAGTTAATTCTGAATAGGTGGCTTGGAACATCATCTGGAAGTTTTTAGGTGCCAGAGATTCTGGATGTATTGCAGAGGATATTGACAAATGTGCTTTGGGGTTGCCTGGAGACTTCATGCGATGCTACAGGGACTTCTGCTCTGCCATTCTCAATGCTTGTATGACAAGAGCAGAAAGTCTGGGTTGCTTTTCTTGAGCAACTCCCATTGTAATTGAAAGAGTTGCTGTGAATCTTTTGCAGAACTGCTGGCTTCTTGCATCAGGAGACCTTCCTTTCCTCCCAGGACTATCTAATGGCTTAGGCTTGCAGTCTTTGCAAGTAACAGGCTCAGACATCCATCCATCCACCTTCAGCACTGTGCACAGGGCCTCACTCCACTTCAGTGTTCTTGTGGACAAAGGAGTCTCATGATGATAACTTGAAAAATTCCATGTGAGCTTTACTCCCGCTTTGACTTTGCTGTGTACCTATGGGAAATACTGAAAAGGGCAACAATCTTGATATAATTGGTGGGGGGGTGGGGGGGTGCTTTAAAAGGAAAAAGGTCTTTGTCAAATGCAGCCTGCAAGGAGCAGAAACAGTTTATTTTAGCTGACAGCCTTGGAGAAAACCAGCATTGCTAAGTTTTAGATTAGTGTGGGTAGACACTAATAGGAAAATTTCAGGCTAGCAATTCAGAGGGAATAGTTTATTGCTTTTCGGTTAATCCCTTTTCAATTTCTATCACCATTGAAAGAGGAGAGTTCTTTTTCCAACATTTGTGCCCAAAGCAAAATGTGGTGAAAATAAGCAAACTGAAATGTAACTTAGCTCCCTAAAAGCTATGAGGAGTACCCACCCCATCAGAGGAAAATAAAAAAAAAAGAAGAAGGAATCAATATTTGCAGCTTAAACAAGACTCCAGGAAGTTTTGTCTTGGAGATATTTATATCCTAATGCTTTGAATCCAGTATGTTCTGGTTACCAGAGCTCAGTAAGGAATGTTTCCTGGGAAACTTCCTTTGTAATCAGTTCACTTTTCCATCCTGAGTATTAACTGGCTGACGTTTTTCTCATGTGTACTCAGGGTTTGGAGACATAAAATAAATAATAATTTAATGAATAATTATAAGTGGTTTTGAGCGTTTACAGGTCAAAATCCAAGCTAAGTTTGTTAGAATTCAATAATTGTGTCCCTGAATGCAGTGCCAGCAACCCCAGTAGGATTTCTGGGAATCTACCTGGCAAAGCACAGCTGGAGAGGAAACAACCTGCTGAAGACTTGAGTGTTTCAGGGGATGGCAGCAACTGCCAACCTACTGCCATGTGTAGGCATGATTACAGCACATCCACATAAATCAGGCAAGAAATTGGAGGGGAGGGGACAAGGGGTCGTGTTGCTCTGCTCTGGGAAGTGCATCATCTATAGAAGATGCATCTGAGGAGCTTTCTCCAGTTCATGTAAACATTTCACGGCAGGAATGCAATAGTTGGCTGTAGCAAAAATATGTTTAGACTCTTCCTGATTCCTGAATAGCCTATTCCCTCCGGTAGCCAGTTTCATTGTCATTCTCTGAAATGAAATCTGTTCAGACTAGACATAAAAAATTTGCAAATAAAGTGATTGTTTAGTCCCAGTGATAACGAAAATATAGCTGTCTGTGGAAAGATAACCTCCCATAATTCATAAACAGCAGAATCGTATTGAAGAAGCCCTATATGTGGTAGAAAATGCAATGCCTGCATTTATCATTCTGACCTTGAAAGCTAACGGAGAAGTTTGTTTCAAATAATTATTTTTATAAATTTCTTCTGTCTTGACTGTGAATAGATTGCAGCCGCCTTGAACCTATTTATTAGCAGAATTTATTTGCTGAGTAACTGATGTAAATAGCTTGCTGAATAGTATGTAATTATTCTTGGCCTCCACATGGCTTAAAGCGCCTGGCTGCGAGTGGGTGATAGAAAAATCTGAGCCACCGTGATTTGGTGGGAAGGTCTCTTTCTTTCCCTGGCTAATTGGAGATGAATGATCTTGATGCAACTTGGTATTTCCAAGGCGAGAGTCCTATAGTCTTCAGCACAGCTATAGTTCTGTATGGTGAGCTCTGGAGCTCAGCTCTCCCTGGGCCATAAAGGCAGAGCATGTGGATCTGATGCTCCGTCTTCATACTCCAGTGCCATCTTGCTCTTGCACGGAGCCCGGTGGCTGCCCTTGAGCTGGGAAGGGAAAATTTGTTCATCGTTTCCCCCATGTAATACCTGCAAGGTCATTTTGTGCTTGCTTGAAGCCTAGAAAGCCAACATAGCTGTGCCTCAAACTATTTGTCCATGGCCAGAGGTACCATCTGCCCTACTGGAAAGCATGCCTGCTGCTGAAGGGCCATGATTTACTCTCTGTCATGTTGGTGTATATTGAAATTGGCATCTATTCATGCTGATACCCAGGGCTGGGAGCTAGAAATCTAAGTTGTGGATCGCTATGTCCTCTTCAGCTCTTCTTGCTGCAGGAGCAGCAGTCTGGAAAGGGCTGTGCTGGCATTGCAAGGTGTTAAACTGGGATGGCTGAAGGAGTTAATCTGCTGCCTCACTGTAATATAATAGAAAGAAAAACATGCCTGTAGGACTAGTCCATTTTACTATGTAGCTTCAGCTGGTAATTAAAAAGAAGCAGTTGAAAATTAAGCAGTAATATGAATAAAACCCCAAATTAAATATACCCAGGACGGTCTGGATTTTCAATGGGTGGATACATAGCATATCATTAAACCAGGCTTTTATAAAAAACATCTCAGGCTTGGATGCCTGTAACCAGGAGGAGCTTCCCAAAGCTTTACCCTTTTCCACGAGGGTGCCCCTTTGCTGTAGTCCCTTGTCACCAGGGCACGAGCCACCCCGCAGGGTGCATGTTTCCACATTCCTTCTGTTACAGAGCAGACAAAAAAGCAAAATTGAAACCACAGAAGAGACCGCTAAAAGTCTTATTGGTGACTCAAGAGCACAAATGTGGTTTCAGGTTCTTGGGAAAGGTTTCATTTGCCTCTTTTGAAAGCAATGGTCCTGGAAGTGGAGACAATGTGCCCATTTAAGGTGGAGGAAAATGATCATGGGCAGTGCCCTTTGGGTCCTGGGCATCCTGCCAGGCATCGATGTTAGGAATATGAGTGCTGAGCAAAGTAGCAGACTGAGCTGGGCAACTGATGTGACTCAGTTATTTAGGAGCACGGCAATGGCTTCAGCTTGACTAAAGGAGGAGCAGGGGGGTGGGAGGGAAAAAATGAGAGTGAAAGAGGCAGATTTCTAAATGGTGAGAAGTCACTGTCTGAAGAAGACTCACGCTCTGCTCACCTCATTTCTTACATTCTTTTCCAAAGTACTTGTTACCAGACACTTGGAAGTGTTGGGCTTATCTGGAATGACTGCTTTTACTTGAATGATTTCTTAATTTATTTGCTGAATTTTCTGTGTGGTGATGGACCAAAGCAGAGGGTAATGCTACCCAGTTGCTATTCTCTGGTAGAGCTGATTGAGAAAAAGAACGAGTTATTCTGGTGCCTAAGGCACTAATGAAAGTCTGTGGTGCCCCATGATGAAGCCTCCATGTTACTCTTTGTACATAAGCATTTATTTTCTCTACACTGTGCATGTAGTACACTCGAAGCACAGTGGCATTTAGATTGCAGAATAATAGCTATATTCTTAATGGCTCAAAAGAGTGTTCTGATGTGATGCAGAGGGCATCAGACTGAGCATCTCTGAACATACTTTATGTCTCTTGGTGATGGAATCACATTTATGTTGACAACATTGGTTTTGCATTTAGACCATTACTAGCTTGGTGTCAAGCTGAATTAATGGCAAAAAAGATGGTGCCAGTGTTGTGGTGAGCACATTCAGAGTGCATCCTTCCACTTCAGTGTCATGGTCCACAAAGCAGAAAATACTGGAAATTCCAAATCAGAGCTATTTTTCCTTTCCTTTCTTCTAAATGAAGAGAAACTTTGAGTACTTTTAGAAATAACTCAGTTCAATATGTTTAGAAGAAAAGGTTTCAGATCTTATCCTTCATGCCTGTGCTACAACTGCTTTTGACATATTTAAGACCTTGTTTTGGGATGTTTTGGCCTAATTAAGGTGTGGTATGTGTAGTATATGTAATGTGAATTATATGGTGTTTCTGAAGTTCTATCTAGACAGGAATTAACTTAGGTTAGAGTTTTATTCCATTGTCTTTATTTTTTGTCTTTGCGGCCTTGTACACCTGAAGACTTGTATCTAAGAGTCCTGCTGAAACAAAACATATGTGTGGTAGTTTGGTGTGGTCAGCTATAGAATAAAAGAGAGCTGCTGTCAACCAGATGAGTCCTCCCTGGGCTATGGTGATGGTTTGTTGAAGTCATAGCACTGAAGAAATGGGGGTCTCATGCCCATTGCAGTACCTTCTGTCTAGATATTGTTTTGGTGGTTTTGTTTGTGAGTTTTTATGCCTTGATTCAATGAAACACAAAGAAAATACCAAATATAGATTTGGACTTTGGTGCTTGCTAGGTTTCTAATGGGTGTTTCGTATGAAGAGAAAAGTCGGGGGGTTGAAGCTAGCACTGAGCTCCCAGAAGTCAACTTAAATACTTCATCAACATCTGTGGGTGCATGGGGCTGGAGCCCTTATCTCCTCGTGGTATTCCCAGCTCCAAAAAAAACCATCTTAGTCTTAAACAAATAGGCTGTCCCAAGAAGCTGGAGGAACTCAAAGGCAGGCTGGATGGGGCCTTGGGCAAGCCTGATCTGGTGGGGGGCACCCAGCCCACGGCACAGATAGGACTGGATGAGCTTTAAGACCCCTTCCAATGCAACCATTCTATGGTTGTGTGGTTAGTGTCAGGGCTGTGAGTTATTAATACAAATGCTCTGCACCAGGTCGAGCCTCCATGTCACCGGTAGGATTTGTCGTGGTTAGGGGTTTCTCCAAACACCTTGGTCAGATTCAAACTGTTTTATTAAACTGGTTAATTGGTAATTTGAAAGGGAGAGAAAAAGCAAAGTCCTTAGGTCTCCCTGGTCAGTGCCAAGCCGCAGACGCTTAACTACTCCTGCCTTTCAGAAGCAATAACTGCAGGCTTGGGGAACATATGGAACCAACTAGCTGAAAGACTTTTATGAGGAGCTTTAACAGGGGGCACGGGTTTTCTGAGCAGAAATTCCAGTGGATGAGTTAATAGTTTCACTTTCCTTAGCTGTCCCTTTATAGAAACAACAACAGCAAAGTAAGGTGCGTTCCACCAGTGGCCCCGGCAGCACAATGTGCCGATGCATCCAGGATTTCTCTTGGACACTGAGGGAGTCCTTTATAGTTCCTCCAGGACCTGTTTTTTCGGAGCTATTTCCTGATGCTGACCTCATTAGGTGAGTTTCACAGCTCACTAATTCCTAGCAACAGTGCAAAAGATTCAAGGAAAGGGGAAACCCGTCTTCTGGAAACCAGTGGAACTGAACAGATTTGGGCAAACACTTTTATTGCTTTTCATTAATCTGGAAAATCAGGGACTTGGGTTTTTCAGTTTTTCTTTTTTTTTTTTTTTTTTCCTCTTTGTTTTTCCCTCCAGGCCATTATTTTGACCTGAAACAGTATATTTGATTTTCTATTTGAGTACAGAGAATGATAACAACAGAACAAGAATCCCTGAAGAACAGTACACCTCAGTACTTACGATGTGGTTTGTTGTGAGCTGAGCAGGAGAGCGGGCACTTCTTTTCTTGAGTCATAATATGGATGCTGATGGGATAATACTCACCCAAAAGCTTCCAGTAATGCTTATTTAGTATTTGCATTGTGTTGGCACTTGTCCAGAAGAGAAGGCAAAAGAAAACAATAGTTCCCTGCCCAAGAGATGACATCACACTATGAAACTTCAGGACTTGTTTTTGCGGTATTGTTATTAATCATGGTTCTATGCAGGGGTCATCCTGTAACTCCAGCTACTGGAGTCATGTGAATGCTATGCTTATGGTTCAGCCTTAGTAAGTTTAGGACTGGAAAGTGATTTCTCTGTCAAGGCTATCAAATTTTTCTGTACGGTAAAGTTTGGTGTGAGAATTTTTGCAGTTTCCTTTGCTTCTCAAATCTCAATAGCAAACCCACCAGAAGAACGTTGATCTCTTTCTTTTCAGTCTAACACAATTTTTGTCCCTTCCATTGTAAGTTCCGAATTTTCTCTTTTATTAGCAAAACAGTTCCTAAGGAAGTTAGCAAAACACTTTTTTATAATACTTTACAGTGGTTTCTTAGATGCCCACATGAAGCTGTTTCTCCGTTGTGGCACTGTTTGGGACTACAGTCAGAATACTGAAGATGTGGTCCTGGGAACCTTTCCACTTGGTTAGAAATCCATAGTATTGCCTTCTAGATGAGGTGATAGGCACAGAGCTGAGCTGTCATCAGTGCTGGGAGAACTACAGGAGTTTAATAAACGAAATGGATTTCTGACAAAGCATGTGTGCATTTTACTTGGAAAGCTATAACAGGATAATCAACTGAAGTCAATTCACTCACATATGCAGAAGTATTAAAAATATAGAGCTGAATGGACACAGCTGCCTCTATGTCCACAAGCTGATGTTCAGTGATGGTCATGGGAAAGAATCCATACATTGTGATGGTTTGTGAGAGTACCTTGGAATAAGAGGAATTTCTATCTTGCTTTGCTCCCAAAACAAAATACAATGAAGAACGAGATCTGTGACAGAACTCCTCAAGTGTTCCTAAGGCCAGCTGCACATCAACTCACTTCTCCTCAATGTCTGGAAAGATGGCAGTGCTTTCTTTAGACCTGTTTCTGTGGACTCGATCCACAAACCACATCTCATTGATATGTCACATAAAATCAGATTAACTTCTCCTTTGTTCCAACTAATGCCATGGCTTTGGGAAAATGAAGCTCAAAATGTCCCATGTCAATCTACAGTGTTATGCATGTAGTTATAAACATTTTTAAGCAATGCCAGCCCCCTTTGGTTGGGACCCTTGAGACCTCATACAGGTTTTGTCTGCTCATTTTATTTGAGCAGTTTAGAGGTTTTCTAATCTTTTGTCTTTTGAAGTTGAAAATAAGTGGTTTGTGCATTTCAGTTGATTTAAACGTGAGATAGACTTTTGCTGCCATTACTTTCTATTAGTATTTGACTCCTGACTAATCCAGATGTGTGGAGGGAAGTAAATACTGTTTGTAGCGTCAGGGTAATCAGTAAAGTCCTTTGCTAGGCTCTTCGTTAGGCTTGTTTGGTCTCTCAGGCCTGCAGTGAGTGTGCACATGGATGGCAAAGGCTGGTCTCTGCAGATCTGGCTGCGACTGGAGTGCCCAGGATGACCATGGCCAAAGATCAAAGGTTGACAGAATCATAGAATGGCTTGGGTTGCAAGGGACCTTAATGGTCATCTACTTCCTCGGCTGAAGCAATGCAGCAGCACAAGGGCTGGGTGATGGAGAGAGCAGTTGGCATAAATTTAAGAAATTGAGCAGTTATGTTCACTAAGCAACTAAAGTTGAGGATTCTGAAGATCTCCTCCTTCCTGGGAATATCTTGAGTAAAGGTCACCAGTAAGACAGAGCTTTCCTCCTGTATCAGCCTTGTCTCTGACCTTCCCATGGAAGAAATAGCCAGGTCCAGGACCCTCTTCCATGTGATGACAGTAGTGCAAACGTGCTGCTAAAAGATCAGCCCAGTGGTTCCTGGTGCTGTGTGGGGTTGGTGGTATCTGCTCTCTTAGGCAATAAAGCAGGACAGTAAGGTTTAAAGTTTGCCATAAGGGCTGGTGTCTCCAAACACGCATAAAATCTGTATTGGTTTGCTGCTTTGCACAGGAGGATGACACCACATGGGTAGAAAAGCTGCTTCTTATCAGGATGAAAACCCTCTTCTGTTGTCCATGTTCAATTGGTTGCAAACTGGGGCCAGAGACAACCGTGCAAAACTGGCCTTCAGAGCACACAGCTGTCAGGACCGTAAATTGCATGAATAAAATGCACTTTCCCAGCACCAAGCTCATAACTTCCCATCACTTCCCAGAACAAATACTGTCTGCTGTATTTATTAGGTGGGGCTGTGCATAGGCAGTCGCTTTCAGTGTGTTTATTTGGAAGCCCTCAGTTGTGCGGTAATCTCAGGCACCTCTGGGAGATTTAGCTCAGATAGAGGTTTGGGCTGGAGGTCACGGGGTGACTGATATTAAGATAGGGAGCAGGAAAGGAAACAGCATTGTTTTTGTGGCATTATCTGAACAGTAAGGAAAAATAAATGCAGCTTTTAAGATGGCTTTAACCTGACTTTGGAGGAAATGGCCTACAAATCCAGCAAGCAGGCGGCTGCTGCAAGACCTTGCCTCTCCTTATGCGTGTTTTGAGCCACTCAACCCAAAAGCATGATGTCTGAGGCTTGCTTAAGCAACACTTCTCTAGAAATCTTCTCAAGTGGCTGAAGTTTTGCTTGAGCTTATGCAAATACTTGGGTTTCTAATTTTAGCTCCTGTCCCAGAATACAATCTCTGGAATTGCTTTTTTGGGTAGTAGCTTGGAGGCAGAAATTGGCTTCCCTATGGGGTCAGCTGGGTGCCAGGGCTCAGCTGGCAGCATTTCTAGGTCCTCTTACAGCACAGGGGCAGAGAGCAGGAACACGACCATCCTGAGACAGGCACCAACAGTAATAAATCTGGTGCTCATGCACTGGGATCCTGCTGCAAGCTCCGATAAACTCCTCTGCCATGTGATGTCTTTGGTTTTTTAAAACAAGCGAGTACACACTGTGGCCCTTTCTGCAACCAAGTCTTATTTTCAAGGGGCATGCAGGCAGTTTTCTTGAAGACCCCTAACCCTCTGCGAATATGACTGAAATCAGCTAATAGGTTCCAAATTTATTAGGAGGAAGCATAGAGCATGAATGTGGAAGACTGGTTTCCTCAGGAAGCTGAAGTAACCAAAAAAAAAAAAAAAAAAAAGCATTCAGAATGAAGTAAGGATTTGTTTGTTGCCTCCTTAATATTTTACTGTAAAACACTCTGTCTTATCTGTCTTATCCTCAAGGTTTTTCTGCCTGTTTGTATATATATGTGTGTGTGTATGTGCATTTCTGAGTATAAAATTCCAGCAACATCCACTGTTTAAAAAAACAAAACTGAGAAGGATTTTACTAAAAGCATTTTGGGAAAAGCTCTGCTCTCGGTTTTCCTGTCAAAGTTTTTCTAAGCTTTTATTTTTATTAGTCAAAATGTTTAGAATCCCCAGGAAATCCTGGGATGAACTGTTTCCTCTTTGAGCTGTAGCCCTTAGGGGAAAAAAAAGAGAACGCTCAGATCCTTCAAAGGTTAGAAATTTTTAAACTGTATTTTTTGCAGATTTTTTAAATTACAGGAAAACTAAGTTAGGAAGATGCTTAGCTTTATGCTACGGTCCTGGGAAAGATAGATCTCTTTGTAGAAAAGCCTGATGAGACCCTTAGATCTGAGCGAGGAAATCTCTTAGGCTTGGATTTTAAGAGGCAACCAGTTGTGGGGTGGAGGCGCAGCAGGTTCATTTGAAAGACCATCCTTATATTTTTAAAAAGTAAATTAAAAAGGAAAATTTTCTTTCCCTCAACCAGAACCTGTGTGTTAGTGAATATCTAACAACTTTGTATTTCTTATTCCTTTAAATTTATTTTTCTCCCAAATCTTATTTGCTATACACCTGAGGTTTTACAGCAGTAAATTCAGTTGACAATTTCCCTTCCTTCAGATCAATTCCAGTGGAAACTGCGTTTGTAAACAAATAAGGACTTCCAAGTTGCAAAGACATTGGTACATCATTAATTTTAAACTCCTTTGGGATTTAATGCTTAAAGTCAGTTCAGTTACTTAAAGTTAGGCATGTGAGTAAGAATATCTAGCAGAGACTGCAGCTGTGGCTGGACCAGCTGGAGCTCAGCATGTGTTGCTTACCCAAAAGTTGAGATGATAACTTGGGATGGAGAGGGCACTTGTTATAAATGTGAGAAGCTTTCATCATCATCAAGGACGTTTGGGAGGTACAGAAATGTAAATAGTAAAGAGTGATTCTGTTTTCTCTGTGCAAGTGTGTCCAGGTGGACAATAGGTTGACCATAAGCCATCAGTGGGCTAGAAGGCCAATGGTATCCTGGGGTGCATTAAAAAGAATGTGGCCAACACGTCAACAGAAGTTCTCCATTACTCTGCCCTGGTGAGGCCTCATAAGGAGTACTGTGTCTACTAACAGAGTCACAATTCAATATCTCTGTTTTGCAGAAGGGTAGGTGAAGAGGAAAGACTAGGGGAGGGAGACTGACAGTGAATTGCCTCCTGTTTCTGGTTTTAAAGCATGCAGAATGTCCCCCTAATACACCAGTGACTTCCTAAGTTTGGAAGATTATGATTTTTATTGAAAATCTTCTGATTTTGTTTGGGCTTTGGATTTAAGATAGCTGTCAGGAAATAGTCAAAGGAAATACAAGCTTCCTAATTTTAATTCCAGCGTCTTCCAGGCAGCCAAGTTGTCTGCACAGATATCCTGAAAGCTCTCAGACTGTTTCCTCTGCAGGAGCAGTGTTGTGAAGTTAGACCTTATGAGGAATAACGAGGGTGAAATAGTAAGGACTTCTACTAGAGAAGGTTAGAATTCCCTTCCAGTTGGAAATATCTGACGATCAGCCCTTATTGCTGTGGGCCAGGATGAGTCAATAAACTTCGTATGCGTGTGAGTTTTTTGAGTCATTTGGCCTTTTACACTTTGCTTCTTTGATACCTAATATCATTAACTTCTCTTCTCTTCTTCTTGTTTGCATTTCTACAGGTGCTGTTTGCACTAAACCAAACTCTGCTCCAGCATGAAAGTCTCCGAGCAGGCAGTTTGCAGGCCCCGTACACCACTGAAGATCTCATCAAACATTATAATTGTGGAGACCTGAATGCTGTTATATTCAATCATGACACTTCCCAGGTAAGCAGAAACGTTGTGTACGAGCCAGCTAGCTGAGAACAAATCATCTATTTTAAAAGAGATGGTATTTTCTCTTACAAAGACAGGAAGTGTTCTCTTACCAAAGTTCCTGATCTAAAATTTCTACACTAGATATAGTGACCTGTACTCATTAAAATGCTTGGCATCTGTTTCTACCAGGTAATCACATACACAGTTTCCCCCAGCACTGCATCCTACAGGTCTCATATGACAAAAAAGGGTGTAATTTAGCTGATGAATAGAGGCACAGAGAGGTTAAGAGCTCGGCGTAAGGCCTGTCAGGTGCCTATAGCACAGGAGAAAGTAAAACTCCTGTCTCACAGTCATCACTTTCTACCGCATCTCCTTTTTCCTCTTCCTTTTGATGTCTCATGTTATCTTCTCCACATGTGTCTCATCTGCATAGTGAAAGTTTGGGGTTGGGGTTGGGCCCTAGGTATTGCTTCGGTTCTGAGGAAGTGACTGACTGGAAAACTTTCCTAGGAATGTGCCTTAAAAAAAAGTTAATTGTGGACATTTGTGGGACTGTTGAATGTGGTCTCCTCATTAAGGGGGAAAAAAAATCTTTGTAATATTCGAGCTTATGTTTGAAGAGGAAGTGAACCTTATGTAAATACTCTGTAAAGTAAATAACTTCTCAAACATGTCATAATTCAATAATTTTGTATGTGTCTCAGACAGCCCTTCTGTCTCTGTTTATCTTAGTTATCCAATGCTATTAAAGACTCAATGGAGCAGAAATCTGCTTTCCAGACCAGTTTGATAGTTCATGGCAAACTTGGAGATTCTCATTTGATATATAGGTTCCTCTTTCTTCTTCCCCATTAATTCTTTGGAAACTTGGTCTATGGATACCGTCTCTTACCTCATCTTTTTATTTGATAAATGTTCACAGATTCCTTTCTCAGATGCAGTGACTTTTTTTGAAGGGGACCTTTATATACTTTGCCAGCCTCAATATCTTGTATGTTTTGCCAATGAAAGTCCATTAAATCATGATAGTGGCTTACCATTAAGACACAGAAACCAAGAATAACCTCAAGAGGGGACTGAGATCAGGTGAGCAGAGATCTTTGGGGCTTCTTACCTTGCTGTTGTTATCCTGAGTTGCACAGGGCTCTGTGGGTCACTAATTTCTCAGATAAAGAATTGAGAAAGCAAGGATGGCCCCAGTCTGCAAGGTAGCCACTCTCCACAACGTGGGTGTATTGTACAGGCCTTGTATGCTGCTTATAGAAGTTCTAGGTAGAAATATTAAATACTTCCATTTCAGCTTTTCCAAGCAATCTGTCACAGAACTAACCTCAACATCAGCTTGGACAGTCGGAAGTTCTTAAACTGTAAAAAATGGTTATATCTCCTCCTCTTTTTCCATATCTGGCTACAGTTCTCAAATTGTAGGAAGAGTGGTTAATGGTAATGAATGGGATCGAATCTCTTCACTCTTGTAGTCCAGTAGAGTGAAACAATGCTTTGGCATAACTAAGCAGGACATAAAAGGTGTTATTAACAGAGCAGTACCAAAACAGATGTTTGTGTAGCAACAGAGCTGCCAGAGCTGCTCTTCCTGGGCAGTTTTGCACTGAAAAGCAAAGGGAGAAACCAACTTTGTTAAGAATATGTCTCTAAAGATGTGGCGTGTGAGCTGAAAAACGTAGAGAGCACAAAACTTTAGAGGATCCTAGAGATCTTACTTGCAGGTAAGCACACAAGATAAACACAAAGTGACCTTACAGAAGTAATTATCCTGAGGTGTGGTGATGTACTTGTCATGGACACAAATAAACAAATGCTAGTTGTAAAATCAAGAAGACAGTCCTGACATCTGAATGTTCTGTCATCTTTTAATGGCTATCAAACGGTGTAATTTTGCCAGCTTTCTTCTGTGCCTATGTCTCTGAGGCAGGTTACTGCTGTTCACACTGATTGCACTGACTCACAGACATCTGTGATTTGTTGACACAATGTCCTATAACAGACCTGTGTTTCAGACTTGAGATGCTGTAAAAGCTTTTTTATTCCTGCAAATTCTTGAATCAGTGTAGGTTTAAAAACAGTGTTAAAGAAGAAAGAAGCCAACAACCAATGAGAGTTCAAGCAATAGCATTAGTCATGGGCTCAGAGTGCACACAGTTGATAGAGATTATAACACTTAGAGGCCATGGAAAATTAAAATCCCTATATGTATACTAGTCCCTCCAGAACTCTAAATGGTGTGGAGTATATTCCTCTTATGGGCTGTTGCTCTTAATTCAAGTAAAGAGGTTTTTTGTTTGCTAGTGTTTTTATAAACCAGCTTTATATCATTTATTTTTAATTGCAAGCAGTACAAAATAGAAAATTAAAGCCCAAGATAGACTCTCTATTCAGTTAACGTTTGCCAGTGGTACTTCCAGAGTTTATTCTGTGTGTTTTTTATAAGGATGGTGTCTCTGCCATGGGGAGTCTATTTGGTTATCAAATTTGATTAGCTTGGCTTAAATATTAAATGTGAAGCAGCACCCATGGGATCTTTCTCGTGAACAACTAAATCTAAGCAGAGAGATTTATCACCGACTGTGAGAGTATTATATTCCTCATCAGGTAACAAAAAATGATAATCCTACAACTGCAGGAAAATTCTGAATATCACAGTGCAGAATAAAGGGCAGCCTGTCTGTTAGTTGCCTCATTTGGGAGCCATTGGTTTAAGTAACTGGAATGTGGAAATGCAGCTGGAAAATTCCAACATCACACCAGGGACATTTAAAGGGACAAAGGTATATGTGTAGAAACTTCCTTAATTCCTGTACCATGAATCTTGGGAGATGGAGTATCATCAGTAGCTGGCTGCAAGAAGCTGAGATGGCTTTGCAGCAGAACTCATCTTGGAGCAGGAAGAAGGAACAGAAATAGAAATACTAATGCTGTTGGCTTTCTGTGTTATGGATGACCTTCTTGAGCCTCTTCAACATCATTGAGGGAGCTCTTGGAAAAACTTTGATTTCCCAGCATTGATCTCGACAACTTCTGTGGCATTTAAGAGGAGAGGGCAGTCTGTGCCTGTACAGGGTGCAGAAGGGACAGTGCCAGGAGGAAAAGTGTGAGAAAAGGGCATTTCATAGAACAAATCAGGAGCTTAGGCACCAGAGCAGAGGACAGCTCCAGTCCCGGAGCAATCAACACCAATGACATATAAGCACTAAACCATTCCTTCTTGGTTTCAGTGTTGAGGTTCTTTTTATTTTTTATTCTTTTTAAATTTTAATTAAGAACAGTGAAAGCAGGAAACACCTCTGCTTTCCTTTGGTTATATAACATTCCTCATTCCTTTCTCTTTCTTTTTCTTTCTTTCTTTTTTTTTTTTTTTCTTTTACATTTTGCTTCCAAGCACCATTTTTCTGAACATATAAATCCTTATTCAAACTTAATAAAATTTTAAGAGGCTGTGTTTATTCAGTTAGACTATGACCTAAAGTGGTATACAAAGCATCTCTCCTGCTTGGACAGCCTTCTGCAAACGCACGATTCTCTTGTGACTTGTTCAATCAAGAGTCTTAGGCTGGAGTTTCTGGGCAGAAAGTCAACAAGATGCTGAAAAGAAAATGTTCTTTAAGTTAAAGATAGAATAGGTTTATGTTGTTTTTTTCTTCAAACTTTTTCCACCACCGAAATCATACTTTCTCTGCTTTTGAAAAATGTACGCTACAAGCAAAGAGGCATTGGATTAGATCAGCAGCTCTAACTTATGTATTATCAGAAGTTCTTACAAAGGAATTAAGGTCAGTAGGTCCAGATACATTAAAATGCAAAAGACATTTTATATATATATCTATATATATCTATATATATATCTGTTAGTGCAAAATTAGAAAATGATCTACCTCCAGAGAACACTTTTTCTTACCTAAGATAGTTTTAAAAAATCCCTAATAACATGAAGCCATGGTGAGTGAGAATTTCTCTTTTATTTGTTCCCTAAATCTGATGTTGAGGTCTTCATTTAAATAGGTTGAACTGATATATGTAGGGTTTGGGAGTATCTTGTACCCTTACTTCCTGTGATGGGTTTTCAGATGTTCAAATTTTTAAGGACAATTCTGTGCATCAGGATTCATCTTTGCCAGCATGGAATTTGCTGTTCCTTTGTTTCTTTGTATTCCTTTGTGCCCTTTCTATAATGATGTATGACATTTTTCATTTGTTTTTCTTTTTTCCTTTAACCCTACCCAAAAACTATACCTGTGATCTCCAGCTCTTGTTTTTCAGCCATAATTTTGACCCAAGGATTCATGATTAAATAGCTTTTGGGTAGCAGATTTTGCCTTTTGAAATACGCAGTGTGATCCTGATGACACAGCATTAGAGATCCGTACACTAACAGCATGTCAGTGGTCAGCTTCCCTACACTAATGAAGAAAAGGTTCAGCTCATCACTTCACAATACGTTTGCTGTTTATAAACAGGTTGTGTTTTATACCCCTTTAAAAATGTTATCATTCTGCGTTTAAACCTGTCCTTTCAGATTTAAGAGTTCTGATAATTCTAATTGTATCATTAATTTGCCCCATTCTCATTTTGGATAAAATATGACTGGATTTCTGGCTCACTTCTCAAATCAATGAGAACTATCTGTGGAATGCCCCAGCTTCAATATATGCAGAAACACACAGCTGAAACCATTAGGTAGAGTGTTGAATGATAAGCAGACCTAATTTGTTCAAGGAATGGAGTTTTATCTACAGCAGAGGAAGATAAATCCTTAAACTGAAGGTACAGCTATTGTAACACAACGCTTTGGAAGCACCTTATCATTTTCAGCTGTAACAAAGTGCAGACAAACTGGCACAGCCTCTCGTCCTTCCAGGGAAAGTGATTACAGGCTTTCCAGAAAAGCAAATGCAAGGTTGTCCCAGGCACAGAGTGAGCTGCTCTCGAGGGTTTCGGGGTCCCAGCAAGCCATCAGTAGCACTTCCATGCCTCTATGTTATTATTAAAATGCATGGCAGGCCCAATGATCCCCTGGTGTCTGATGACATGTTCAGAGCTGCTTGTGCCCCAGCGTGAGCCTCTCACCTCCTGGGTGCTTCTGGAGAGATGTTGTTTTCCCAGAGTTCAGAAGAGCTCCTGATCAGCTGTGGTAGGGTCACACATTCTTTCCTGTGCACCTGAGTCACAGCTTTGTGAGTTTTTGGAAGTTAAAAAACAAAACAAAACCACAAGGGCAGATAAAATTTTTGGAGTTTAATTTTCATATTATGTCAGAACAAGATTCCAGATTGGAGCAATATTATAGTTTGGCTTACGTGTTTTACAAAATTGGTTACAGACCCAGATTGAGAAAGTCTACTTGTTGATGACAGTGCTGAGGAAATCTCTGCAGAGATGATTTTTTTTTTTTTTTTGAGAGTAATCTGGAATGCTTCCAGATAATTTTCCTGATACAGGTTTTGAAAATAGGTTCTTGCTTGTAAATTTTCATTGTGTGCCTGCTTTTAGCGTTGTCTTGACTTGGAAGTTCCTTCTTTCTGCTTTCCAATTTCTATGGAGAAGGTGATGGGAGAGAGGGGGGAACGTAGGAGAAAGATTGGAGCAAGACATTTAGAAGCAAAGGTTTTTCTTTTGAAGGCTTAGATAAGAAACATACAGAAAATTACTGATTTATATGAAAAAATATTTGAGGATTGTTGACCAACTGTTTTTATTAGTAAGGGAATAAACTATAAAAGAGAATGAAACAGTGGTTGGGGAAAACATTTGGAGTTCAAGGTAGTACCATGCTGCTTTCTCTGCACTGCTGTATGTTTGCTATAAAGCATTTACTATCCCTTCTTTTCAAAGTGCTGGCTTATGAAGTGTTTCTTGGAAAGACTTGTTCAGGAGAAATGAGAAAGACTTGTTGGTTTTTTGAACAATATCTTGTGAGTTGTATATAGAAAATGCTGCTTCTCCCTTTGTGTTTTATCTAGAGGATATTTTTGTTCCCTCATTAAGACAAAGAGGGAAAACAAAAGGGTCAGCAATTTGATTGTCCTTGTTGACCTGACAGCACTGGCATTCATTGGTGTCCTGAAAGTTGATGGTTTGAGGCACTCCTTGACACAACATTTCTTGCTCTGATACTATTAATGCACAACTGAATAGGAAACACTCTCGAGTAAATCTGTTTTTGTTCTCTGATGGTGACTGTAAACCTAACAGCAGGTGGCAAGCTTCATGTAAGCTTTCAGGTTTTCATTGTCACCTGGCTGAACCAGAAGCTCATGGAAGAGCCCTGATAGTTGGTTGGGAGGACACCCAGGGCTGAGTTTGTATCCACTACTGACCAGCTGTTCTCCCACTTTGCAGCAGAAAACTAAATGAAAAATACCTTTGGTAAAGAATTTCAGAGCTTTGAAAAAACAATTCCCCCAAACAAAAACCCTCTGTCCCTTTTTTTTTTTTTTTTTTTTTTTTTTTTACTTTATTGCCCTGCTTTGCCTTTTGATCAGTATCTTTGCTTGGGTGTCATGGCAATATAATAGGTGATGGTTTTAGTGTCAGAACAGGAAAAAAAAATTCTTTGTTAAAGGAAACAAAGCATTTGGAAGGGAAATAGAAAAACTTGAACTTTTCCATATGTTTGCAAGCTCATGAAAGCTGGCCTCAAAAAGAAATCCCAATGTTAAATTGAGCTTTTAACTCAGGCAGGAGTTATCAATGTGTAGTTAAGATTTAGGCTCCTCACTGAAACCAAAACCTGTATTTGCATACACTGCAGGCCTGTCATCCTCATTCAATTAATGAACAGGTCCCTGTAATCTGGTCCTAAATATACACTGCATAGTTGGGTGAAGTTTGCAGAAAGGGGGCCAGGATCACTGTTCTGACTGTGTTTTGCTAAGGCTTCTTTAATCAAAACATTCATTCAGATAGAGAGGCCAGCTGCATATTTTGGCATCGCTACCAAGGGGAGCAGGGACAGGGTTGGGGTGGGGAAGGAAGCCTTGGGGGAGGGGCTGGTGGTATGCTATTAGTTCTATTTACTTATTTATTCTTCTCAAGTGCTTGGGAAGCAACTATTTAGCTGGTTTGGGAAAATAAATAGAAAACATACAGGGAGGTCATGACTTCTCAGGGATTTTTTTAATAAGAATAGAAGTATCACCACCCCAAGCTGTTTGTGAGATGCACAAGCATCTCTGTGGCTATTCTCCCTTCCCCTGCCCCCTATTTTTCCCCTTCTTTTTCATTTTCTCATTTTTTCCCTTTCTTTCTTTATTTCACTTATTTCCTTCCCCCCCCCCCCCCCCTTATTTCATTTTTTTCCTATTTTCTCTTCTTTCTTTTTTTTTCTTTCCTCTTCTGTTCTTTTTTTTCTTTCTATTTTCTTTGAAATGTGCTTTCCTTCCACCCAGATGCCCCAAAGCAGCCCGTGGGGCCAGGCAGGGCACATGCCTGCCCTTAGGCCAGATGCCACCTGGGAGAACAGCAGGTGCAGCAGGAGTTGGGGCTCATGGCTGTAGGGATGTGGGTGTCCAGGGTTTCATGAGTTGCAGCTGACCCTACAAGCCTACAGTCATGCCAGCAATGACTCCTGAAGTATTTATTTCACCTACAGATTTTATTTTTTTAAATATTACATGCTATTTTTAAAGAGTTCACTAACTTGCAGGCTATTTTCTTCCTCTCAGTCTTTTTCTATTTGTAATTTTCCTCTGTTAATAGATTTAGATGCTCCATTGGCTCGTGGAGCTGAGCTAGCTAATTTGAAACTCCAAGGACTTTATTTTTACACTCAAATAGTCTTTCCATCCTAAGAGGTACCCGACATAGCTTGTAATCAGGTAGGCCAACTACAGAATGCTTGCCAGCAATGAACTGCCATGCAACTGCAGCAGCCAGGCAACTGGTGCAGTGCAGCCCTGCAAGAATAGGGCTTAGGAAGGACTGAGCAGAAATGCTGATGAAAAGTGCACAAATTTGTCCAAGTAGTAATGAATCTGAGCCAGAACATAATTAGGGTTTGTGGAGCCCTCTCCGTTCAGCTGCAGGACCACACTTTCTGCTGAGGGAGAGGTTGCAGTCCCTTCTCCTCACAGTTTCTCAGTTCTGTTTCCTTCTTTAGGAGGTCTGGGACACTACAGGCTCTCTCCAAGCCAATGGGTGTGATGGAAAATCCATTCCTGTAGTGGAAATGCTGAGCTAGACCAAACCTCAGAATAGTTCCTGAGTGGTTCCTGGAGCACAGGCAGCAGGAGGGTGGGGAGATGTGGGTGGGAGATGTGTGACTGCTCTTTGACCTGTTCTCAGTACTTCCAAGCCGCTCTCTGCCTGCAGAGTTGTCATTTGAGAACTTCTTGGCATTCTGCACAATGGATAACAATAAAATGGGACGCACATTGGGAATGTAGTGGCTAGTTTGGTGTTGGAATATGCTTCTGAAAAAAAAAACCACCACATTTCAGCAGCACAAAGTCCATAAAATGACATACCTATGCTAGCTTCATCCTCCAAAAAGTGCAGGAAGTGCATATAATGTGTTCTTAACACTCATCATAGTAGATGTTTGCACTGGGAAAGGACATGTAGGACTTATCATGAAAATCTAAGTCTAATCATGCTCCTAATACATGACTTCAAATTTTGATGCTTAATAAAAAGAAATTGTCACCTAAAAGCAGCAGGAATTGAAGGATGGGCTAATAGCAACTTGCACGATTTTGCAGAGCTCCCTCCTGGCTTCCGTCCCACAGAATAAGCTCAGAGTGCATCTTCTGGGCAATTGCCATCTTTGGGCTAAATCACGTTGACCAAACACCCACTCCTTTCCTTGACCCTGAAGGTCTCCACTGGGATGGAAACTCGGAGGTGCTGCAGGAAACCAGCCCAACCAGCAGCAGTGGTTGTCATTCCACGTCCTCCTCATGGCAATGTTTATCCTTGCAGCCCATTCACTTAGCAGTATTTGAATTCTTTGCGTCAGAGGCTGCAGTAAGTGGATACTGCTCTCCCAGATGCCAGAAGGGTTCATAAATCAAAGAGGAACAGGTGTCTTCCGAATATACAGAAGTATATTTTGCAGCCTTGCAATAAAAACCACAATGCCCTGTCAAGGCTGGTTAACAGGCAGGTATCCTCCCTTCATAAACGGGTGATAACTGGAGCTCAGATGTCAGCCTCTGACCCAACAAGTGCTGGTGTGAATTTAGGGCTGTTGCATTTGTCAGAAGGTTTTGGGATGCTGCTTTGGCTCTCTGGAAGCCCACATAAGCGGTGCTGTCAGCTCATGAGATTCTTATCTCGTGCACTGCTCTCTAGACCATAGAAAAGTTCCTGGCCTGCGTGGTACAGGGGAAATCCTCCAAAGCGTGGCCCCTTCCTTGTCTTCTGGTCTCTGCCCACATAAAGCTCATAAACTGGGCAGCTAATAAGATAACATATAATAAATATCACACAAAAAATATTGCATTTGGTGTAATGAGTGGAGATAAGGATTACTAGCATGGAAGTTGTGTCCTGCCAGGGAAGGACGGATGAGTTTTGTGTAGAACCTGAGAAGCTGATGGACAAGTCTCTGCCTTCCCAAAATCTCCTCCTATGATTTCAAGCATGTTTCCTCATATTTCCTCTATTTATCTGGAGAGAGAGGGGGACACAAGGCATTATTATTAAGTGATTTTCCTGCAAGGACTAGGCACGGTATTGCATGTGTGGCTTTCTGGAGCTTTAATGTTGCACCTGACATGAGGCTAGAAAGCCCTAAGCTATTAGCTCCCTGGATATAGGGAGTGAGGGGTTTCAGGAGCAGATGACTGACCAAGACAGAGGAAGATAGTGTCGGGAACGGTTTTAGGAGAGTAAATGTTTGCTAATGATGTGGCTCAGAGAAATGAAGGTTACATATCAGGCTTTGGTGTCTGGGGTACTACTGGTGCCTAACTGCAAAAGTGGAAAATCCCAGACACCAAAGTCCTGCGCTGTGTGATGGGCTGCATGGACATATGAGCCATCCCCATATCAGCATCTCTGTATGCTTGAAACCATTCTGCTCCCACACGGGGCTGCTGAAATCTCTATTTTCCATGGCGGGAGTTGGCTGCCCATCTCCCTGCCTGAGCTTCCTCCTGTCCATCTTCCTCAGAATTGAGTAAGAAGACCTTTGCCCACACAGGTAATGTTAGCCATTTATTTTGATATCAGTGATACTGATGTTCTGATGACACGGTGCCATTATTTAACCACATTCCAGGAATAGGCTGGGATCACAGGAAAAGAATGAGGCTAAAAAAGGTTATTGGAGGAGTGGGAAATGGTCTGAAATGTAATATATAGTGGTAGGAACAGTGGCACTGTGATTCCATACTGGACTGAATTTAGAGCAGTTCCACTGTAGCCAGTCGGGTCATAGCAGGGGAAAAAGTGTTAACCAAAGTTGGTGATGCTAATATGTGTCTAAAAATTATTTTCAGACTGATATTCACAGTTCTGGCATTTTGCCTTTGCCCTGAAAATTTGTACAAATATTAAAAAATGAGTAAACAAGAAAATATACTTAAATATCATCCAGTGTTTATGAAGTTTCAGCTGACCTTTGCAGTACACCCTAACTATTATAAAAGACCCTGCACTGATACGTTTTTCTTTTCTCTTTATTTTCCTTTTCTTTTTTTTTTTTCCCCCTTGGTCTCTTTCTATAGACAAAGCTGACAGCATAACATAGATCTTGAGATATGGCTGATGTGTTTTTTTTCTAAGGTGAAGGGTGTTGTTAGCTCTTTCTTATGCTAATGATTGCAGCAGAATCCCAGTCTCCTTTCAAAGTGTTAGTGGGAAGAGAGGTGTTACTGCTAAGCATCATCTTTGACTTTGGATCTTCCTTGGGGTCTCATCTACAAGATTCAGCCAGTGCCTTCTACATAACATCTGTTCTCACGTCAGAGGGTCTTGCTGTCCCCATTTTACAGGAGGGGTTTTGAGAGACAGGAGGAATAATGCCAAATGCTTCAAAGATATTTAGTGCAGGTTAAGTGCCGAGTTTCCTTTGAAGGTCTAAACCCAAATGACAAGCTTGTGATCATGCAAAAGATTTGTATCACCCATGAGAACAGAACAATTTTTTCAGGGTAGTATCATAGCCACTCCACAACCCTTCCTCTTTCTTCTTCCTGAAGCTCCCACTGACTTCAAAGGTGAAGAATTATGGCCCACATCCCACAGCACTGTGAGCTCGGACGTGTGCAGAGCTTTACCCACACATACATTTCATCAGGGATGCTGACTCAAGTAAAATTACACAGGCTAGGGAGGACGGGTGGTTTTGGGTCTTGACTTTGTTTAGTTCTTGTGTCCTCTCACTTCAAAAACCTGACTAAGAAATGCAGAGTGTACCTAAAGATACCAAGAGTGGCACCTAATGACTGGATTCGCAGTCCAGCTATACTAAGTGTAGTAACCATAGAGCCAGGTGAATATGAATAGAAAAAAGGCAGAGTTACAGCTGATTCAAGCAAACAAATTGTTCTTTCTTTTAAATAACTCTGCATGAAATATATTATTGAGTTTTCATGAGAAATATGGGTATATATACATGAATTGGTTTCTCAAAAAATAGCATTGCTTGTGGAGACTGTACACAAAACCTGTTTTTATCTCTCTTAATGTGCAAGGAAATGTGGAAAGGAAAAGGTAATGTGGAAAGGAAGCATACCTGAGGTGATGTGTGCTTGTCTGCTGCCCCAACTACTGCTTTCTTAGTGAACAGCAAAATAAGAAGCGAGGATTTTCAACACTCCAACCAACCCATTTAATCCTAACTGTGGTTAACAGCTTCCTAATTGCATGCAACTGTTTCTTGACTTCCTGATCCCTGTCTGGTAGTTAGGAATCCAAAGGGTTTCTTAAATCAACAGGAGCAGCTGCCTCCTCGAAGCCACGCATGGTGTATGTCACCGACCATGGAAAGGAGCTGCGATACAGGGAGGAGCAGAGCTGATTAATGGGGCCAGTGTCGTAGCTCAGAGTGTGGTTGCACTACTGTGTACGGCTGTACTTACTTCCATCATTTATCTTCCAGCCTCTGCCACACACACACACGCAAACATACACGCACGCTGTATTTTTTGCAAGTGATTGAGCAGTCATTAGAAACGCAGGAATGCACAAGGTGCAGAGGGATCTGTAGCTGGTGATGTGCCTATAGGGGTAATGCCTCCTTTCATCTCGTTCTTTGGACAAGTATGAGAAACGCTGACAAAATCCAGTCCTTGGTCTGAAATTTATCTCTCTGTCCTTAGCAAACTCTTTCCCACAGAGGGAAAAGAGAGGGGGAAAAAAAAAAAAGAAAAAAAGGTGAGGAAATGGCTGCATTTTGTGGACTCTGTTTTAGGTTTGATAAAGAGAGGAAACAAACTGAATTGAGTGTGGATCTAGGACTGCAAGTGATGGAGCTGCGTGAGCCAAAGGAGGGTTGGAAAAGCCAAGCCAGCCTGGAAAGCCTGGTGGGAGGAGTGACTTAGGGAAATATACCCCAATCCTCAAAGAGTGAGATGCTGGGAGAAGTGTGGAGATTTGGCAAAACAGATTGTATTTGGAAAATCCACATGGTCCATGCAGCCCCACAGGCTACTGCAGTTATGGTGTGCTGTCATTATCTCTGCCCATATGGGAGCATCAGGAGGTGCTGTGCCCATTTCTGGCTCACCCAGCAGGTACAGCCTTTGGTGCAAACCCACAGCAAGGCCTCAGTTTGTCCTTCTGAACAGCTCATGGTGAGAAACCTCAGCTGCCCTGTGCTCCCAACGCATCTGAGGCTGCAGTGGAAAAGCCTTAAGGAGAGCCACTGGGAAGATGAAAGTGAGTTCTCTCGCTAAGGCTTGCTGAAAGCTTTTAGAGAGACAATATGAGTGAGGAATGTGGGAAGAGGCAGAAACTGCTGTGGTAAAATCATATAGTTAAGTGGGAGGGTAAGAGGTGAGCTGAAAAAAAGAAGACTAAAAGCAGGTTTTAAGAAAATGAGTGCATGAATCTGGTATAGTGGAAAACCAGAGGAAGAATTAAAGCAACAGCACTGCTGCATCAAGTATTTCATCACGGTGCTTGAAGGATGTTCCCCTTATGGGCTGTGCATGCAATACCATTACCACTGACTCAGATTAATGCTGGAAATCCTGGCAGCTTTACTTTTACCTGGGGACTGGGAAATCTGAATTTGGGTTTTGCAGCTTAAGCAGCTTTCCAGTGGCGAGGCAGAGGAAATCACCAAAGATGAGGAGTCCTGTGAGCAGTCATCAAGCACTGCCCACTGTAACACACTGCACATCCTGCAGGCTCCTGCATCAAAAAAAAAACAGCTCACCTGTTCTAGTAATCAAAGACTTGTGGTATGGCTGCCCCTTACAGCTTGGGTCTTTGTTTTTTCATGGGCTTGCTCCCCTTACTGCAAAAATCCTAACTATCCCTTGGGTTTTCACCATCCTTCTGTGTGTGTGAACATCACTCCTTCCAAAAAAAGGGACTGAAAGAGCAGCTGGTATGCAATTCCCTTCTTCTCCCCCAAAATATCAGGAATATTTCAGGGATTTTATGTTGTGGAGTTCATGTAGTTCTCTAATGAGATCTAAAGCTGAGAGAAAGGTAAGGAGTTTTATCCTGTTTACATCTTCCTGGTTTTGGATTTGCTGACCTTTCTTAATTGTTTAACTGTTTGGATTGTTAAAAAGCAGCATATACAAGCCAAATCTTGCAGTCCTTACTCAAGGTCATGACCGCCTTGGTTGAGAATGTATTGCAGGACTTGTTCAGGCATGAATTAGCCAATAAACACAACTGGACATGTAGAAAAGAGGTTTTGGTAAGTTGCTCAGGTGTGGCACCTAAAAACTCAGGTTACTGAAGGAACAGAGAAAAATCAAAATGTTCTGTTCAGTAAAAGTTGTAGTCTGCTGTACCCTTCCCAGATACAGACAGGTGCCAGTTACACTAAAGAAAGTTTTTGTCGGCTGGGTTTTTGTTTGTTGGGTGATTTGTTTCTTTTCTTTGTAGAATTAAAGATTATAGAACAAGCTCACATACTGTGGTGAGTTTTTTCAGTGATGCACAGGTGGTTTAAGTAAGGCTGGAGCACAACCTCCAATGTTTCTGAGATTACTTAACTGTTTACAGCTGTCCTTTTAACGAGCCCGTTAGAGCCAGGTGCCTCCAGCTGAGCCTCAGTCTCTCCATTGCAGGTCCCAAACTTCATCAACACTACACTCCCACCCCACGAGCAAGTAACAGCCCAGGAGATAGACAGCTACTTCAGGCAGGAGCTCATCTACAAGAGGAACGAGAGAATGGGCAAGAGAGTGATGGCGCTTTTACGGGAGAACACAGACAAGAGCTTCTTCTTTGCCTTCGGAGCAGGTATGGTGTGAAATGTTCTTTTATTTGGATGTTCTGGTTGGGAGTAAAATGATTTGAATGCTTTGAGATTCTGTTCCTGGTACTGTGGGAAGCTTTCTCTATGGGATTTATCCTTGAAGCAGGAAAGCTTTTGTCTGTGTAAACCTGCTGTGTAGGAAATGAATCTTGTTCAGACAGGTTGTGATTTGGCTGCTCCTGAGCTTTTCATTGGGTTGTCCTGGTAGAAACGTGAAGCTATTAACATTTCTCACACCACTGCGTTCATTCCCTTTCCCAACAAACTCTTAATTTCTCATGTTATGTTTGTGTTGTGGTTGTGTTTGTGGCTGCGAGTATAGGATGTACTTGAAGGGTCTTTGAATTTGCAAGAGTGGGAACACAAGTCTTGCCATGGTAAGGGACTTGTTTGTGGGCTGGGAATCCAGCCCTGGGGTTTCAGACCTTGGGACTTCTGTGCATTTTCTACATGGGTGATTTTGCTGCCTTGGAGTTGCATTTCTGTCAACTGGATGTCTCTGGACCTTGTGCAAGTATGTGAGTTATAAACGTAGCTAAATACTGCTATTTCTAAATCATTAAGGAACATCTGATGTGTCCTTCTGCACGTTCTGACTTTCTCCATGCAGTCTGCAGAACGAAGATGTTTGTAGTACTTCTGTAACAGTATGTGCAGCTGTCCTTTCTCTGGTAATTATTTTGCCTTTGCAACAAAGTCAATGTTTCTGTGTTATAAGAGCATAAATAATAACTGCTTAGGCCCCTTTTCAGCAGAATCCTGAGCAGCAGCTTCAGTGGTTCTTCAGGCTGCCCTGACTTCAAGGCAATTTCAGATTTCTGTGCTGAGAACTGATCTGGTCTTCCTTCTTCTTGCTACCATTTCTCATCTTTAACAGAACTTTGCTTCCCATCCCATGGTTCTTGCTATGAAGTTTAGCAATGAATTGCCTTTCACTACTCACTTTGGTGGGAATTTTGATTAAAGGCTGCAGGATTTAATACAGGTAGATGCATCTTTATGTATTTATTTTTTGAGCGTATCCAGACTGCATTTTTCCAAGCCTATTTTATTTCAGGCTTTTCTCACACTTTGAGGAGTTTTGCTCAATTTCATTTTACTTTTTACAGTAGAAAATACATCACTGTGGCTCATAGTTGAATAGGGATTCATTTTAAAAAAAAAAAAAAAGTTGTCTAAGCCATGGAGCTAGGATTATCAGAGATTACAGAATGTGGTGGTTCTAATATAATTTTCTGTTCAGGAAGCCCCAACCAAGTAGTTACTGAAGCCTGGAGGATAGATGGCACTGTTGCCTTCTTGCCCTCCTCTGTGCCTGCATCTGCTGCAGACATTGGCTTACAGCAGGATCTTAGAGTGGAAAGATCCTAACCCCTGCAGCTATTTGTGTGCACTGGTAACAGAAGTGCAGTTAAATGGGTACTCATTATAGATGGCTCTCCTTAGAAAGCTATTGCTATGGATGGGTGATTTGGGCTTTCACCCCCCTCACCTGTAGCTGAGTGCATCTACTCAGGGCACCTGGGCAGCTTCAGGTGTAAAAGCTGCCATGTAAAAAATCAAGGTCCATTTCATCTTTTGCTGCCTGTTTTTGGCTTTGTTGCAGAAGCTTTTGTCACTGGGTGGTTTCTTTCTGCCAGCTCTGACTCTAACAGGACAGGGCAGATAAATCCTGTGGCATGTACTGAAAACCAGAGCAGGAGAGATGCTGAGGAAAGCTTTTTGTTTTGGGTACTTTGTTCTAGCATCCCTTTGGTCTTCCTTGCTAAAGCCCTCCATCCCTGCAGGCCATTCTCACGCAATTAATTCCTTCTTTCTTCTCTGGGTTATTTTTTTTTTCCTTTATACAGCCAGTACTGAGAGTACTGCTGCATCGTGGGCAGTGTGGTTCAACAGCCTGGGCATCTCGCAGATTGAGGGAGCAGTGGGGGGGGAGGGGGTATGTTGGAACATCAAAGCAAGTTGAGATCAGGACAGATTTTAGAAACACAAAGAGAAATGGACCATTTTTATTTTGTTGAAAAGTTTTTTTGTTCCATTCAGAAATACTAAAACAAAAGTCCTAATTCTAAACTAAGCTTTTTCAGTATTCTGTTTTTTGTTTTTTTGTTTTGTTTTGTTTTTAAATAAGAAATAGACCTCACCAGATTCCCACTCCTACCTTCCTGTGGCATTACTCATACATTAAATTCATTGGAACTGCTCAAACTTCCAATGTATTTCTGTATAAAACACATAAATGAAAATGGCCATTTATTCTTTTCATTTCTTCATCCCCTCCAAGAAAAATACGGGATTTGGGTAAGATGGGGCACAACTCTAACTCCTTCCTATACACTTCAGTCTTTTCCTGCCAGGGCTTACCGTATTCAGGCTTAATGTGGAAATCTCGCCATGCTTGTATTCACACTAACTCTACTCTAGCAGAGAAGCCCAATTTATTGTTTGTGTGGTTAAATGATATTTTTCAGGTAACAGCCCTGCTAATCTTTCTCTCTGAACGAATAAATAGAGTGCTTGAATAAAACAAAAGATTTTGTGCTTGTTCTCTGTTTTGAAAATCCATCATGTACTGTTAGGTGTTATTGATCCATAGTAACAGCGAAGCGCCTCAGCTCTGACATATCCATGTGATTAATAAAGGCCCCATTTACAGTCAAGAAACAGAGATGCAGCCAAGAGCACACGGGCTGTTAAAAAGAGTTAATATTTTGGCAACTAAGACTATACACATGAAGTCAATGTTTAAGAAAAAAATCACTCTGGTTTATTTCATTTTTATGGGCAAATAATTTTCAAGTAACACATATGATAACAGATGGATAAATTTATGTCTGCAGTTAATTTGAAGGATAATTTCCTTAGGATGTTTTACTCAGTTGCATTTCTTTCTTTCTTTTATGAGAGCTGTCAGTTTAGTTACTCAGAGCTGGATTTACTGCTTCAGAAATTCAGATGCTGCTTCAGTTCAAGCTTATTAGCAGCCAAGTCAGTAGGCTTTAGAATGGTTTTTCTGGTTAATTAAAATTTAAAAGAAAAGTTATTTTTTTCTGTGCTGAAATATAAGCACCATAGTGTTTCTTGCAGCAGGATGGGGATGGAGCCATCTATGGGGCTCAGTGCTACAGTGGAGGGAAGGATGCATTCTTCCAGCTGTGGGCAGCCCCTCCATCTGCAGTGCAGTGAAATGACGTGGCCATGTGGGTGACCACAGCTCCCAGTGAAGTCAGTGTGTTTTGCCATGGCTCACCACCCGATCTAGTTGGGCCTCTGTAGTTCAGCTGTAGGCATATGTGGCTGAGATTAGGTTGAAATTCCTGGGATGCTGTGTTGTAGAAGTCTGCATGCTGCCATTAAAACAGAGGAATAATCCTGCTGGGCAGGGTCTGATTCTCTTTTTGTTCCTTCTGCAGGATGATTTTTATTTTTCTGTTCAGAAAGGGTGCATTTCTTCCCTGTTCTGCTGAGATTTTTGTCAGCCAGCATCATCAGTAATGACTCAGGTTGTCCTAAACTAAACTGTTAATAATGCTACATACAGCATTTGCAGCAAGGCTTTGGAGGCTCTCTGGTCAGAATGTTAAATGGTATCTGGGACTTGGAAATGATTTGCAAGTGCTGTGGCTGTGTTTTCACATGCTGGTAAATGCTAAGTCTCTCTAAAGGGTGTGAGAGCACAGCGAGACTACAAAACCCATTCGTAGTCCTCTGCTCCAGCTTTCTCAGGATTTCCAATGGGAATTCCATCACATCTCATTATGGTTATAGAAGATAACAAAGGCAGAAACATTCACCCATCACCTTCTGTAGTTGAGAGTGATCTCCAAGGTGGCTGAGATCATATTTGGTTTGATTCACTACTGAAATGTGCTTAATTTTCTCCACAAACTGTAGAGAATCTGTGTATGCAGCTACTGGTGATGTAACTGTCTTGAATGTTTACCTTTTTATTTATTTATTTAAATAAAGATGGAGGCCATAACTGAGATGGAAGACTGCTGTTGAATTTGGGTGAGAGGAAAGATGGCAGGAGGTGGGAGTCTTTTGTTACTGGAAACCACAGTTGTGTTCAGTAGTTTGGGAAGGGAAACAAAGCCATAGATACTACACACAGCTTGAACATGAACCACTGAGAGGGCCTTTGTGAAAGCTATTAGCACCTGCCACGAGATCTGGCATCCAGGTTCACATATGATACTTGAAAGTGTTTTTTCAGAAAGGAAATGCCTTGAGGCTGACATCCAGCTGCATGCTGAGGACTGGGGATTTACAGATGTTGAATATGCAAATGGCTGTTTTGCACTCCCCGCTGGTGAAGTATTGTGGGCTCAAAGTTACACCCACTGTTGTGCTATTTGAGAATAAACAGCCTCGTGTCGGAAGTACAGTCCTCCTTCTTCCACAAGTTATGCAGCTCTTTGCTATTTCTATTCTTCCTCTTGGTTCCTCAGTAGAATGAAGAAGGAGGGAGGAAAAAAAAAAAGCATGCTTATGGGCTGGGATATAAAGAGACTTTCTCCCCGGGGTCAGACATCCTGGTCCAGCACTGATTAGTAGCGCTGCTGACATCACTGATGCAGTTCTCCGGTTGTCTCAGCAGAGCAAAAGAAGTTGGCGACCAGGAGATGGAACTTGGCAAGCCTACAAAAAAGAAGAAAAGGCTGAATTAACGTTTTGCAGATGCTAGAATTCCCTTCACTTGTGTTTATTTGGGCATCCAGATACCTATACTGACATTGGTCTGTTTTTTGTGTATGAACTTCTATAGTTTTTAAGGTAAAGAATCGCTTTGCTTTTAAAAATATTCTCACATGCTAACTTTGACCAAACCCATGTAATTGAATTTTTTGAAAGTCCGCATTGAACAGGCAGGGTCTGATTCTCTTTTCAGACACTCGGTTGTAAATCAGGATTTGCTCCACTGGGGAATAGCTTGTTCCAAGTGCAAATCCAGCCTGTAGCCTTTTAAAAAAAAAAGCCCAGCGGAACTTTATGTACGTTGATCTTGTATCATATGGAGGTTTGGAAGCCTCTGAATGTTTTCTTTTCACCTGAAGCTTAAGTCAGCACAGAAAGAGCCTGAGCTGAAGAAGCCAAAATAAGCCTGACTCCACTACCTTATTGTGAAAGGGGAAGTGCCATTGTGAAGGCTGATTCCTGCATTTCTGATCTGACAAATTCCTGTAGTATACCAAGACGTTAATCATAAAAACACAGAACAGCATTTGCAGTGGTGAGAGCTATCTTGAGGCTGCTCTCACATGTACCAAGAAAGGTAAGAGACAAAGCAAGTGAAAAAAGAACAGATTCACATGATCTTTGCTTAGGTGTCACAGCCTAAACTACTGAGGGAAGCTGGGCAAGCCCTGCACTCCCTCTGGTCCAATGGAGGCCTCATTCTGCTCATCAAGGAGTCCTGCCTGGCCACTCATCATTGCTGCACTGAAGTGAGTGTCAGCCCAAAGTCCTAACCTTCAAATTTGCCTGCAGACAGTAGGATTTTTATTTCAAGAAGTGCATACATTAATGTCAGCTCTTCTGGGTCATTGACATTTTCATATCATATTTATTATTACATCTGTGCCAAGTTCTACTGTGCAAGTCTAATTCTGCCTGCCTCTCGTGAAAGAAAAAAAAGCTATATTGGCCCCTGCTGTCCTAACATATAGAGATTTTGGCTATCCCGTGTTGCTCCTCAAAATTTGAAATGTAAAAATGTAGATGTAATACAGGAAACTCTCTTTCTGAAACTGCAAATAATCATGAGAGATTTACACCCAGACTTAAACACTCTGCTGAACCGGAATGGGCTTAAACTTGGGGTGAAATGTGCTGGGGGGTTGGAGGGAAGAACATGCAAGAACTTGCAGTGAATCTGCAGGCCACCCTGTAAGCTCTCAGGAGATCAGCAGAGGTCCCGTATAACAAGATTTCATAACAGGAGTGTTGAAACCAAAATATGGATGCCAGACAATTCATCACTTTCAATCCCAAAACCGTCTCCTCAGAAAACTCCCAACCAGATCTAACAGTGTTGTTAGCAAGACTTTAAAGAGGCTATATGGAGAACCCCAAATTGGCAGTGTTCCTCTACCGCTGAGATTTCTGGGGATGCTAGCGTGAAAATGCAGACAGGATACAGATTGCAAAATGTCCAAGGATCTCAACTCAGCTGGGATAAATTTGTGCTTCCTGCAGTGATTAAGATGTTACTGCGCTCAAATGTAGTGCCAGCTATGTGGTTTGTCCCAGAGCAGAAGGAAATCTGGCTTCTCAACTGTGCTTAAATCTAGAACCCGACATGGTAGCACAAATCCCTCATAGTGATTCATGTGGGATCATCTTTCCTGCTTCTGCACCTCCTGCCTGGGTGTGTGCCTCCCACGGTGGAGCAGGGAATCCCCAGGAACTCCTGTGGCTGTACTCCTGCAGCTCTTCTGTCAGAGCATTGGATTGCTGGAGAAGGAGCTGAGAAAGGAATTGGACAGACTGAGGAGCCAGCTTCTACTGTTCGTGCTGTTGGGATTCTGCAGGTTCAAGGTGCTTCGTGCTCGTTTTAGGGGCAAGTTACAGGAGGACTGTGCAAGGAGGAAGGATTGGTGATCTTGATGGATTGCGAAGACAGGGCACAGTTGTTGGCTAGAGATGTTCTGCAAAAGATACAAAAGTGAAAGTCTTAAAAAGCCTAGTTGTAAATTATGGGGATTTCTTGAGAATTTTTACTGGTACGGAAACTGGGTCTGGAAATCTCATTAAACTGGGTGTTCTTGAGAGAGTTCCAGGATTTCTTGGTCATGGTTGTGCCAGGAATACCATCAGAGCAAACTTGCTGAGAAAGGATTTATGGATTTGGGATCAGATCCTATTCTCAGTGAATTAATGGTAGCTCTGCAGCTGACAGCAAGGTGACAGGCATATGCACCTGGATGAGACAACGTTTATTTATCATTCCAGTCCTTTAATCTAGGCTGTTACTTTCACATTACTGGAAAATATCAATGCCCTCTCTCTTTATAAGCCTATTAAATCCCTTTTCCATTGTAGTTTTTCTCTGGTAGATCACAAGAGACGTGTCAAGAAAAAGAAAATGTGTGCAGTATACCTCTGCCCAAAATAAATATTTAAGTATCAGAAATGTAAAGGGAAGATAGAGTTACTTAGAGAGGCAGAAGGGAAATAATTAGGGCTCTAGCCAGCACGAGGGGATGTCATAAACTTCAGTTATTCAAAACACAAACTCTGCCACTGTTCGCCCATTTTATAGCGGCATGGAGAAAGCATCAAGGATCTGTTGGACAAAATTGCTTTGGTGGCAACTAAAGTGGGCTGAAGCCCAAGTCCAATAGCTGAGCTGCCATCTGAAATCAGAAGAAGGTTGGTTTTGTGCTCAAATCTTGGATTCCTTTCTGCTCTTTGCTAGAGACCTAATGAAACATCAGTCTACTCTAGACCGATGGGAAGTGAGAAGCAGCTCCAGTCTATGGAAAATGTTGATGATTTTAAAAAGATTAATAATGAAACTTGAGAATACAAAAGGTCTTAGTGAGACCAGATAATACTGGTACACTTGCACCATAGTGGTTTTGGTAGAAGCTCTGGAGCTGTGGCTGTTGCAAGTCCACCGGTGGCTGGCTTGGATGTAGCCCTGGAGTTCTTGCTCTTGGCAGACCATTTTTCTTGGTCTGTGAGCTAGAAAATGATACAAATGTCTTCAGAGCTACCAGGCTTTACTCCTGTGTACTTCCAGAGAGGCAGTGAGAATGAGGAGTCAGTTGAATAACCAGAAATCCACATGAATGTGTCTTCGATCTTCTTCTGTTTCTCTGGAAATATTCACTGAGTTTTCAGAAGTACTTTGATAAATTGTTATTCACCACCCAATGGCCATTCTGCCAGAGAACTTGCAAACATGCTTTAATTTAAATGCTAATGATTAGGTGGAGCACAGCTGTGGCTCTAACCCTTTGCAGAAGTGAAATCTCTGCCATTATCCAGGAACAATGTTGCAAGACTTAAACTTATGTGACATATCTAAAACACATAATATGAGTACTTTTAGTATAATTCATACTTTATTATGGCAAATACCTTAAACACTGAGGTTTGTAAACTTAGAAAAATTGTATTTATACACAGAAGGGAGCTGGAGCTGAGACTCAAGTACTATCACTGGGTTAACTCAGTATGAAACTCTGTACCAGTCCTCAATATTTTTACAGAATTCACATTCATTTTGCATTTTTCCTTGAGGTGTTTGAGGTATAGTGAAACTGCTGTGAGGTTCTTATCACTTAGCAATCTGGTCTGGTTCCAGCTGTAAATTTTGCAGTACCTCTCACTGGGAGGATTGGTTTAAAAGTAACAGAAATCTGCCAAAGAAATAAAGACTTCGCTATTGATATCAATGCTATTTTTAATCTGGTTTCCTAAGGAAATGAGGCTTAAGCAATCATGGTGTTTGTGAGTGTATACATATAGGTGTGTGCGAGTGTCTTTTACCCTTGTAAATTTTTAGTCTGTTGGCTGAAGATAACACAACTTGTCAGATGGCTTAGAGTCTCTAAGATAATGTGTTCTGACACGCATCATGAAAATTGGATAGAGGAAAAGGTAATCCATAGTGCTCATCCACTGAAAGAGCAAAACACGAGCTAAACTTTCGTTAGACCTCAGAAAATCCCTAAGGAAAGAGGAGGTGAAACGTTTCTGTAGGCAGTGGAACTTTGTTGGTTTATCTGCACGCAGGAGGACACTGAATGAAGTACATTAATTGGTCATGATGTGGTTTGAAGAGAGCAACCATGTTTAGAGAAAAATAATTATCTGGAGTATCTCAGGATCCACATATTTTCTCTGGGCTGTGCTCTCATGAAGTGTTCATTCTCTCAAGGCCACAGCAATATTAGGTAGCAGATTTGTAAATGTGACCTAGGTATGGCTCCAGGACTCTATAAACCTAATGATTCATGGGCACTCAAACTGTGCAGCCTCACTACTGCTAATTGGTCAAATGTGCCATCAACCATGCCCAAAAATGTTCTTAAGTAGGAAGGGGTGAAAAGAGCATCAGAAACTCTTAGCAGTCCAAGAGGCAGCCTGGGGCGACGTTCCTGTGTGCAGAGTTCAGGAACACTTGAAGGTTGTTCCCTTGAGACCTGAAATGGCTCATTGGCAATCGGGAACAAATTTGAGAAACAAAGAAAGGATTAAACCATGAATTGTCAAGCAAGCAGGCTTGCAGCCTTGGTTAATCAGAGAGGTGGTTGTCGATTCGCATTTGGCAAAGGTGTGCAGTAAGCATGGGGATGGGGGATAGTACTTGAAACCTTTCCAGAGCGAAATACAGATGTGTCAGAAAAGCTAATCCAGAGTTGGTTCTTAAACTATTTTTTTAAACTTGAGATTCTTGAAGACTGTCTAGTATCTTGGTAACAGCAGTAATTGTTAGGGGTGGGATGCTCCCTCTTGAACTATAGGTATCTGAAAATTCAGTGCATCTTCTTTGTAAGATCATCAGATTCCTTCCACCCGTGAATCTCTAGAGAACAAATCCTCCCACTTATCTCAGATACATATTTTAAGATGGAAGAAACTGCCCTCAAGAGACATCATTCCACTGGCTGCAGAGGAAACGTAAAAAACTGACCTCCAGCAAATGCTTGACTTTCACATGAATAGAATTAGTTGGACTCTGAGAGCAGGAGTCAAGAATTCAGTGTCCTGTCCTTACCTCTATCTGACCTTGAGCAAGATGGTCTGCGTATTAAGACCTCCCAGAATCAAGGTTTCTGTTGCAGTCGATGGAAGTGCCTTGTTCTTTCTAAGCAAGCAGAAAGCTGACCCAGGAGTGGACCTAGAGCTTTGTGTCCTCTCTTGGAAAGCACCTTGGTACTCTAGGGGCAGAGGAAAGCCTGCTGCCACCAGCCCTGGAAAGGCTGGGATCCTTGTTGTGGGAATGGGGGAGCTCTTAATCCCCATTGTAGCACCAAGCAGGCACAGTTTTCAACTCTTAACATGTGAGGTAATTCAAGCCCAGTGTTGGCCTACCCTTTTGTTCACTCTTGAGATAATTTGTTACCCACAGTCCTCAGAGCAGACTTCCCATCTTCATTTGCACAGAAGAGAGGGACTCTAACACATGGAAAGGTGAAGCTTGTCCATCATTCCTCAGCAGGGAATGCAAGAAAGCTGTTCCTAGGGCAAGTGCAATCATTCATCTGACTGAAAGTGCTTCTTTTTTTTTTTAAAAAAAAAAAAAACAGAACCATGTTCTATCCATCAGTAGGGTTATCCCTCTTGTGAGGTACAAAGCAAGCAGCCAAAACCAAAAGAAAATGTTTTGACATACCATGTGTTCGGTCTTCACTGTTTGCTTAAAGCAGCAACCAGGCCAAACGAGTTAAGTGCTGCCAATGAGACACGATTCAGGCCTTGAGACCCTTTGCAGCTTTCTGACATGACTTGTCTTGTTGCATGCAAGGCTTGGGGAGAGTGGAAATTGGAAGGTGTGTGGGTGGCTTTCTGCTTTGTTTTCTTTGGTATTTCGAAGAGACGTACCAGACGGTGTCCCCTGTGGAGTCCACTCACCACGTCTGTAGCATTTATTCAGCATCTCCTTGAAACGCCCGAATCTCAGAAGTTGTCTTTCTGAATTTACATTTGCAGTTCAATCATCTCCCACACAATAAAAGCTCCAGTGTTGGCCTGCTTGTAACTCCTGCGCTGGGCAGCGCTTCTGTCAGAAGGGAGCCCGTCCTTCCAGCATTTGTGTTTTTCTTTATACCTGCCAATCACACCGCTTGCCTTTGCCTAAAGTTTGTTGTCTTTGCAGTTGGTCACAGCGTGAGCTACCAAAAACCTCACTGAGCTTGACGGGGTATTCTGTTAGCCTAACCCTAACACACGATCCTGCACCTCCCCGGCACACAAAGGGCCTTTTCAGCGACCCACCGCAGCTCAAAGATTTCATTTCACATGTTACAATTAATCTGTATTTATTGCCACTTATCTTAAATGGCTAACAATATCAAGAGTTTAAAAAGTGCTTTTAATGTCAAACTGGGTCAATTAAAACTCTACTTAAAATATTTGCAGAACTTCTACCCTGAAAATTGCCCCCTCGGTCCGCTGGTAAGCGAAATGTTTTAAACAAATACACGCAGCTTGAGGAGTCTGACATTTGGTAAGATTCCCCTTGATATTTTAGCAGAATCCAGCATCCATTTCCTTACTTCTGCATTCTCTTGCTTTTTTTTTTTTCTTCTTTTTATAACAAGGGATGCTTTTTTAGGTAGTCAGAAATATTTGAGAGAGCTTTAATTGGTTTTAAAATAAATAATAAAAATGAAATGGTCTCGTTTGGCCCTCAGAGTTTTGAGGCTGTTTGATGGATTGATCTTATCTCCTGGAATTTCATCCCCTTCCGTGGACTGTAATTGCTTGTGTTTAAACCTGAGCTTTAAACCGTGGGTAGGAGATAATTATTTTTTTAAAACCCTTTCACTATTGTATGCTGACACAGGAAATAAAGCAGTGGAACGGTGAATATTAAGAAGTTAAGTAATGAAAGTACTCTTGTTACTAGTGTATGTTTGGTCTTGTTGAAGGCCGAAGATGCCTTTACTGTGAAGATGAAGAAAGAATCTTTTTCTTCTCCTTGAAGAGCCTCCAGCTCAGCTTATAGGATGTGAAATAAGAGCTGTTGTGCTGCCCATGGTAATTCTGAACTCTCTCATAGCGCAGCCGTGGTTGCACTGTGTTAAGATGCTGATGTGCATCACACAGAGCACACGCAGGAGGCACCCATGGGTAGAGCTCGGTTGCATTGGATGCAGTGGATTCGCAGTGTAAGTGAGATCCCAGGCAAGGAGAATTAAATGCCTGAGCTGAAGGTCTGTCCATGTGGAGCCATTTGGACTTTAAGCTCTGATCCTCAAACATTCGCACTTTTCCATGAGCAGTGACATTAATGAAGCTTGGTTTCCTATGGTTTTAGGTCATTTGCTTGGATTCCCAGAGGCCTAATAAAGTTTGAACTGTAACTGAGGCGTTTCTGTTAATTAGGGCATTTGTATTATCTTTATGGGTCTCTGATTTCCCTAATAAGGCTCACCCTGCAACTTTTTCTTCCACAGGAGAGATCAGCAAGTCTCTATCCAGTCATCTATTTTCATAAAATGTATAGGAAGGGACTGTCTTGGAGACAGTTTCTCTTCTGTCTAACAGATTTGAAATTTGCCTGTGGGTTCAGAATCCTTGAGGGGAGATCATAAAGTCAAAAGTCTGTACACAGAGGGACAACAGAATCCCGTAAGCCTCATGTTCTTTGGAAACAAGGTTAAAATGAAATTGCCATATTTATGTAGTGTAAATATTGCACAACTTGAAGCCACCAAATGGTTTTGATCATTTCCTTAGTCACTTGTACAATATCTAATTAAACAAATCTGACTTTCCTAAGCAATTTAAGCCGCATCTTGAACTCTTCTTGTGTAAGACAACATGAGAAAAATACTACTTTGCTTCTTGCCTCCCATGAAAAGGGCATGATTATGTCATTTTGAGGAAAGCATTGTTCTTGGGGTTCTGTGTTCTATTGAATGCAAAGATATTGGCTTGGGGATATGTTTTCATTGCTTGCTAGTTGTTGACTTTGTTATTCTTTTTGGTTCTAGTCTTAACGAAAGTATCAAGAAGCCAAATTATGCTGACTAATTGCATCCTAAGAGTGACAAAAAGCACAAAGTTAACAGCTTGCAAACAAACCATAGGCTGAAGTCTGTTCACAGATTTTTTTTTTTCCTTAAATGCTTGCATGCAGGAGTTGTGCAAATTTCCTACAATTGCTGTCATTGTCAGATTACAGATGTTGTGTTTGGAGCCTTACTGGACCTGATTAGTTTATGTTCTCTTTTGATCTGACAAAAACAACTGTCTCTGGAAAGGATCGGGTTTGAGATCTTTTTGAAGGCCATTGCCTTTGGCAGTGTCGATCAAATTCTTACAGACTTATCCTGGACAAGGAAGAGTACTTTAGACAGATGTCATTCATTTCTTTGAGTTCCTTAAAGAACCATTTAGGGAGTGTATGTTAATATTCAGAGCTTTCTTGTCTGGAGATACCAAAGCGCTGTGGCCGGCTTCACCGGAGTACTACATGAAATTTGGTGGCACGTAGAGTAAGGCTGGAAAGTAGCTGCAGTTCCTGGTAAGATGGCTAGCCTAGTTTTACACATCTGTTAAGAGCATTTGAACCCATAGGCTAATTTCCCTTGAATGTGGTGGAAGGTGGAAGTTTCACAGGGTTATGTTCCTCTATGGAAAGAGGTGGCTTTGGCAGAAGGAGGAATTTTCTGTTAATGTTCCTGGTCAGGAAAAGGCTGTGATGTAAACTCCAACTCACTCCTTCCTAGAAACTGGAAAAAGAGCTCATTCTCCAAACAAATCCATTACAAAACACATTTTTCTGGTTTCACTGATCAGGAAAAAATTCTGTATCTTAATGGCATTTTCTACCAAACTTCATGCTCAGGATATTGCAGACTGTCAAATGTTAAACTGTTTCCATTAGATCCAGATGACGAAGTAGACGTTGCCATAATTTGGCCATAACAAGGGAGGTGCCAGATTGAGCCTCAGCAAGGAGGCAACAGTGCAAGGACTGGGTGAAGCATCCTCCAGGCATGGGCACCAGTCTGGAATTAGTAAAATAGAAACTCAGTTGTGTTGACAGTTTCTTCCTGCTGGGTGAGAGAGGGAAGTAAATACAAGAAAATAGAACTTCTGCCTTAAAAAGGAAAGGAGCTATGTTAAGAGCAGGCTAGTTATTATGCTGGATCGTTGTAACTGTGGGAAAATGTCACAAGAAAGTCTACCTAAGCACGTTTGCTTTTTTTTTTTGTTAATTCTACACTGTTGTGTGTAAACAGGCAATGATGGATTGTGCTGAATTTCAGTGCATAGTATCAAAAAGAGCTGGATTTAATTGTCCTGTGCTTATTGTACAACAGGAATGAATTATGAGCCACTTTACAGCATCTCCAGTGAAAGTGATTATCAGCACTGCTCCTTGCCAGAGATATAACTCTGTCAAGCAGACTCCCTCCTCTCTTGGGTTCTCTGGAAAAAGCTCGTGAATCTGCTGTCTCCTGCCAGTTAAAGCTTGGGGTGAAACACAAAACCGAAAGCTGCCAATAGCTATATATTCAGTTCAGATGTAGGAATTTCTTATTCTGTTTTGTTTTTTTTTCCTTTTTTCCCTTGAGTGGAAGATCAGTCAGGCTTTTTGGAACATGCAACTGAACTAGTGCAGCAGAATGTTTTCCCAGTTGATTGCTCTTTTGATTCTGTAGGTGAGCAGCGTGATTGAGAAGACTTGGCTGTTGGCTTTAATTAGCTTTGACCTGGTCTTGTACGCACTTAAAGTACGATTAGTCGTTGTGCCATGGGAAGGCTGCCTTCACCCCTACACAGCCAGCCATCTCTCATAGCTGTTCTCACACTGCTCCTCCCTGCAATACTCGGATAACCCCAGAAATAGGTTTAAGCTGAGACAGATGTATAAAAGGAATGCTATGAGCCCTGCCCCCGAGACGGGGCAATAACTCATCTGCAGAAGAGCTGGAAGTTGTGATCTTCACGTTTTGTATTGATTACTGTGGCATAATAAAGGACAGTAGGATGAGATGTAGGGACCATAACCTTGCCTGCTAGAAAGACAGGAGGGGACACCGATCATCCCCTGTGCGAGGTTGCAAGGGGATTATCTGTCTTAAGATTTATTTAGATCTGCACGACGATTTTCACTGCCTCAAGGAGAGCTGGCTTTGGGGAGGTGTGGGTCCTGTCCCTTCTGCTGGCAGGCTTCTTGTGGCTGCAGGCTTCCCCATTGCAAACAGACATTTCATTCCTGTATGCTCAGGTGTTTCTGTTCCTGGGGATAGCCCAGATAAACAAGTTAAACAGCACGCAGATAAGGATGTGCGTGCAACTTCTTATAAACAGGTGCTCATCTGTACTCCTCCATCTGAATAGATTTCACATTGCTTTATGGACAGGCCTACAATTGCCAGAAAGTTTATTCTTGAAAAGAATTAATAACAATAGTATAAAATGCAGTTGTAAAAAGCTGTGGATTCTAATAGCACTACTAGGTAGCGTGTGCAATTCACTCAGCTATGAGCGAACAAATGGTAACTTCTAGCTGTGGTAACACTCATGGCAGCACTCCCTGGGCTGCAAACTGCCCTGCTAATTAATAACAGCTAAGAACAGAGGTTATGTGGCATGTCATAGTGACAGGTCATGTGTTAGGAGAGGATTGATTGTGGTCATGTCTTCTATACGTGGAGAACGCTTCTGGATTCTCTATGTAACTATACTCATACATTTTAGTAGATCTGCTGTTTAACGCACGAATGAGAGACAATTCCTTCATTTCTTCCACTCTGTCATCAAATGATTTGTTCTCCAAGTCAGAGGAGCATCAGCTGTGACAAAGACAATTTGGGGAAGAAGGACTTGGTAATTCACCATTTGGTCACTGACAGAGAAGTCAGAATGCTGACCAGAGTGGCTGAGCAAGCTGTAGAGTTCGAGGACTGAGTGAGCCTTCGTGGGGTGGGGAGCTGTGGGTGGCCACTTGTCCAATTATCCATAAGTAAGCCAGAGCTTCCCCTGGGAAGAACTGGATGACAGCCTTGTGACAAAATAGTCCCTTGGTCCAGAATGCCAATTCAGGATGACTTCTTCCAGCAATATAAGGAACAGCTTCTAAAAGAAAAAAAAAATCCTGGTAGGATTAATATTCTGATGCAGTGAGACTATTAACTTTTTCCCTTGGCAGATAGCTTGTGATGGATAGCATAAATTCATTTTGAATGTGGGAAACAGAAGTTCATGTCTATACCAGATGCTGGAATTAATAGAGGGAAGTGAACACTTGTGGTTGGAGTAATGCTGCAGGAAGAGCACGGGGATGGACAGAGCATCCCTCAGAAAAGGTGTTGTTTCAGAGCCATCGCTGTATAGTCATCACCTCTTGCAACTATTTTGATTGCATGGTACTGCTCATTTTAGGATTCAGTACACGTGGATCCAAGGGCTAGATTTTTAACTACCCAAAATTGTAAGACAATTTCTCTTCAGTCAAATTGAAGCCAAGTGCCCAGTAACCAGACTGTGCTCAAGCCTGGATTTTCAAAGGCCAAAGCCCTTAGACAGCACTTCTGAAAATCTGGCTGAATTTCAGTGCAAGCTTGGCTTTAGAAACCCTAAACTTTGAGCACAAAGGGATAGACTGTCTTGTAAGTTCATGCCTTCATTAGGAGGATCCAAATCCTATTGATTTCAGCATATATTATGGCTGGATCAGATCTGTCAGTGAGTGACCTCTGAGCACCATGCTTAAAGCTCTGTCAAGGCGACGGAGCAGCAGCCCCAACAGCAGGAATGTGGGATGGTGAGAGGTGAAGAAGGGACATCCTCTTCTCATTGACAGACTTTCCCATAATAGAAGAAGGGGGGAAAAAAGCTTGGTAAGTCAAGTGGCTTGATTCATAAGTGAGCTTGCTCTAAAGTAAACACAATGCCGTATGTGTCTCATTTGCCAATGAGATCATCTGTTTCTTTGTTAGGAGGGAAAAATCTGCTTCCCTTCCAAGTCCAGGGCCACTCAGGCAATTTACATGAACAAATAAAAATGAGGTTTAGCAGCCCTAAATAAATAAAATACAACTCTAAGTGGCCACCAAAGAACAGAGCTCCTCGAGTAGAATAGAGCTGGGCCTGGAGCCAGATGGCTGCCGTTCGCCATGCCTGCTTATGATTCCCAATCCAAGTACAGCTCAGATGCTTGTTGCTGAAGTCATTTATGGCTGTAGCAAAACATATATTGGGAGATAAACAAGCTATGCTAGAGATGAACAGCAGGGCAGAGAACATAAAGTAAATCTGTGCTTCAGTCATGGTCTTTACAGAAAGTTATTGGACTCCTGCCAGTGCAGCATGGATCTAAGCTGATAAAAGCAATGAATATTCATCACTTACCAGAAAAGCCATCCGGATGCCTCTTCTGCCAGCTGCAGCCTGTAGTCATTCAAAAGTCATTCAGTTAAATGGAGTCATTTCCAGTTTTCTCCTTTTTGAGGTTAGGATCTGGTCATGCCTTAGCTCAGTGCTTCTAACCAGGGGCAGGTGGATGGAATATTACCATGGACTCAGTTAACGTGTAAAAGCTCTAAGTGGCTTTGGTTCATTGCTGTATCCTCAAATGAGTTAGCTACCTAAACCGTGGGCATTTTATCAGTAGCCAACAGAAGGGAACACTTCCAAACTTAATTTACTTGTCAAAGTTCTTCCCAGTTCTTTATGATGCCAAATGAGCCTCTGTTAGCAGTTCACTGCTTCCTTTGACAACAAAAGAAGACAACACAACCGGTTTAAATTAAGCACCTAATGTTTAAAGGGATAGTTCTAGATGTTCTGGATGGGACTAATCTCTCTAAGACTTTGGTAGGAGTTTGATCTATACTTAGTTATCTCTTTGCTGTTTGAAAATCGTTCTATGCAATCTGATTTTTGGATGAAAGGTAGCTAGCCACGTGCCAAATTCTTTCTTTGTCATTGCCACTGCATTGCTGAGAAGCAGGCTCATGGCTTCTTACTGTATATTCTTGCCATGATGGAGCTGCTGTGCTGGCAAGCTGTGCTGGGGCTGCTTTCAGTTCTTTTATGTACTTATTTATTTGCTCAAGGTTCAGGAGGAAGTCAGTTTTGACAGCCCTATCAAACCTCTGTTCAGATTCATGCTGTATGTTTAAGTAAGTAATGTTAGATCCCATCATTCTCCTTCGCCGCACTTTTTTTTAACCTTTTTTGCCCCTGTCTGTTTTGTGCCTTTACCCTCTCTTAAGAAATAATTAAAAAAATAAACAACAAAACCTGAACACTCAGAGTGCAGTGTTTGGCTGTATACATAAGCTGAAATGAATGTAAACCGTGCCAAAGTGCTTATTGGTGAGTACTATTAAACCAATAAAATCTTTCAGAAGTTCAGTTATTACAGTATACATGAAATGGAAGTGGAAGTCGTGGGCTGTAACCTATGCACAGAGCGAGAATGGAGTGAATGTTGATGTGGAAGCGAGAGCACGATGCTAAAAAGTCCATTGCTTCACATCTGGGTGCATCTGGCCTTCGGGTTTCCCATCTGCTCAGCTCAAGAATTGCCATGAATGCATATTTGAGTTAGTTATTCTTGCCTGCGGTTCAGCAGATGGGATATACTTGTTCAGGGCTATTTTTAGGAGTATTTTTTGTATCAGCCAGTTGTTTTAAATGTCAAGACCTGGAATCGTGGTAGCTGACTCCAGGTACTTTAGCACAGTCATTTTATCAAGTGTTCAGACACTGTAGATTTTCTCATTTGTATCTCAGGAGTAGGAAGTATGCCTCTCCAGAGTAAGGTATAACTCTCATAGGAGATTTATCTCACTCTCAAAGTGTCTGTCTCTCTCCATTGACTAGAAAGGGGCCCAAGTAAAGTGTGTGTTTAGAGACATAAGGTTAGTTGAAATGAGGGTCGGTAATTGGTATGTCCCAAGCACCTTACAGGGAGACCAAAACAGTATAATTCTTTTCTAGTTGACAGATAAGGGACTGAACTAATATGCCCAAAGCAAAACAAAGTTTGCAGCAGATTTAGGAACTGGTCCTGAGTGTTCTGAAGTCCCGTTTTGGTCTTAACCATTTGTTCACCATTTGTGCTGCACAGTGCTAATGTTTTACATCCTCCCTTCCTCTAACAAAATACATATATTAAAATCTGTATGGTAGTGTACCTTAGAAATATATTTCTGTAGCACTGTAACGTGTATATACATCTGCACTTCCCTGAAGCCAAGGTACCAGGTGGGCATTACTGACACGCAGTTTTTCACAAAGATGCTCATAGGGCCAACCCAGCTATGGCTGATGTTGAATTGGAAAAAGTCCACTGAGAGTTACTGAATCGACCTGGCTCAGGAAGGCTATGAGCTGCAGGAGGCTGGAAACTTTTTCACTAGACGTTTTCATTGACCATCAGCAGAGGTGGGATGATGGGTTGAATGGACCTTTATTGTGATCTAGTACTTCTGCCCTTTGTTTGTTACGGTAGAAAATACTGTCTGATGAATTTAGCTTAATCCTGATAAGACCCTTCATGCGTCGCAGAAAGCAGTTAGAAGTTGACAAAACAACTTGTGTTGTACCTAGAAAAAGCAAAAAGAGCCCAGGGCATGCCCTTAGAGTGCATGCTTGAGGAGCTCAAGGCATGAACTCTTAGCTCTTGTTCAGCTCTCAAAAAACTGTGCTCTCATGAACATAGTCAGCAGTCCAACACTGACAGCCTCGTGGGTTGTTGTGACACTGCTAAATTTAAAAGGCAAAATTTATTTTTAACATAAACAGCTAAGTCCTACAAATCATGTTGAGAGGCATGGCTCTGATTATAGACTGGTAACACATTTGCTGTGATAAAAAACAGCTGTGTCAGGTGATCTTGTTAATGCAATATTTGTACATTTGAGTAATAGATGCAGCTGTGGGGGGGGATTGTTTTTTAATAAATCAGCTGTTTTATTTTACTAGCAATTATTCATTTATATGCTGTAGCAGAGGAGTAGCCGGAATCAGAGGCAAAACTTGCTAGTCTGGAGGTCAGGAAGGACAATAAAATGCGAGACAAATTCCACTCCCAGGACACGTGTCCTTTCCCCTTCGCTGACTCTCCTCCACACCTGCTGCACTTTATACATATACTTGCCTTCAACTTTTTTAATTTTTCTTTTCTTTCAAACTGAAAACAAGATCTCAAAATTTGTAGACCAGGTGGTAATGGCATTTGCTTAAAAATGAAATTATCCATGCATTTGATCTGCCAAAATTATTCTTTTGGAAGGAAACTTGGTTGGAGGTGTTATGTTCCGTTAGTGGGACACGAACATGAACAGTCCTATTTTGTAATTGCAAAACAGTCTTTCATCTGGAGCTTTGTATATGTAGTGTTGTAAATTCAAAATTAGTTCACAGGTACACATCAAAAGCTCATTTCGTGCTCTTGGGCCCATGAGAAGCCTTTGACATCTAGATACTGGTATGATGTCTTGGCACTTCATTAGCAGCCTTATAGCACTATTCAGTCAGCTTCTCCCTCCCATGACGCAGCCAAGATCAGTTTGTGCCAGTGTTGCACAGACTCCCAGCATCACTGCAGTATATCTTGCTCCTTTGGGCTAGACCTATCTGTGCGTCTCTGGGCAGTTTCCTAGGAGTTTACTTTCTAGAAAATGCCTGATAGCCCTGCACCAGACTGCAAGTGGTGTGTTGGCCCTACCTGAGACAAGGCTGTGGTTGTCCTTTGGAGGCTATCCGATCTCTGAGCCAGCGGTGGGACTTTGTGCGAAAGGAAATGGACAGATCAGATGGACTAACAGCGAGCAAACCTGAGAGGAGCAGGGCTCCATGTTTTTACTGTGTCCTTCAGGTACTGATGGCCCTATGCCAGGAGGTGGCATGGTGCCAAGGGGACAACGGGGCCCAACGCTAACATCTGCTGAGACAGAACATGAGAATCCACAGAGGAGCCAGCCTTCTCCCCCTTCCCATTTCTTCTTCCAAAAAATAGCTAATGTAAATAAATTGTCTGTTCACACGTGTTTTGGCATCTGAATGGAAACACTTGTCTGTGCTCCCCCACCAGCTTTGCTCCCTCCCTACCTCAGCACTTTTGCTAAATGAGTCGTTCTTGCTCAGCCTGAGACCAACTCGGAGTTGTGCTGTTAGGTTTCCCCGTTGGACTGATAACAAGCTGAAGGAGCAGGCTGTAAAGCTGGTGACATAAACCAACCCTCATAAGCTGAGAGGTCCCCAAGCCCTAATTGATGCAACAGATCAACATTCAGCTGGGACCCGGGGTCTGTCCCAGGCTCTCCAAGTTGAATGTCAGGCCTTGTAGCTGTGGCTCTGCTTGGCCTCTTCTCTGCAGGAGCTCAAGCCAGCAGAAATACAGCAGTATCCATTGCACTGCTTTTCTTAGCTCAAGAATTAGAATCGTAGAATAGAATCAAGGTTGGAAAAGACCTCTAAGATTGTCCAACTATCCACCTGCCAACATTATTACCTACTAAGCCATGTCCCAAAGAACTGCATCTGTGTGTTTCTTGGATTAGAGTCAGCTATACCCAGAAATGCCACTCTACTCATCAGTTCTTTTATATTAGTAAAATATTTAAATAGAGTCTAGCTTTGAGGTGTAGGAGATGAGAATATAGAATAAACATGATTGCCTACCTTGAACTCCTAAGGAGAACTTATTTATCTGGTGTAGTGCATCTTCTTCCTCAAAATATTTTTACTCAGACTTAAGAGAAAAATAAGCTCAAGTCTTAGCGATACTTTTTCCCTGTACCGTATTTCTCCATCCCTTCAATCAGTTTTCATATGAGTGTCTAAACCTGGGGTTTCAAGCTGTTCAAAGGCGTGTTCCTTCGCTGCTTCTCTAGAGAGCATTGGCTAAAATAACTGCTGTGCCTGTAGTGCAGTCATCACCTGTCAATCTGCTTTCAAATCAAGGGAAATCTCCAGTCGTTCCTAGGTAGTTCAGTTGGAGAGGGATTTCATGTAACTGTGGGAAAAGGTGAGCAGCAGAGAGGCTGTTTTGATACATTCACAAAGTAATGATGTCTAAGTTGTGAGAATGTTCCACGATCAACTTTCCTGGTTTGTTTGTTTGGTTTTTTTTTGTAAATGTGGATAAATGGAAAGAACCTTCACGTGATGGGTAATGTTAAAATGAATACTAGGAACAGATGATGAAAAACATAGCAAGCATAAAAGAAGTGAGTGGTTTTGTTTTTTTTTTCTTTTTGTCCCCAGCTTTATCATCAGCTGATTCACTATGCTTCTGTGTCTGTTGTTTCTTCTTGTCCTGTTTCCATATCTGAAAGATCATATGGTTTCAGAATCAGGGTTTTGCTTTACTTGGGGTTCACTGAAACGTGAATTGCATGGAAATTGTTTGTGTGACTGTACCTTAAAGGTATTGTTAGCGAGTTACCGAAGGGGAAAATAACATGTATTTAATAACAGAACTTTATTAATAATACAAATAGGTTATGCAGAGAAAAATACTCATGCAAATTCATTTTGACCAGGTCAGTTTTAACTGTGAGTTGTTTTGTACAGACAAGGAGAAGAGAGGTGGGAGGTCATGCGCTGCAAAATGCTTCAGATACTTCTAGTTGGAAAAATAAATATTCAGGCAATTACAGTGCCCCTTGTTAAAGGAGGAGGTGGAAACATATTGTCATCCTCCATGCAGTGTGTGCTTCCTGTATGCAGTATAATCAGCCACTGAGACATCCTTCATCTTTCTGGATTATTTGTAACTGCACCTGCCTGAACTTTCTCTTTCCTGAATAACATTTGATTAAATCCACTTTCAAAATACCATTGTGACTGCAGTGCTGGGGGGGCACTTGCAGAGCGTGTTTTGCTCTCCATCCTGATTGCATCTGAATTAATTATGCTAAATGCAGGGACAGGAACAATATTGATGTAACAGAAGTTTATCAGGTTGATGTGGTCATTCAGATGAGAGGACTGCAAACAGCTTCACATGCTTCAGCTGTGGCCTCCCATGGGGAGAAAATGTCATCTCATTACTATTCAGATTGATCTGATTTGGGTTATTTCTTTTTCAGAGTTGAAGTAGTTTTGGAATCTCATTAGCTTACTGACATTTGCATGTGTTAATAGAGTTCTTGCTTGTTTTAGTCTTCTGTCCCTTCCTTATCATTGCAAATGGGAGTTAGGTGAAAGTCAGAGGGGAGGGAAACAAACTTTCTGGATTCCATTTTGGTCCTGCGTTGCCATTTTGTTTGTGAACAGCCCCAGTGCACAGTTGTGGAGGTTTCCCCTTCATGTCTGAGCCGTTGTTTGTGCCAGAACTGAAGTCCTGATTTGATCATAAGGTACGCATTAGATTATTATTATTTTTAACCTGTATCATGTACCTAATTACCAGTGCCTGAAGTTCCTGCTGCATGAAAACATAGGAGTAAATCCTGCCAGGGAAAGACCATTCAAGAATCTAGTCCACATTCAAGTACAGATACCTATGGCTGCAAGTCAGTGGGTTCCCTTTTCAGCAGGCTATGGTGTGAACAAGGGACTCATGGTGGACTGAGTTGCATGCAGGCTTCCTGGGGTCAAAAGAGGACTTTAGAGGTACTTTTTTTGTTTGGCAGCTCCTTGTTGAATAATGTGATTAGGGGAAGTTCTTGCACACAGATATCTCCACCATGTAACCCAGCAGCAGATGTGAAACTGCATAGTACAAAATTCATCCTTGCATGCATAATAAATGGCGTATGACTTCCTTGTGAGATCTTCCTCACACTTGTTTGTTAGCAGTTGCATTGGCCTTTGAAACTTCTGATGGAACTTCCAGCATCCTGATGAGGGCCACGTGTGTGATGCATAGAGTCATTAAGATCAGAAAGACCAGTAAGGTCATCTAGTCTAGCCATCAACCCATGTCTGTTCTAGATCCTGTCACTCAGTGCCATGTGTACCCTTTTCTTGAGCACCTCCAGGGATGGTGACTCCACCACCTCCCTGGGCAGCCTGTGCCAATACATCACCAGATTCACCTGCTGCACATGGGAGAGAGATCAAAGGCACACATGCCCTACTTTCAAGAGGTAGCGGAAGGGGAAATGTAACAGATGGTTTCTTATAAACTCCTGGCTGTATAATGGTCTGCACCTCTGGATTTGGCAGGGTTTGTTCAAGATTAGGACCTTCAATTGCCAGTCTCCTCACAGCTGGTTCAGACTGAGGACTGCATCCTCAATAGTGGTTATATTTTCTGTTGCACAACTTAATGGAAGTTCATCTTCGTGTTACTGGCATTGTACTGGCAGTCACTGACTCAGTCAATCTGACCAGATGGCCTTTAATAGAATATGTCATAAATGGTTTCAGTCTCTCACAGTCCTAATATCGAATTGATAAATGCTTGAAATTTCTAAACAACAGCTTGAAAGCAGTGTTTTCAGGCTTCCTGAACATCTGTGTTTGCTGTGATTTTCTTTCTTTAGTTAAAAAAAAAAAATAATAATAATAATCCAAATTAATAAGAAAATCTTTTTCCGAATATTTTTGATTTTATTTTCCACTTCCCTTTTCTGAAAATGGAGAATCCAATAACTCATTCAAACAGAGACTGGGATGGAGATTCCTGGGGAAGCTTTAATGGGATGAAGAGATGTATCTTTTAAAATCTTACTGTTGAAAAATGACTACTTCTATGGCACTTGTGCCTGGAACAAAAAGTGAATATGTTTAAGAATACTTGGAAAACTCATTTTGAGGCCAGATACAGACTAAAGGCAATTTATAATTTAATTTAATTTTTGTTTTGTCTTGCTGTTTGCATAACACCCATGTTCATTTATACAGAATCTCTCACTACTGGGGCACACCAATTCTTTTTTTCCTGTCATCCCATTACTCAGACAAAAGATCCTGTGGCAGAAGCTGTTGCTTGGACCTAATTTTGCTGAGTGATGCCCTTTTGGCTCCTGCAAATCTGCACATTTCTTCTCCTTTTCTCAGGAATCAAATGAATTTTCTAGACTTGATAATTTTGGAAATAGGTTTTGATGAGTTATATTTCTCTGTTTGTTGGTTTTTGCTTAAAAACGTTTTCTTCCCTGGATGCTGGATGGGTGAACATAAACACCCATGAGGGCTAAAAAAAACCAAACACAAATATATATGTTAATGCAGACAGGGTTGTATACTGAGATTCAAGGAATTAACGTAGTGTAGCAATGCAATAGTAATAATTAAAAGGCTGCAATGTCCTTATTTTATATGTAAGCTTGTAGTGCAGGACATGTGCTGCACCTTTCAAGCAGCTTTATTATAAGATGTAAAACTGCAGAGATCCTGCACCTTTGGCTTGTATTTGGGAGGAGTATGGCTGTGCCACTGGAGGAGAACTCTTCCTGGACTTTCTAAACTCTTTCCAAGACAGTGGTTGAAAGTCAGTGGAAAGAAGTGCCGTTCTTATCGCCACACGTGCTGATTGTTGAAAAGTAGGATTTCTCTCCCAGGGAAAGAAATATGTTTGTACTCTAAGTTGAATCAAAAAAGAATGTGTAAAAGGTTTTGGAACAGAAATTCCATCCTTCCCCAACATGAATCTCAGTGGAAACCTTACTGTGTTTCCCCCTTGATCGTGACCCATACTGCCAAGTATTAAAGGTAACTGCTTATCATCGTGTGAAAGTATGATCTCTGGAATCTTTTTGACTGTCATGCTATGTTGAAATATTAACGTCAATGTCAAAAGTAATTCTCTAAATGATGTTATAAAGAAATGATGACAATTTTAACAGTATGGCAATGTCCAAATGATGAGATCAGAATTTGCTTTTCAGTAACTTGTCAAAATTGACATCTTCTTCTGCAAAATGTTTTGGAACTGATAACAGCATTGCCCAGCTGAAAAACATTGCTTAAAAAATTCAGTTTTGTAGATTCAGAGCATGTTATGGAATTGGTTGTTTATGGTTGTAAAAGAAAAGCAATGTAGAATTTAATAGCAGAGCGTTCTAATGAAGTGCATCTCTTAATAAATGACTGTGATTCTGGTTCACCATCTTTCTCCGTCTCCTCTAGCAGCTGAGTACCAGCTGGGCTGGAAATGCTCTTGTTGGTGTAAGTGAATTCAGACAGCTAATTTGGTAGCATTTTAACCTACTTTATCCTTGTCTTTAGCTTTACTCTCATTTTCACATGGCCTCATGCTACAAGCCATCCCTTAGATTGTAGGACAAAGATCTGACGAACACACTTTCTTTTGTGGATTTGTGAGGTTGAATAGCTAAAGGATTGTTTTCATTACTAACATCCTGCTGTAGTAAAAGATCAAATTTAACATGCGACAATTGTTATATTACTTAATCCATTATTTTAATTTAGCTTGAGTTTTGTTATCTGGTATGTTAGAGGAAGGCTACAGTTGAGTTATTTGGCACACCCTTCTTATCACATGTACTTCAATATCACATGTTAATGGAGTCTCTAGCTCTTAGATGTCCCAGGATGACAATCTCAGCTTGATCTGTCTGAGTTGAGGCATCTGATATCAATTTTGACAGAATTCACCATCACAGTTTGGCAGATCTTATTTGCAGGAGTACAGGTAGACAAGAAGACATCCTGTGCTGGGGAGAAGGGCGTTGGGATGTTAGTTCATCTGCGTGGTGCACAGAGATTGTGGAATGGGTTTGTGCCTTTGAGGACCTCTGGCTGCCTTCAAGCAGCACCAGCTGGGATAGTATAGAAGGAAGCATGAAAGGTAGAATCAGGCATTGAGCTACTCTTGCATTCCAACAGGCTAAGTCTGTTTTCCATCAGCAGGATGTCAGAGTAAGGTTTGCTCTGCATGCTCAAGCACAAGTCATGTGAAAGCCTTTTCCTGCCCTGCAAGCTCCATAGAAGCATAATTCATGTGCAGGATCTCTCTTAGGATGCTGAGCATCATTCAGTCAGAGCAGGGACAATTTGAATACTGCTGGTAAGAGAAACTGCCATGGAGTAACCTATGGAACTGTAGGATTTTGAGGTCAATAGGCTGTGTTCCTCAGTATAATGAGTTGCTAGGCAAGTTTTGAATGGCCCTGGCCTTCAGTTCTCATGATTTTGGAGTCTTCTGAATCTCCTCTAATTCTAGCTGGGCAAAGTGTGGATTCATTGAAGGAGATAAGGCACCTGTGTGTTGTCCTGGGCGGTCAAACAGCACCCTGACTCAAATCCTTATCTCCTCTCGTTTCTCTTGGTTGTTTTTTTTCCTTTCTTATTTTAGATAATATATATATAATACAGATAATATATATAAAATACAGTAATATTTGGTAAGTAGCTATTGGGAATTCAAGACAATACCACAGATCTTTCTTTTGTTTTTGTGGAGGATAAAATGATTCCAGTGACACATTAGGAAGGAAGTCATAGTGTGGAAGTGAAGATACAGCTTTCAGGCTTCCTCTTGTTTTGAGGACAAAACAGGATGGAGAGCATCAAAGGCGCAATGTTTACATGTAGCCATCTCGTTTGTGTGCCACACATGTGATCAATTTAACCAGGGGAGAGTAGAGTGGCCAGTGTTTCTTGAGACTTGTGGAATGTTAAGCCACAAAAATGCAACCACAAAATCAGCAGATTAGAATTCCTATTTGTAAGAAATAAATAATCATTATGGTGAGATGGTCCATGAGGGATTAACACGGCTGCTCCCAATTCTGTTGCTCTGTTGTTCAGTGTGCTGTGACGCTGTTTAAGTACATATCTCTGTTTTTTCCTTCTTATTTTACTTTTACTTTTTCATGGTGAGAATTGTAGTTGTCACAGTGATTTATGAAACTTAAATTTGTCTCTGTACATAGCTCTTTGTTTTTCTCCTTGCTTGTGGTTATGTTATGCACCTGTTGGGGCCCACGTGCTCACACAACTGATGCTCACGTTGCAGTTGCTTTATTCACAGTTCTACAACACTTGTTAGCCACATCTGATGGATAGATCTGTTCTGGCTTCGTGCCGAAGGGCTGCCTGGCAGCATAAATCATTCCACTATCGAAGAGAAGAAGCACGGTATCTATTTCAAGTTCCCACCCACCAGAGCCTCATAAATCTACACAAATGTTTCAAGAAACAGGTTTGATATTGTTTAGAATGAGCTAATGCTGCAAAGCTCTTCCTAGTCCTGTACGGAATCGTGGATTCCGACTCCCCTAGGCTTACAGGGTTAACTTAGATTTATGGGGTTTGTCTACATCGCTCTTAAAAAGCATGCTTGAGAGTGGTGGACAGCATGCTCTTTTCAGCTCCCCAAGCTTCCCCTCTCTACAGAGGCCTTCCAAGCAATGTGTCTTGGTGCTAAGCACTTGATGCCTTATTAATGGCTCTTCTAACCTGGCTGGCAATGAGGACCACATCAGGAATAAGAGTGTATCAAGAACTTTTCTTGACAAGTGTTTACTGCTCCAACAAGGAAGAAGCCAAGAAATCCTCTTTCTTATTCCTTTCATGTTCATAGTTGACAACTTTTCTATGGCTTTCCATTCCAAATTAATGCCTATACTCCTTCAGTTATCTTCCATTTATATTATCTGACTTGTTCTTGCAGTAGTTATGCTACATTTTGTAGATCTTTTGCAGATCTGTGCTAAGGGAATTCTTGGAATGTGAGAAAGTGCTTTGTCTTTCAGTAAAGTGATAATCACAACATTTTTGAAGATTTGCTTGATAACAGACCCTCTCTCTTTTCAGTGTTTTTTTCCCTTCTAATGTGGTTGGTGCAACGGTTTTCAAGTGAGTTAAGAGGTCACCTCTGTGTATCATCCAGGAATGTGTTGACTGCTTCATAACGTGCAGCCTCAAAGCTATTTTTTATCAACTTTACAGGGTGCTAGTGCAAGAAACAGGAAAAATGTGCCTAGGGTTTCAGGTTAAATAAATCAGCACTTGGCGATGTCCCTGTGCAGATTTCAAATGTCATCTATAAGCTATTGCGAGTCTTACTGTAAAGAGAGCCATTATTGAAGATCTGTTTGCAGCTGGAGTGATTTCTCTAATGCTGAATGGTTATCCTGTTTGCTGGAGGGAGAGAATTGATTGGTCCTATCTTCTCTACCCTTGTGCCTGTGTTGATGAAATCTGTTAATATTTCATGTTGCTGAAGTGGGGGACAAACTATTTGAGGGCCGCTAGAAAAAAACCACAAGAGGTACATATGTGCACAGAAGCTTTGTTTCTGTGGAAAGTCAGGCTGGAATAAAGCCTGAAGGCAAGCAGTAGTAGGACTCATTCTTGCTGCAGATTGGAAGTGCCAGTCTGTACCTCTCTCACCCCCTGCATGCAGGAGGGAAACAGCACCTCCAGGTAATTTGAATTTGCAAAGCATAAGCAGGACAGGCACTGCACGTAGTGTTCTGTACATCAGCTTCCCACTCATAGTGTATTTTGAGAGGGCTGACAGAAGTTCTGTGCATTATTCATATCTTTCAGACAAAAGCACAATAATTGGCGATAATTCTCGTGGTACTACTTGTAGTTCAAGCTAACGTAGGATTCAGAAACTATTTGTAGTGTAATTGATGCAGCAAAACAGTTCCTGCTATGCCTAACTCTGAATGTGTGGGGAATCCCATTCACTTTACTGAAGTAGAAGTACTGTGTTTGTCATGGTGTGTGTTACTGGAAGTGTGGCATGCACTAACCAAGGAGACTTGTGATGACACGTACTTTCTCCATGGTTGGTTCTACAGGTATTTCAAGCAGGCTTGAAACAAGTTCACTTGTGCTGGCAGCTGTGACTTGCAAGACAAGGTGTACGAGTGGTTATAGTATTTGCTATAGACCTCAAGGATTGGCTTTGACACTTGCTCTGTGCTTTTATACTAAAGACCGCTACCATTTATTCAACTTGGAATTGTGCAGACTAGTGACAACCAGTGCAGTGCTAGAGACTTCATTCCATAGAATCATTAAAGTTGGGAAAGACCTCAAAGATTAGCCAGTCCAACACACCCCACCACGTCCACTAACCGTGTCCCTTGGTCCCTCATCCCCAGTTTTTGAACACCTCTAGGGACAGTGACCCCACCACCTCCCTGGGCAGCCTGTGCCAGTGCCCAACCACTCTTTCAGAGAAGAAGTTTTTCCTAATATCCAACCATTTTGCTCTATAGTCAGGTGTGTTTTAATGACGTTAAACAAAGAAGATCTGGGGGAGGTTTATGACATTTTTAAAGGTGGTAATTATGAAATAGCAAGCTTGAAGTAATGCAGGTCCAACACGAGATGTAGTTTGGAAAAAGAAGGAGTAATTGCTAGATCTGAGACTGCGAAACATCTGGAGTCTTACAGGGAACAACAGTTTTTCACAAGAGCTTGAAGTTTTATCTCTTGTGGTGTTTATGCTAACCTTGGCGAAAAGAGACATGCAGTTGTGGGCCAACAGTGCTGTGGGATGGCTTTGTCAAGGAACGAGGGAGCCGGTGAGCTGTTTTCTATTAATTGCTCTGGTTTTAGTGGATATGCAGAAAGCTTTGACACATTCATAAAAGACGAGTACACCAGTGGCTCGTTAAAGTTCCAACAGAGATATAACCCCTGGTTCAGCAATTGCCTAAAGCGGAGAGGGAAGAAGGATATGCCGAAAAAAAACCACTCATCTGTGACATACGTGTTTTTCTACTATTTCTTCTAGCTTAGAGATGCTGTCTGGATCCTGAGCTAGAGTGGCTGCTGGGAGAAAACAGCATCGAGGTTTTAAAATACAAAATTCTCTGAGGATCATTTATCTACTAAAATGTAGTCAAAGAAATGTTGGCTTTTGCTGTACTGTAGGCTCCCCTATTTACAAACAGATGTGCTACCGCCTTAAATCAGAAATTTGGTATAAATTGGTCAAAAAACCTTCTTTGGAAAGCAGCTTTGCAAAATTCCCATAACAACTGCATGACAGAAAGCTGACTGAGTACCTTTGCAGCATTCCCCAGCCTGTGATTTGGGGAGGTAACTAAATGAAAATGCGGCCTGACTTGAATAAGTGCAAAGCATTCTTTCCTCTGTGTGCAGTTGTTGCTATGAGTGAAGTTGGGACTCTGTCTCTGAGGCCATGAAATGAATTTTTAGGCTCTCTAGTTAAATACTTCACTCCTTAAACATGCGTTGTCTTTAGGGAGCACCTTTCTCCTCTCCCCCTCCTCTTCCTAATATACTTCATCATAAACTTCTGCAAAAATGTATAAATAAATAAAATGATCCAGGTTCTTTTTGTTAAACAAAAATTTAATTAAATGGAAGTTGGATCCCTTTGGAATACAGCAAAACAACTTTAAAGACACTCTAGACATTGGCTTTAAGGATTTCCTTCCCTCTTTTTGCCTAATAGACTGAAATCCTAGGATTGTATTTCTCTGCCTCAATGCTAAAAGACTTCTTAAAAGAAGTAATATTCAAAGGCCTAACCCAGACATTTTATGGGATGTCATACATTTTCAGCTGTTCATAACATAAAAAATAAAATAAAATACTGCAGGTTACTTTATCAAAGAGAAAGCTGTTTTGTAATTCCCAAGGTAGAATTATGAAAATACCTTGAGAGCATTACAGGAACAGACATTTATGAGAAGTAATAAAATTAGCTGACTGGAGTACAAATTTGCTGAATGCCTTTGGAGAAGAAATTATGTTCCTTCCCCCGTTGCCCAGAGAAAATCAGATGAAAACTGTCAGTTTGCAGGGCCTTTTCTTTGACGAATCAAAGCCATTCTTTAGTAGAGGACTGTTTCTGCAGTGTTACCCAGGGAAAATGATGTACATGTGATCCTCCTCCCACTGAAACAATAGAAAAAGAGCTAATGGTATTGACAGGAGCAGTGCTGAGTATTAACAGAGCTTTGTGTATGGGAATGGAGCTTATTCTGGCCATCTTCCATCCCTAAGCTGTCACTTAGCTGGGTGGGTTGGCTGGGAGGATGAAGAGGGGAAGATGGGACAGAAGACTTAGAAAGGAATCAAAGACCAAATGATTTTAAAGACAGTCATGGATCTCCCTCTACTTCCCTTCTCTTCCAATGGTTATTATGTGCACTGGCAAAATAAACAGATAGGTACCTTCCTTTTATTTTGACCCACTGTATGTCATTTCCGACTGACTAGGTTATTCCTTTCTCTGCTTAAATAATGCATCTTTCCACATGCACGAGTTTTCCTAGCAAAGATAAGTATAACCACAGTCAGAGCCTCTGTCTTATGCCAAATTAACCACATTACTTAAATCTCCTACTGTGAGGCCTGTTTCCTGGTCCTTGAGTTATTCTGTTGATCTTCTTTGTCTTTGTGGTTTCTTAAGAAAACAAGGCTTATGTGGGTATACTCAAAGAGGATTTATGTTTGTCTGTTTCTCTCCTTCCCTTTCCCCATTAACCCTTGACTAATTTTACAAAGGCATGAAGAGCCTTAAGGATCTTTAGGCTGTGTGCTACTTGAGGATACATGGCCAAGAAAGGAGGAAAGCCCTATTAGTGCCCTGCTGAGGGAGAAGTTGGAGCATGTGTGCTCAGCCTCCATTACACAACCAAAGCTCCAAGTGGAGCAACCTGCCAAAACTAGCTTTCTTCTGATGATGCTTTTTTTCATGGCTTGCTGAATAGGAACCCTGTCCCTGCATCTGTGTCACTGATGAATGAGTTAAACAATACTGGACCCAGAACTGAGCCCAGGGAAACACCTCTAGAGCTACAAGCCTCCATCTAGGCTCTATATCACCAATCACAATCCTCTGAGACCTGTTGTTCAATCAGTACGACCAACAAATGCTGAATAATCTCAGAAGGGAATATGTCTTCTTCCTTGTCAAGATTATTTTCTTTAATGTCACGATGACCATCACAGATGAGCTTAGTTTTCTAAGTATTTTTTCTGCTTGGCAAGTAGTCTATCCCATATTACCGTTCTTTCTAGGATTTACTTCAAACCCATTCATTCAACTAAAGTTAATAAACTTGGTACTTAATCTGACTTAATTTGATTTTTTTTTTTTTTTTGTTTCCCCTGTACCTAAGAAAAGTTTGTTTGCTTTCCTGAACTCTATAATGCAGTAAATATTACTGGTGGGGGAAAAAGAGAGGATTTGCAATATCGTGTCAAGTACTTTAGCAGCACAAGAAACCTTAAATGCATTTCCTTTTGTCAGATCCGGATTTAATCTCCATTTCTGACTCTCTACCTAATTTATTGCAGAATCTCTCACTTGTTCAATTAAACTGTGAGCGTTTAGCAAGATTACTTAAGTGAGAGAACATATGCCCTCAGGATATGTACATGTTCCCTGGACTGAGTATGATTTCCTTGTTGTCATCCATTGATTAATCATTTTGTTTTTCCCTCCCCCTAAGTCTAGTTAATGAACTTTAACTTTGTTTAATCCCATGTGAAATTTACTGTACGTCCTATCAATACCATTATTCATGAACCTCACGTTCCCCTTTAGCTAATAAGAAACAACAGTTCAGATATCCATCATCTCCTCCATGGGCTGGAGCACTAGCTAGAACAATGGAAGGATGACAAATTATTCCATCTCCACATCTTCTCTAAGCAGAGTTGTTTAAAAGAGGCAGGGGTTAAAATGTAGAAGAGCAAACTTCAGCCTCCATCTGAAACATGTACAAATGGAAATGATCTCTAGGTTTGATTCAAGAATGGACTACTGATTGTAAAGAACAGTATGGCTAATAGGGACTGCACCTCCAGGCACTTACCTTGTCTAATTCCTTTGGTAAATTGGATAGTTTTCATCTTAGCCTGCAACATATTCCTTCTTTAGGCCTCTTGCCATTTTTTCTCAATTTACTGCATGGCAAATAAGTGTTGTTATGCTTTCTTGTGGTTAGGGCAGCTTCTTCCTCACGTTACCCCTGATAAAAACAACCTCTGCAGCTTCCCAAAAAGATGCACTCTACCTCCATAACCCCATAACACTTAACGTGAGAGGGAACAGCTGAACGATTCAGTCCATGAGCAGCTTCTAACCGGTAGCAGAACTGAAGACCCAGGAGCAGACTAATTTTACAGTTCTTTTCAAGCAGAGAAGACAGGCATAGGATATGTTCTCTTAGAAAAGGGGACACACTAAAGAGAGGAAGAGTATCTTTTAGCTCAATGCTGAGATTGGCCAAGAGTCGAGACAAGCTGGATGCTCTTTCAGCATTAGCTGATTTAGGGCAAGAACAGAATGCCCGTAATTGTGCTACAAGTAGAACTATTCTTCTGCTCCTAAATTGTGTTTTCTTTCAATTAAAATTGATCAGTTAATTGGGTTAAGGATGGAAAAAAAACAATTGAAATGCATAATTTCTCATATGTTCTGCTTATTTAAAAAAAAAAAAAAATTAGGAGCTTTCAGAATAAAGCATATTGACTTCTTTTGTTATTTTTCAAAGAAAATTTCTGGAAATTCTGAATATCAAGAGGAACCTTGAAACCCAAGGAAAAGAAAATATTTAACTTAGTGTGTTTTGCATGCTCCTGATCTAATTTTGCAAGTGCTAGTTCTGTTTGTCCCAAAAGAAACATTTTAAAATGATTTTTTTAATTGATTTCTTTCACTGAAATAGTTTGCAATTTGGGAAAACAAGAATCAATATCAGGGACATCTATCTGCACGTGCATAGTGTCTTACCTCATAAAAGAAACAATTGGGGTATGGCAAAGAGTTCATCTGTTTTTGTCACTGCTGTTTGTTATTCCCCTTGCTTGGCTCTATGTCTCCATTATTTCCTTGCTTGGCAGTTCATGTCTCCATTACAATCTTTGTCATACTACACAGAATGGAGAGTTGATCCTGTGCTAATATGGTCTTGAAAGACTTAAGCCAGAGTGTCAGACTTCATGCTGCTTTTCAGTAAACTACTTGTGGCTCATTCTGTGGCTACAAGGAAAAGCGTTCCAGATATATGTACAGTCATACATATTTCTTGTCTTAGAGACTACAGGAATGAGTCTTTAATTCTGTTTACCACCTTGGGGGACATTAAAACGATGGAACTGGAAGGGCTGTTTAGGTTATAGCAATCTAATTATACCCAGTGGGAAGAGTACCACAGCATTCAGAACCAGCTGGTGGGAGATATCTCCTGTGGATTCAATTGCAGGGTCTTTTTGTTGTTTTTTTTTGTTTGTTTGTTTTTCAGTTAAGAAATAAGTATCTTTAATTAGCTGGGCAGCTAAACCCTGCAGTTCTAAATGCAACTCTTGCCCACCGAATGCGGTGAGTTTTGTATTAGGTGTGTTAAGATGCTTCAGTATCTCAAGAAGAAAATTCTGTAGGTGTGTGGGGTTGTTTGCTTTTTCTATTCTGTAGCTACCAACAGCACAGCAGGTATACATTTATGCCATTGCAATACATGCAGAAGGGCTTTCTACCAAGTCTGCATAATGGTGCCAGTTTTAAATCGCAGATCATGCTATGTGATGTGGGATATGTCCACCATTCCTCTTCACAGACACTTATTTCTCCTCAAATTCTGCTGTGGCACCCAGGTGGAAAGTCTGAGCATGAGGTAGGAGTGTGCTATAACTCTCTGGTTGGAGTTACATAAGGAAGGAGACACCTAAGACACTAGGCACTGCTCTAATTAAAATAACAAAATATTGTAGCTTGCAGGAATAACTGTAAGGAAAAAATAATTGTTTCAGCTGGCACTTTAGAGTATTTCTGACTTGTTTCTAAACTTTCTAAGCTTCATTTGTAAGCCTTAAGTAACCAAGATTGGATTTTAGCTTTGTTTTCAAATACTTCCCAGGTACAGTGGGACAACCACTGCATTTTGTCCTGTGTTTGTACATGTGCATCGGTATAGATACAGATTAAACATCACCAGTACCTAGTTCCCCAGGTCGTGGCCTGCTGAACAAAATGACTGCTCAGTCTGGGAGTGCTTTCTTTAGGATAGGGTTTCTGCCTGTTTTCAAGGTAAGACAGAACATTCAAATATTTGTGAATGTTACAACATTCCAGATTTCCTTTCCAGGGCTACTTGAGGCCACTTGAAGAAGTAAATCTGTCGTGGTGATAGAGACAAGCTTCATTTGCACACTTCCTTTCATCTGTTTCCAAACAAATGGTTCATTCACACATCTTAGGTCAATGGTAGCAGCTGTGCTCAGTTTCTCTGCAGACTGAGCAGGACTGATTGTGGTCATTTACATGAAGCTTCCCTGTTAGTTAGGAAGGAGTTTGTACAATCCAGGCACATGTTCTCTTTGCTCTTTTCATGCATTTGATATCCCCAAGTGGACAGCTAATAACTGAGACCCTACGTTTTCCCTGGAGTCAGGCAGACTGGACAGTTATCTTCAACTGTTAACCTATAGATGTTTCTCCATTAGAAATTATTTGGGATTCCTCCCCTACTCCAGTCACAAGCCACTGCAATGACTAATGAATTCTGATTGCCCTCTGTGGGAACCGATTTGAACCAGCAACTTCAAGCTGAAGGATGACCTTTTTAGTATCTCTCCAGTCCTCCCACCCTGTCTCTTTCATGCTTACATCAGCGCTTTCCTTATTCCTTAATGAAGTGACAACTCCATTTCTTTCATAGTTGTTTTTGTCCTGACCTCCCACGGCTGCTGTCAAGTTCAGTTTGATTTTGCTGCAGATGGGGCTCTGTGCCTAGAAATCTCTTTCTAACCCTAAAACTTAAGTCCCCCAGCTGCTGCTAAGGAAACTTGGCTGGATGCTCAGAAACTCTATCATAATAAGGCTGGAAGGAAATCTTCCTCCCAGCTGTGAAATGAGAGCAGACTGGTCTGTACCTTCTGTTTCAAACTAAGAGCCCCAGCCATGCATCCCTGGCTGCCCGGGAGGATGCTCAGACAATATCAGCTGGCAAGAGCATCCTCTGGCTGCTATACTTTGAACTCTGATGCAAGGATCTGCACGCTGACCTAGAATCCAATCCTGTGTCAGGTTTGTGTGTTCCAGTCAACTGCTTGTTGCAATTTCTAACCAGTGCTATCCAGCCACCCGCCCCTGTGAGTGTATAACAGCCCTAAGTAGAAGGATGTGAGTTTGAGCTATTATATGCATCGCTAGAATTTCTGTGGGCTTTGGGCCTTGTTTTAATCCTTCCTGATAAGTAGCTGTCAGCATCCCATGAAGTTATGCTTAGCTGATTCCTTGTTAGCTTTTCTCAGTGGGGGCTGCACTGTCCTTAGGGAGCAGAGGAGGAAGCTTGAGCAGCTGTGGCTTTTCATCTCCAGCGCTCATCTGGAAGGCACCTGTTGTGTTGGCCGTGCTGAGTGGGTCATAGATGGCTACAGAGTTATGTTGTGACTTCAGAGTAACCTGTACTGTCAGGTGAAATCTCAGCTGTAAAGAGCTCACAGATAAAGCTATCAAGGAAACTCCCATGGACATCAATTTTCTACCCTCCACCTCTGATCATTTCCCTGAGAAGGAGATTGGCAATTGTGCATCCCATTCACTTTAACAAGAAGTGAGCAGATAAATAGTGGTGGCAGAACTGCCTCCACTCTATGGAGTCACGTCATTAAGTGTAGTTGTCACCTCTTCCTGGACAAATCTGATGGTCAGGCTTTGAGCAACCTGATGGAGCTGTAGATGTCCTTGTTCATTGCAGGGGAGTTGGACGTGGTGACCATTTAGAGTCTCAACTCAAATGATTCTGTGATTCCATGTTGCAAATTGGACTCGGCACTAAAGAATGCATTGGGTCTTGCTGCCCAATCTGATTTCCCAGCTGAGGCAGTGAGTAATGTTTTAGCCAAATGTTCGCTCAAGCACACTGAAACTGCTTAGTTTCTCCTGTGTGAAAGAGCTTCCTCCCCTTTAGGGTATTCCCTTGATTTTTAAAAAGTTGAACAGATATTTAAGGGTGGATTAGAGTCTAGCTCAACATATCTATCATTCATCATCAATTATCTAGGTCATTAATATGATTATGCTCAACTCTGAACTTCTTAGTGCCTAAATGTCCCAAAAACTAGGAGGGTCTAAAGGTAGAAATTTATAGCAAGAACCTTTCCCTCCCCCTCTTATTTAATGGCACACAGGTTTTGACCTAAAGTGTAATTTTCTGCAACATTTAAGGCAGATAAAGTGTCTTTAGCAGCCAAAGGAAAGCTCAAAGGTAACATTATCTAACTAGCAAACAGATGGAGGATTTAACATTCTTGGTAGCTGAAATTTTGGACTGTGGCCAAACCACGTTAATGGATTTTTTAGCAGTCATTCTTTTTCTATGGAAGTGTGGGACATAGGTTTAAAAATGAAAAAGTAAATAAAGTCAAGGAAAACGTAGCAATACAGGCAAGAGCAAGGAAGGGCATCGACTTGATCACGAGCAGCGTGAGGAAAAAATAAAGGCTTGTGTTTCAAAAACTGGGGTGTGGCATGTAGGGTTCAATTAAGGAAATAAGATATTTCTCCTCGGAAGCCCCAAATCTTTGATTTAATGGAGGAGATAAGCCTGTTTAATAGCAAGAGGGATTGTTGTTCAGTGTTAACTTTGCCTTCCTTTGAAAACTGCAGAGGAAGATGATGTCTTTTGAGGAGCTCTTGTTCTGATTGAATTGCGGGAAACAAAGCAAAGTAACCAAACTCCCTGGTGCACAGGTATATCCTTGAAAAGGCATTCCAGCTCTCTGTATGCATGTGGCAAGTCATGATGCTCCTCTATGGTTTCTGCTGTTTTGCTGTGTGCCAAAAGGCTTTCCCAATCACCAAAGCCATGAGCCTTCTTATTCTGTAGCATATTCTCTCTAGGTTTTAAGCAGGACAGTGGTACCTGAAAAAGCTACTTAGTGGAGAACACAGAGCTTGAGAGATAGGAATATTTTTCGGGAATTATTGGTGAAAACACTCCAGTGTGGAGAAGGAAAGTGAAGGGGTGTGTGATCCTTGGGAAACTGAGTTACCCACCAAGTCCTGTTGCTTACCATTCATCACTGAATGTTCACAATACTTTGAGAATAATGAATTTTTCATAAAATGTCAGTGTTTCACAGCTTTAATCTCAACAGTTGTTTTGTTGCTATCTATAAAAAGCTGCACGGTTCCCTGCCAGAGACACTGAAGCTGAACTGACTAATAATTGATAGGAATTAAGACGTTAATTTAGAGGATTCAGCTGAACTGCCAGGCACCTCTGCAGAGATCTGGAACCATTCCTTTCACAAAGAAAAGAAGCTGACACTGTAAGGGTGAGAAGTATTTGCTTTGACTAGCCTTGCTCTTTTCCAAGCAGAGGTTTGGGAGCAAATGGATAGCATTAACACTCTGTGCTGATTACAAAATGCGGGATAAATCATACCGTGGTCTAGTTCCACTAGATCTCATTACCACTGGATTGAACTGTTCGCTAACTTCCTTGCCTCAAGTGATCTGAGTCAGCACATCAGCTCTGAGCATCCCAGAATTTGGGAACACTAGAAGCAGATCTGGTTCCAAACACTGGCGCTCAAGAGCATTTTTACAAGTCGTTTTCCAGCAGGCAAAACCTAAAATATTACAAAGACAGAGTCGGAGGCCAGCAGAACCTCCAGCTGAGAGCTCTGAGCTGCTCTAGTGCCAGAGCATCCATCTTTCAAGTGTTTAATGAGATGAGTTTCCATCAGACGTTTTCACAACCAGGACACCAGCAGCGGCCTTGGACTTGGTGTCTCGCTCCCTGTGGTGCATGGACAGCAGGAGCTGTGGTCTAGACTTCACTGAGAAAGCTGGATGGTGAAAATTTGAGAACTAATTAAACAAGACAAGGTTTTGCCTGGCAGGCATTCATGTCAGATATACTACATCCTGGGAAACAGTTTTAGGCTCTGCCATATTGTTATTGTGGAGAGAGATCAGGATGTCTTGCCAGGCTTAATTTCAAATATAGTACTGCAGCTTTTCCCTTTCTTTTTGAGATCTGGTGTAGTCATAAATTATCTACTTAACACAAGGTAAAACACAGGACAACGAGGCTATGAAGTCTTCATAGATGAGAGGCCTAGTATAACTAGGGAAATGGTCATACATATATGATGTTATTGGCCTGTGCTTCAGTCGACTGTTCTGCTCCATTGTGCAAAGACCATTGGTCTTGGGAGACCTGTCTTCATAATCCTGTTTGTCCTGGGACAGGTTTTTAGCTTCTTTATACTTTTAGTTTTCATCTTTGAGCAACTATTTATATGATCTGACAGTGATAGGACAAAGGGGAATTGTCTTGAACTAAAAAAGGGGAAATTTAGGTTAGATGTTAAGAAAAAATTCTTTACTCAGAGGTTGTGAGGCACCCACAGCAGAGCTACCAGAGACCTGTGGGTGCCCCATCTCTGGAGGTGCTCCAGGCCAGGTTGGGTGGGCCTTGGGCAGCCTGAGCTGGTAGGGGGGAACCCTGCCCATGGTGGGGGATTGGAACTGGGTGGGCTCTCTTCCAACCTAACCGTTCTATGGTTCTGTGATCTTACTGCTGTAAAAATGCCATATGGTTGCTTGGTGGCTGCGTTGAGCAGGTCAATGGGAAGCTAAGCAGTTAAAAGATTGCTTCTGTGGAGATCCCTTCCCCTGGCCTGCATTGGGGCCACACTCCAACCTGGAGGCTGCAGCATCTCAGGGAATCACTGCAATGATGAGTGATAGGTGAAATTGCAGTTCATTTGTTCACTGCGGATCCAGCCTCACATCCTAGATTAAGAAGTATTTAAAATAAGTTTGTGAGTCAAGCACAGGTGGAAGAACAAGCTGTTAGGAGTCTGTCTCTGCCTAGATATCCTGGCACACCAGGTGCTTCAGCCCTGGGTTAAATTACCATAACGGAAAAGCAACTCTGTGATGGCTTTATTGTAAAGTTTATGAACAGTAGCAGAATGTGATGAGGAGATTATGTTCCTCCACAGCTCCTGTGAGACATGTCAAGCTTGCTCCAAGCCTCATCCCTGGGTTTGTGCTTGAAGTCTGGAAGTGGGAAGTGATGGCATTTGCAATTTAGGTCCATTCCTAATGCCATATTGGATCTGTGACTTAGGAGGGATTCACATAAGTAATTCCTTGGCTCAAGACAGAAGGTACAGAAAGATCAAACTGATACTAAGGCAAGTGTCCATTACAGTAGGCAGAAATTGAGCTTTGCAGAGAAATGATGCTAATGCTAGTAGAGACTCTTAGAGTCGGGTGTTACTTAGATAAGAGTGAGTTAGCTGGAGAGATATTAGAGTTACAATTCTATAATCTTACCGTTGATGCTGTGCAGATCTGTATTTATCATGCTCTTCAGCTACCTCCAGCATCTGGAGATCATTGTGGGTCCAGCTTTCCATAACAGAGTCATAGTTGCCTTAGTGACTGTATTGTATTCGTTCACCTGTTTCTATACCACCTAATATGATTTAAGTAAAGGCAGAGCTAAAGAGAACCGTGTCCAGAGAAAATGGCTGAATTTGAATACTTTTGAGTACTTGAACACATCGGAACAGTATTTCAGAGGGAGCACTGAGCAGGTGTTAGGAAAAGAGAGATGAGTTATGTGAATAAAAAAGAGGATTGACCTGGAAGAGTGGTAGCACACAGATGTGTTCCCTGATTCATTGGAAATTAAAAGCAGATACAACAGTTTGGGGAGAAAGTTCTGCAACAACAGGTCTGCCTCTGTGCACAGACACTGATGGTATTGTTCCCTGGATTGGGTGGGAGAGGCTTTTGATGTTGTATGCTGGTCCAGACTCATCCAGCCCAGCTTTTATTCTCTTGTGGGTAGTCATCAGTCATAAACAGACTTGGAAAATTTAGATGCTTTTATTGGAAGGAAGCATAGGTTTTTTTGTTGTTTTGTGAGTGATTTTGTGTTCTTTGTTTTTTTTTTTTTTTTTAATACACCGCTGATTTCAAAGCTGTGTGGTTTGGGTGATAGCCCAGAATTTTTGGTTTTCTGTTCTCCTTGTTCAACTTATAAAGCATAAATATCATATTTCCTCTACAGGAAAATACACACATACCCACGTATCTGTGCATAATATGTCTGCACTTGTGCAAATGTGGAATCATTAATAGTGATTATTCAGGATCAAGGTACTGCTTGCTGAATACAGCAGAACAGTGTTATGGAAAAGGAGCTTGATGTTGAAAGCAAAACAGATTCCTGATGTGCCACTCATATCTTAGTCCTGTGGGCTGCAGGAATAGTCTTCATGATCCTTGAGGTCCCTTCCAACCCAGGCCATTCTGTGATTCTGTCTTTAACACCATCCATTAATTGCTGTTGGTTGACACAAGTCAAGAACATTGCCACAGCAGAGCAAGCCAGGGGGGAGCTGCTGGCAGCTCATGAGGAATTCTCTGTCTTGTGAATTGGTGCAGGTCGTTCCCCCTTGTGCTATGAGTGAATGATGAGGTCCTCTCCTTTGTGGTGACTCAGGAGCTGAGGCACGGGTTGTGGTGACTAATGATTTGGTAGCATACTCTGTAGAGAGACTCCCTTGCTCCGCTTTCATAGCCAAACTGTTTTCTGGAAAATTGGATGGGATGCATTACCCCTGCAATTCTAAATGCACAGTGTGTTTATTTCTTGTATTCCTATGCTGTCAACGAGTCATAGTTAAGGTATGCTGTTTCATTTTTTCCTGTGATCAGCTCAAAGTTTCCCTGAATGTATCAACTGTAATAATAATATTTAGAGAGAAATATAATGGAAAGGAAACTAGATTGCTACTGCGTAGTAGTACAGCATGCATGGTCTTTTGATACAGAAAGTGTGTTTTAAGTTTTAGTTACTGGAAGATGATCTGTCTTCAAGAGCAGTATATTGCTTTGTGAGCACGTTGCAGTTGCTCACAGTGAGTGACAAAACTATGGGATCTGGTCTTTTCTTTAGCTGTCATATTTACAGGAAAACTGTTTTCAACAAACAAAGAGCACGACTTGTTGAATCTCAGTTCCTTCAGCTCCATTTTCAACTGTCTCTCCTTCTTTGACTGCTTGGCTGCATTCAGAGAGGACTGGTGTTGGGCTTCATCCAAATGGCAGTCAAGTGATCAGAAAGTGGGATCGGTGAGTGATGGGGCAGAGGGTGCCCAGGCATGGGTGTAGCGTAACGCACAAGCGCAATGCAAACACTCTCACCGAGCTCTTCCACTCAGAGGTAGACTTCAGATAAAGTGTTGACAGCATCAGTCAAAGAAAAATAACATTCTACCCAGCCCAGTGCATTTGACACTATGTAGAAAATTGCCAAGGGGTTGTGAAAGGCGCTCTCTGTTGAAATAATGCGGTGTACATAACCTCTGCTGCCTGCATGCAATTGCAGCGACATGGGATAGAAGGGATGATAATACCACAGGAAAGCCCACCCAACTCTAGACGTAGCAGTAACGATACTGAAGAGCTGTAGCTTAATGTTGTATGGTACTCTAGGGATTTTACTTCCAAAACTGCAGTTCAAATCCTCTTTCTCACAAGGCTGTTGCTTTGCGTGTTGGTTCAGGCCATGTCGTACACCACAGAAAAGTTGTTTCAGCTATTGGCTCCTGTGAATTTAGGCCTCGTAACAAAGCACAAATACTGTAGGCTGCTTCTAGACCTGGAAAAGTTTATTTGTTGGTTCCAAAGTAAGTGTGTTTCTGACCAGTGACAGGGAGTTCTGGAATAGGAACACTCAGTGTTTCACTTATTTTAGTACAGTACCAGGAGATATGGTTGGGCTGTGGCTTTGAGAAACAACCACAGTATAAATCATTATAATTTAAAAAATAAATAAAAATGGTGCAGCTACACATTGAACAGTCGTCTTTGAGCAGCCCTGCTTATTTCAGTGGGATGGCTTTCTAGTTAGCTCTCACTTGCTGAGTTGGGTTTACAGTATCAAACCCCTAATTCCTCTTTGAGATCTTTGGGTTGCATGTGAAATTTTATTGCCGTGTATAATTTACATTCCTTACTAATACTTAAAGCTGTTAATTGCTTACAAAGTGTTGTTGATTGAAAGCTCCTCCTGCACAGTTCAAGCCGCCTGGCAGATGGCTCAAGACAATGATACTGTGACAGGAAACGTGATCAGATATAGCCAGGACTGTTAGATGGCACATCTGCCTGCTTTGTGCCAGGATCAGCACTGGTCTCATGTACAGATGGAAACATCTTCCAGCTGTAGGTAAAGTGGGTAAGAGCTCCTCAGGGAAATGTGGGCAAAATCTAAAGCAATGTCTTCAGCCTCCATCAGATTATTTCAATTATGCATTGTCTTATTTGGGTTGGTGTTCCTATTAACAGCAGTAATATGTGCTGGAAAACCAAGAGTTATAAGAATGTTTGATAAACTGACGAATTTAAGTCTAAAGGGAGTTTCCCTCAAACCATTTTGACAGGAATGTTTTAATTGGTTCTTTTTGGCTGTTAGCAATGAGAACAGAGCGAGGGTAAGGCATTGAATGAGAGCTGATTTTATAGAGAGAAATAGCTGTTTTCTGCTGTTATGCTGTTGCTATGAGTTCCTAGTACTGGTTGTTAGAATAATAGTGTCGAGAGAGAGAATGAGAGAGAGAGAGACGAGAGGGATCATGTTGCAAGGACCATAAACTGGGGCACACTAAAATAATCCTCTCAGATATGGTCAACTGAATATGAATCCATGTAATCTTGAACACACTCTGCATGAACTCAAAATTAATCATTAGAAAAAATGAACCCGTGAATGCAGAGCTAGATGTCAGGAGGAATATTTTGTTCTCAGGGTGAAATACTCAAGATCGACTTGCGGCATTGTCCTACAAAGAGCATCATAAAAACCAACCTAAAAAATGTCATTTTGAATTACTTGCTAGGAGCCTGACTATTCCTTGCTTGGTATGTTATGATGCCATGTGACATTTACTTTCTGAAGAGATCAGGAAGTGTAAAGTCTGTCATTAAATACAGCTTGGCTGCAATACTGTGATGCAGCTGTGGGCCCTCTAAGGCTGATACTTAGTAATCCATTGAATTAATGCTTCAAACAATTTGTAAAGTGAGCTTTGGTTCTAATGCAGACGAGTCTGCAGGTTTGACATCTGTAAGCATGGAAAAGAAGCGTCTGCTGCTCTGATGGGGTTTCTCATCTTGGAGGTAGAGTTGATTATGAGCATTGTGGCAGTGGTGGGAAAGGCAGTGGTTGCAGTATCTTGAAGTTCATTCCAAAGTTTAGTCGTCAGTAATTTTATCATTATTCAGACATGTAACGGGATAATTATGTCCTTCTGGGAGGAAAGTAGATTGCATTTCTTTTTAAAGATGGAGTTGTAGGGGCACAGACCGGTTTCTTTCCTTTCTGTTGTTGAGGAAACCAAGTGACTGGTTCTTGATGGAAGCGGTCCTACCATCTCAACCACAACAAAAATATTTTCAGATAAAGTTTTGATTCCAGTTTTTTCAAACGTGAGAGAAACTTCAGAGCATTTCAGTAAGCGTAGGTTTCCCAACTGTTGGTTCATTGCTACTTTGAATGTCTGGGACAGCTGTAAAGATTTGTTGACTTATCATCCTCTTTCTGGAGCCCCATGATGTACCTCAGAAAGGAATGAGAGACGGAAGGGAAAGTGAGACTTCTTAATGCGCCTTGGGAATTCGTGACAGATCTTGAATCTCTCTAGGAATGTTTTTCTTGTTTCACTCCATTGGGAATTGGCTCTGACATAGTAAAAAACATTTTCAGAACAAGCCTCTTTCATTTTCTTGGCCTCTCTATTGCTCTTGTCACTGACCCAAAGCCTTTTGATTTTATTTTTTTTCTTTTGACGTTCTTGAGCTAATTGGCCTCAATGAAAAGTGTTTTGTTTCCTGCAGAAACTTGGCTGTGAGAAAAAGTGTGGAGGTTAGGAGAAATCTGGGGCAGACCAGTGCCAAAGGGCTTGTATAATAGCCCAGAATAGTCAGCCAAGATATAGTGTGAGAGCTTTATAGGTGGAGTTCAGTGGGATGAAAAATATCGCAGGATTTGGATGCAAAAATGCCACTAGGGCAAGCAGCAAATTTCTTACTTCAGTCAAGGATGATCTGAATTTCATCCAGTGAAGGGAACAGATAATTGCAGAAGAGAGAGACTACGTGTTCAGCTGAATTCCTGCAAGAATGGGCATTCTCTTAATACTAAATAACACAGATCCTTGTTTAAGCAAGAGTCTCCTGTGCATATTCTGCTCACCTCTAAATGCATGTGCTCAGTGCTCTGGAGTTCTGTCATCTTTAAATGAGCTGGAAGTCTGGAGATTAAAGGAGGTACCTTCTAGGCACTGGGTTTTTCTATTGATTTCAGAGGACTTCTGATTAGATTAGATGATGTAACTTCAGGTGTCATAACCAAGAATAAAGAGCTGGTTTGGGCAGGTGTGCAGCTTCAGAAGTTAATTTGAATGGCTTGAGTTGAATACAGTGGGAGTCTTCTTACTGAAAGAAGAGGATGGGATGGAAACTTTTGTCTCTACTGAGCACCCATCCTGGTGCACTTTTCTTTGGTCAGACACTGAGTTGGCCTTAATGTGAACCACTTGTCCATGGCTATGGTCTTAATAACCACGGTAGATCCCATTGCCATACATGGGATTTGAGTAATGCCCACGTGGTTATTGAGGAAGAGAGAAGCTAAGAGTTGGAAATTCATTTGCCTTAAAAGATCTGGGCTTAATCTAGAGCAGTGGAAATAACTTGTTGTTTGTTGGCCAAACCAGATAATTGAAGGAAAAGTTACATGAAGTCAGTACTGAACAACAATGTATTTTTCTCACCAAAACAAAAGCTTGGAAGAGAATTCAGGTTGTGCAAAGTGTTTATTTGTTTAATTTAACATCCATGCTTATGTTCTTTGTGTAAAGAAATCTACATATATTACATTTCATTAAATTATTTCTGAATGCTTTGAAACAAGACCATGTTTTTTATTTGTTTTGGAAACAGCAAAAGACACTATTTCAGTACTATTAAATTCTTCATCAAATATAATTCGTGAACAGTTTTGTTAAACCTCAAAATGAATTTTTTGGTGGATAAATTACACAGTCTAAACAATCCCTTCCCCATGTTCATACAGTTCTCAGCTCCATCACGAACTCTCTGTGGATGTCTGAGTCACATTCACTTAATGTAGGATTGGCACATTTACGCAGGCACATGCAGGGGCAGAGCTGTACCCTCTCTGGGCAAGATGCTCTGAAAGTAATTCCTCCTACTTAGTTCCATGCAAGTACAACAGATAAAACTGTCATACCACCAACATCCTCCTCTGATGGCAAGGACCAATGTAGTAAAATGGCAGGCATTACTTTTGGAGCTGCCCTTGTGTAACATTCACCACTGAAGAGTCAAAAGAAAGATGGGTTTATCCTTTAGAGAACTTTTCCAGCAGTGACACTTTAATTGAGGAGGGGATCGTTAATTTTTTTCCAAAAGAAAAACTGAGTGTTATCTTCCCTGTTCTTTTTCTAAGTGATTTTTATGTTCTGCCTCTTGTAATCTTTGTGCCAGTTCTAACAATGGTTTAAATCAGTGTGACTCAGCTAACACTATTTAGCTTTTAACCCATCGTGTTACAAAACACTCCAGCCCTGACTTATCTCAAGCAAATGACTGCTTCCCCTGAAGTCAGATCAGGCTGCTGGTGTTATTAAAACTAAGCAGGATTCTCCGTACTCTTCTGTGTTCAGTTTTAAACAGTAAGGTGATGACACTTCTCTTTTACTTCTGTTACTTCTTGGAGTTGTTCTCCTCCTTTTTGGAATGCGTGGTTTAAGAGCATTCCATCATATTGCAAACTCTTTAAACTGAGGGTAGTTTAATTTGCGAGATGCATAATAAAAGAAAAAAATCCATCATTCTTGGTATTACATCCAGCCCTATTATCCAGAGCACTGACCTTGACCGGCTAATGATGGGTATTTAATATATGAGCATGTGTGTCCATATAGATGTAAATATTCATTATGCGAAGTCTGGGAGGTTGGGATCGTAAAGGAATGTTGGCAGTGCCAAGGTCTGTTCCACGGTTCGGGCCTCCAGCTTTGCCAAACTCTGAGTTCCCTTAACGTACCATTAAAACAAAATCCAGGCCTTGCTTGAATGTCATCCAGCTTTATTAAGAGAAAGATCAAACGTAATCTTATTAAGCTTGTCACTCAGAAAACATAAGGGTACAGCCTTAGTGTGTCTGTTTGGTCCACATGTGTGAGCAATTTTGCCTTGTGATATTCAAACGGGGCTGTTATTCTTTAATGAATGCTATGAATAACAGGGCTATAAATTGGAATGCGAGCTTGGTGATGTGTGTGCACATGCACTTTTTGTATTAATGGAACAGAGGCAAAGGAATAGGTTGTGTGCTTGGATTTTAACATACTTCTCAAGCATGCTTGAGCCCATGTAACCACAGTGTTTTTCAAAATCTGTCGTGTGTATTTAGAGGTTTCTAAACTTCCATAATAACTCAACTTCTAAACATGTCTGTGCGTCCTGGAAAAATTACAGGACCACTGAATCTCCCTCTTTTTGGTATCACCAGACATCTACCCACTGGACAAAAATTTAAGAGATATTCAGATAAAATGTGTTTATTTTCATTGTTGGTCCTCTTCCTCCATGTGCACAGCCTGCCAGCGGGAGATAGCAGTGAAAACCACTGCTGTGTGTTTATACCAGTAAAGCCAGAGCAATGGAGTGGTGATTGAAATCTCTGGTTGCTCGAATTGTGTATAGAACATCTGTGTGTTTATATATTTATATAGGGGAAAAAAAAAACCTGCACTGAAATTAGTCAGGATGTTTGACCATGTGGCTGAAAATAGATCAGTGTGGGTGGAATTCACTGAGACAGATAGTTATGCATAGAATGTAGATACGCATTTGATGGTCTAATTAGGAATACATTTGTGATATAAAGAAATACTTCACAGGCACAGCATGTACAAATTAATGCTCTAGGGGTACAACTTCCCATGATTTTTGATCAATTAAATTTAACATCTGTAAGCAAGGTATCCTTTGTGCATGAGGATGTGGAGGGTTGATATGACTTTGCATGAGCAGCACAGCTTACAACAGGAGGCTCATCACTGCCAAGTTGCAATAGGCAGTATCCAAGACAGGTGTCATATGAGCTTGTGAGTGACGTGGTTTGCATTCATACAGCATGTTGACAGCTGAGAGAGAACCTCTGAGTACTGTAGCACTGTTTATGCTCTTTTCCCACTATAGAGATGGTCTCAACTCTACTAGTTGAGTCTTTGTCATGGCTGTCTAGGAACCTCCAGTCCTTCTGCCACAGGAACTTTAGTCAAAGGACTGTCCTTCCTTTCCATTACATTTCATTTCATTTCTTTCTTCTATTTTCTTTTTTTAAAGAAAGAAGAAGAAGAAAAAAGAATTCTCTAATGCTTTAAAAATATTGTTGTGGAAATGCACTATATGCACTATAGAGATGGTGCATTTTTCTATGTATACCAACATTCCTCAGAGTCAAAGTTGATCTGATCCATCATTCTCTAGGCAGAGGTAATACTGATTTATGACATTTAGATGGATGAAAATAGGTACTTTTAAGCCCAATTTTCCCTTATTCCTTAGGCATGCTTTGCACTTTAAAAGAGATGTATTTCCAGATGGAGATATTGTAGATCTCTTCCCACAATACTTGTATTTCAAGGCCTTCAAACATTGTACTAAGCATTAACTAAATAAGTATTAATTAATGTGTGTTCCTGCCTTCGTTCTTCTCTCCTTAGGTGCAATGCTGTTGTTTTGATCTACTTTGTTCTGTGGGTTTGCTGACATGCGTTAGATCAGGCACTGTTAAGCAGCAAGCCTTGAGTTTGGATAGGAAGCAAGACGTAGTTCTTAGCTCCTGAAATGCCACAACAGCAACACCTGCTCCTGGTGGCTTTCACCCTAGGGACCTGGTTTGAAAGGGTTTTGTGACTTTCTTAGGCTTGTTTCTCCCGTTTTCACAGATAGAAGGACCTCAGTCTACAATTTCAAAACACCCCACTAGAATGCCCACTTGCTACGCTGCTGAGACTCATGGTGGTGAAAAGACATTGTTAACTGAATTAAAAGGCTTAGGAAGATTTCTAGAGAAAGTTTCTTCTGTGTATCTGAGTGCAATTTGGAGATTCTCAGGCTGAAGCAAGCAAATGATGTATGTAATAAAAAGCTGTTTTCAACTGAGATATTAGCTTGAACCTTGAAAGCATTGCACTGTGCTAAACTGCCTTTTCAGTGGAACTAGCAAAAAGCACAGAGCAAGACTATATGTAATTGCTTCTAATTCAGGATCAAGGACAAACTTGCAAATGTTTGCACCAGTGTTCTCCACCAAATAGCAGAGGGAAAAGGCTCTTTTGTGTATATTTGTGGATATTTTGTGTAGATCTCAGCACACCATGCCAATGGAGCACCCACAGCAAAGCAGGGACACCTATCTAGTCACCCATAAATTGAGAGCCTGTGAGATCTGTGGTGGAGACCTCAGCTATTGAAGCATGTTGCCTCTCATTGTTTGCACTGGCAGGTTAGCCTCCCAGTGCCATTGAAACTGGTTAACTACAAGTAAAGGGTGGAAGTGATCTCACCTTGCCTTATTCACAGCCTGATTTGTGAACTTTCTGGTGTGTTTTTCTGCAACAACAGTGACATCCAGTGGTCAGCTGGAATTTTCTTTGAAAAACATGAACCATCATGTTCACACAAGGCTTTTATATTTGAAAAAATACTGACTAATGAGGCTGGGGTTTGACATGATTGAAAATTCCCTTTCTTTTTCTTCTCCTCTAAAGGGTGATGCAATGGTTTCTATTTCCCTTTACCAATGTGGGGCTTCTCAAGAAATGAGCTGGAAGAAGCTGGTACTTTCTGCTCCAGCACAGGGTTTAACCTACATCCATTAACATCAGAAGGCCAGCATTTCTCTGAGGAATCACAGTGGTTTTGTGCTATGGTATTGCCATGTTTTTAACTGGTGAGACATCATGGTTTGATGTTCCTGCCACAACAGAAACAAGCCACTAGAAAAGGGCTCCTGGAAAAGATGAAGAAAACAGTGCAGTCTGTAAAATAATAGACTATGAGGTCAAAACCAGAAAAGAACAATCTAGATTTCATATTCTATCAGCTGAGAGCTTTGGTTTGTAGTTTTCAAGCCCATTTTTAAAGGGAAAATGACAATTTATCTTGTAGCCTTTCGAAGCTGTTTCACTTACTGGGCTGAGCTGTAGCCATTGCCAATGAACTTTCATGTGTGGCTTAATCTCACAATAGAGTGACATTATGGACTTATTTTATTTATTTGGTTACCTGTGCAAAATGTAAGCACTGGAGGAACCTCATGAAATGCTCAGATGGCAGATTCAAGGCAAACACAAGTACTGTTCCATTTAGTGCATAGTTATGTTGCAGACCTGTCACCACAGGATGTTCTGAAAGTCAAATGCATATATGAGTCCAAAGAGGGATTAGAACAGTTTCAGTAGTCCAGCTCTGGAAGTCCTGGAGCCTGCAGTAATTTCCCAGTGTCCTCACCAGAATTTCCTACAAAAAGCTACTAAGTACATCCTTATTACCTGCCAGATGCCTGAGGAAGGTGAAGATGCAGCATTTCATAATGCTGGCCATGTCCTAAGAAAGGCTGAAGTCCCATAAGACTGGGTCCTTGCTGGGCTGTGCCTCAGAAACGTTTCCAGACATTCAGTGAAGCACTCAGCATGCAAAAAATGTGTTTTGCTGATGGAGGAGTTTTCTAAGGCTCAAGCTGCTCAGACTGCAAGTTATTGGAGGTGTCTTGGTAAGAGTACAAGCACAGAGCAGAGAGGCGTGGAAGCCAGCATTTTCCCCTCTACCCCAACCATTGCCTGGCTTTGGCAAGAAGGTCCTTATGCCTTTCAAACTAGTTCCGGATGGCTTGGGGGATTTGCAATGGGATATGAAACACTTTGCTTGGAGGCTATCTGCCTGATGCCAGCTGTTGGGACTGCAGCGTGGCAGCTGTCCTGGAGCCAGTCAGTGGCTAACATGAAAAGAGCTGATAACTTTGATTCAGATGGAAGCATACTGTCTACCTTAGCTAGGCAGTGCGCACCCTAATGAGACACTTTGGCAAAAGAGATACTGCACTTCCTTATGGATTTCCTTATTGCTTCAAGCATTGATAACATTCAGCGAACAATATTGTACACTTTACAACACAGTGCATTTCATATCACACCATCCTTACAGAGGTGATTAGATGGTCCTGGATTGTTGGCATACAGAATGTTTCAGTACCTTGAGAAGATTTTTAGAAATACTGGTTTTCCACACACTCATCTCATGCTGCAGTGATGAGAGATGGGTTAAGTTTGCAAGATTTTGTGTACTGGCCCCACTTGTAGCAGAGGGTCACATGAGATACCCAGGGATGTATTCTGTTGCACGACTCCAGAAGGTCAAACATCTCTAGTCACACCATACATCATACTTTTGTGTGGAGTGGGATGTTCCCAACAACATGATTCAGTGAGGAGCACGCACCTTAAAAATTGAAAAATAATATGTAATAGGTAGCATTTTATATAAGGAAAAATGTCAATAACCATCATCTACACAATATCTCAGAGTACACAAGCCTGTCTTCACTCGCAGTAAAATGTGGGGACAAAATAACAGGCAAAGCCTTTGTTTCAGTCCTGTTTGTGTAATTTTTCTCCTACAACTTTCTTGTCTTGGTAGGTTGTTCCAGCTCATGATAGCAAATGCTATAACTACTTTTTCAAAAGTAAACATCTCAAATCTGTAGTCTTTGAACCACTGAACCATTGAACCATTTCCCTTCAATTTGTACATGCTTGGCACAGTCAGGAATTATCCTATCTCAAACACCGATATAGTAAGATTTTGTGAGCTACTCAACCACCTCCCTTTGCCCTTTAGAACTCTATCTGTGAGTTATTTCCTTAGGAATATGTACTGAACGGGTCATCCTCTGTTGGGCCTTCTTACTGTGGGGAAACTTTTATTTTTTTAGGCTAGTATATGAAGCAAACCAAAGAGGACCACGGTCAGCCAGAGCACATCATCAAAGAGTGATCATAAAACCCTGTCCCTTGCAAAGCTTTGCACAGTAAGGAAGAGGGACAGGGCAGAAGAGGGAAGGGTGGGATGAGAGGATGGAAGGGCTGCATGCAGTGTTCATTAGCTTCTGCAGGATGATAGGAAAGCTTGGTGGGCAGTCGCACCAGATCTGGTAGGTGCTTGGAGCTGTTTAAACTGATGTGGTTGATAGCACACACATTTCCATCTGTATTTGAGATGGTGAAATGAATTGCTCAGTAGAGGGGCTTGACTCTCCAGTGAGGCTGACCGACTTACACTAGTCACATCATTTGAGATGTCTGAATCAGCAATGAACCCTGGCGTGAGTTCTCAGCTGTTGCTGTGGTGTGGCAGAGAGACCAGAGGATGTGCTTGGGAGGTGACCTCACTTCAGTTTTTGCTTGTATTGTTTCTCTTAACCAAAATGTAACAGCTGGTTTAGGCTTGAAAGCAATTGAGCTTTCTGTTGAAGGAAAAGATGAAGTAAATAAGTATTTTATTGGTTTCCTTGTCCCATACATAGGGCAACTCAGCAAGGAAGAGATGTACAAAGATGATACAGAACTGAGTGGCTAAGCCCGTGGGAATGCACTGCATAGGGCCACCAGCTTGAGTCTGAAAGCAAAGAGTTGTGCCAGCACAGCACTGGTTCCAAACTGGTAAGGTCTGGGGAGAGGACTGAGTGCAGTCTTCCACTGAGCCCGCTGGGGTCTCTGCATAATGCTCTAGGCTAGTTGTAAAGGAGGGCTTCTAGTGCATCACATTTATGTGCCTCCAGCGTAGCTTCGTGCCCTCAACCTCGAGGGTAAAAAGAGTAGACCAGAAGAGATGTAGAGGTTTTGATTACATGGAGGAATGGTGAGAAAGTAGAATAAGACTGTGAATCTGTCCCTCTTTTGGACAGAGATGCTTCGAGTGCAGTCTTGCACTGCAGTTCTCAAAGACACCCCAGGGCAACATAAATCTGTGCTCCACAACCTGACTAGTCTAGAATGACCCCCTCAACTTTTGGCCCCGTGTCACTCCAGTCTGCATCCATCTATGGTGTGGCCCTTCTCCAGAGCAAGTTCTGCAAGTGCTCAGGGGTGAGAGGTGATTACATGCAAGGAAGGAATGGAGAGCCATGGGGGTAATGCTGGACTTTCAAAGCTCTGCACATTATGGCCTTTCATGTTTTATTGCTTTGCTTCCCGTGACTGTCTGAAAGTGGCTGTGAGTCAGTTCCTCGCAACTGTGGAGAATAACAACATCAAACGAGGGAAATGATTTCTCCATCTGCCTTGGAGAAGCCATGGCATGATGTAAGGAGGCTATGATGAAAGCCTGCTTTACAAGACCTTTGAACAGGTTTTGTGCAGAAGTATTTTTAAGGCATGCTCTGGGCTTGGGTACTCTTGCCAAAACACAGGAGGAGAAAGGCTCATTCCCTGCATCCCCAGCTTTCCTTCCCAGTTTCTTGCATAATACTGAAATTTCAAAGTGAAAAAACATGTCCTGCAGCAAAGGAGCAGCCAACAGTCTGGGGCGACAGGCTTGTGTGAAAGGTAGAGTACAGTTCCCAGCTTTTTCTGAGTGCTGGGCATTCTTTTCTGTGGGAAGGGCCTCTATGGAGAACATCAGCAGACATACTGGGGTGGTTGCTGAGGCTGCTGAGTTTCTGTGGGATGCTGTTTCACTCACCCGTGAGTTGTCTATCTCAGCATCTGCTGTCTGTTGTGTTTGGGTGCTCTCATGGCCCAGGAGCTGCTTCAGAGCCCTCTGTTCTGTGCTGTATGTCAAGGTGTGCTGGAGATAGTGATTCAAGGCAGTCCTTGCCTTTAGGTTGAGATTTCAACTAAGTGGTTTAGGAATAGAGAGAAGCCTCTGACAGCAATAGTAGTCTAAGCCTTGAGTCATCATGAGAAAAAGTAGAAGAGCCTCTAGTTCTGAAAGAATGATATTCATAAGAAATCTTAAGCTTAATGGATAGAAACAGCTGTCATTCTGGAGGTAAGGTGGAAGGAAAAGAAAGATTTGGAGAGTTTATCTTCAGAACTGGTTTCCTGTCATGCATATGGGACATCTGCAATGGGAGGAAATGATGATGTAGGATGTCATGTGGTTCCCCTGGTAAATTCACATCATTGTCCAGAGCCCATTGGTTTAGAGTCAACTACTGTAGGATAAATCCAGATAAAACTGATTCCCTGAGCTGTTTGCTGCAGCTCCTTGCCACAGCCTCTTCTTGACACCTTCATCACTCAACCTCCAAAATATTCAGTTAAACCATTGCAGAATAAGAGAAATAGCATCCTTTTTGAGGCAGCAAGCAGAGTAACGGATAAATATTTGTTCCAGTTGTGAACATGCAGCTTCTGACATTTGCATTCCTGCCTTCACTAATTATTGCGAAGTCGAGGTACCATAAACATTCTGGTGGTGCCAAGGGCCTTGAAAATCAGCATTTAGAGAGGAATGGGAATAGAGACGGCCGTCTTCTGATTGCAAGGCAGCCCGAGGTCTAAATGGCAACAAAACGTTATACATAACATCTGATTCACTGTGTGGAGAATGTAAAGAATTGAGACCTCCCGACACAGTTTACATTGGACCTTTTTATGACTAATTGTGCAGAAAATAGCTCTGCTTGTAGTGTGCATGGAAACAGTTCAGGTTTCTGCTGTGTGTCAGCTAATGGGCTAGCAAGGCTTTTTTAGCACAACTTCAAAGGCTCTAGCAATGGAGGTCCTTTGTGAGGGAATTATCTCCTGCTCCTTTGTACCCCTTTATCCCACTAAGCCATGGAACAAAGAATTGTGAAATGAAGAGACAAAGTAATTTGTAGGAGATCTTGAGATCTAGATAAAGCACTAGTATATAATATACTAGCAAATAGTATTTGCTTAGAAACATTTTTCCTGCTTTTTCCATCAAAAAGAGATTGTATTTTTGTGCGTAGGAACACCCAAGTTCATTTAACTTTTGAAGGATGCAACCTTATGCTTGGTTATGCTATAAATGGGGTCACTAAGATGTCCCAAATGGTAAAGGGGAGCTTTAGTTTCAAAGGTCAATTAGAAAATGCTCAATTGCAACTGTTAGATCTGGCTGAGAAGTATACTTTTCTCCTGACCCCAGCACTTTCTGCTCAAAGAGAAGGAAAATGGATTTAAATGTAAATGCATGAAAATCCGCAAATAGTTAACTGGATATTTTGTTCCAATACTTCAGAGTATTTGCCTTGTATCATCACAAATATCTTGAGTACAAATGTGTAATGGACTGTTGCGTCAATATTGTATTTTATTTGAAGAAATTATTTTTTTATTTTCTTATGTTTATATTGTCTTAAACAATTAGGAGAGCCTTTCTTGCATATCTTCATACCCAGGTACTTTCAAATTCTTATCTAGAGAAATCTTTTCTGTCTGCTTTCTCTCCTATTTCCATACTCGCATGAAATTCCCAAGGCAGGCAGCATTCTGACCTCTTGGATCCAGCTTTCATCAGCTGTCAAGGTAAATTTGGTTACCACTGCAAGAATAGTTTATCCAGCAGGTTTACAGTGAAGAGGGGAATAGTGACACAGAAGCAAGAGCATTACTCTGTGCCTCTAAGTTATCTGGTCTGCCTCTGGTTGCAAAAACTTCTTAATACCTTTTGGAATGAAGTTTTCTGTCCAGGGAGAGAAATTTTTTTGAAGTTTTTAGTAGTAGCGCACACATATATGCATACATACACACATATGAAGTACACATAAAATTTGAGTATATATAAATGAAACCCATTGATGTTGTAACTAATCTGGCAATTATTACATATTGTGTTTGTACGTATGGGCAGCCAGAGGCAGGGAATTCTTACTGACCAAATCCATGCTGAACAGAAGTGCTTCACATCCATAGGTTAATGTGCTTTTTATTACATGCCAATAAAAGTACTATATTGTTGTCAATATTCAACATCAGTGCTTACCTCAACTTGTATGTGACCATAGGGAGCTGCTTTATGTAAGGCATTTCTCATATTGAAAGTCATCCTAGATTTTAAAACAAGATAGGCTTATCAGTAAGAAGCAAGCCAAAAGAATTTCTTCCAAGAATTCTTTTAGCCTTGGAACTACAGCAATGGCAAGAGACTTTTTATATTTCTTTTGACGAAGCTGCATGGGATCTCCCAGGTGCCGCCTTTGTCCACAGACCTTACCTTAGTCTTCCACATATTCCTGGTCCTTTGTACTCTGGAAACTTCTGCATCCAGAGCTAGAGTGGGAAAGGTGCTGGAGAGTCCACGTTTTCCTCTGCTGTCATGCGCTGCAGATCCCAGTGTCATCATGGTCTCAACAGAGTGGGCAGGAGCAGGAGGCCAGGAGGTATCACTTTCGGTCTCATCCATGGCTTGAAAGGGATTTGCATGTTTTGCTGGGGGAGCTGATGTTGGTGTAGGCCTGCCATTTAGTGGATGAGAAATTGTAACTATTGCATAGTTTCCCTTTTTTCCCCTGGATTTAAAGCAGTTAAAATTGGGTTCTTCTGGGTACTGTCCTTATGTCAAAGATCTGCTGGATCTGGGACAATTTATTTCTATTAAGAAATCTCTTGCCTTTTAAGACTGCTTCAGGGAAAGGAAAGTAAAGCATTGGTTTTTGGACACAGAAAGGTCCCTGACCTTGACGCCGTTGGTTTTGATTCCTCAGTGTCACTTGCCAGTGACAGAACTGTGGCCATTGTTTGCTTTGGCCACTACATAAAAAAAAACAGGAGATGATCAAATCCAGTTAATCACTCACAAATGTCTCATTTCTCGAATCCTGAGGGTGTGTAAAACATTTTTGGGACTGCTCTCTGCTCCTTTGGCTTTTATTATAAGTAAGCTAGGGGAAAATCAAATTTTGAGTAGTCTTAAAAAGAAGCGGAGGAATTCTGGAACACGTTACAGCTCTGCAAATGTATGTTTAATCATTTAAAGAAATGTCTTTTGGCTAAAAGCACTTACCAGTCCTTGCAAGTTGCACTAAAAGCCATACAACTACATCATTCTCACAACTGATGCGAATTAGCGCCCTTGTTGGCAGTGTAGGCAGAGCGAAGCAAGCTTAAGGAATACTGGAGACCGAATTACTCTTACATTTGTTGTGACTTTATACAGCATGGGTGAAATGTCCTAGGGCTGACTCTGCTCGCAGTTACATTAAGTCATTATATAGTGGTATTGATTGGTGTTATTTTCTTTCCAGTTTTTTTCCAATGACTGTATGAACAGTGAGACTCAGGCATGTCTTGCCTGCCTTGTTTTTTCCTCTGTGAAAAGCATTTGATTCTGAATTGGAGACAGATAGTTAGTTACGGGCACCTCTGTATTAAATACATATTCAATATTTACCCTGTGCTTAAGACGTGCATATTCCTTCTGAGCAGCAAGCTCTAAGCACCAAAGGAGTGCAGGTTCTGCATATGGAACTCACTGCTGCAAGATGTCATGGGGCAAAAAGTAGATGGAGGCAGAGGTCTGAGCGCATTCATGGCAAATTGGTCTATTCAGAGCTGGCAGTGAGACGTGATGACCTGGCTATAAATGAGTCACCCAGCCATGAAGAGATAGAAGTTAAAGGATGTAATGGGTGAGGACTGTTCTGTTATTTCCTAGTCTTTTTCATTTATGTATTTTTACATATTTACTATTCACAGTGAGCCACAGCTGGAGTCAGGTTACTGTACTGCATAGGCTTAAATATAACCTGTTAGTGGAGTTCTTGTGTCCTTGCTTTATATCTCAAACCCATCCTGAAAACAATGTGAAACTCTGACAATAAGTTGAAAGCTTTGGAGGGATTACATCGCCTTATTGAGTCTGTGTCCAAAGTCCTTTGAGGATTCCCATTGACTTCAGTAGGATTTGGTTCAGACTCAAGTGTGTAGAATTCCCTTAAGTAAACTCTTTCAAGGCCCATACGTGCTGCAGTACTTATTGGGCTCTTTGTTACTTCTGTGAATAGGAATGCAACCTTTACACTTTCACCAAAGTGCACTGATTTACAAAACTAATTCTCCTCATCTGGGAAGAGATGAAGTTACCATCCTGACCCCTCCCAACTCAGCTGAGAGGTTGATCAAACAATTTCTGAACCATGTCCATTTTAGGCGATGAGCCATAAATTGAGCAACTTCAGAACTCCTTCATAAGCAGATGCCCATGAATGATGATGGGCAGGGTAGACATCTGGGAGTGTAAGTTGTTCCAATTCATGAGTCAGTGCCCAACAGTATTCTTTTCACCACTGCTGAATCATTCAGATACCCACATTAGAAGATCCTTTAGTCAATGCACATAACAAAAGTTGCCATTTAAATAAAAGTTAGCGGTTTGCAAATTCCTGTACAATAAAGTAATATTAAAAAAGAATCTACCTAGGTTTTGTTTTATATGCATCCTTGGTCATGTGAGGAGAGGGAGGGATAAACAAGATGGAAGAAGATCATATCAGGCTGTGTGCTGTTTGTTCTCCTGCTCTTTGCCAAAGGCTGTGGGCTAAGCAGTTAACAGTTGTGTCACCTCAACTAATAGCATAATGTGCCTTTCCTGCTAGAGCTAGAGTTTAGCTACTGGTAACCTTGTGTCCCAAGCCTGTTGTTCAAAAGGAGAAAATCAAATGAGTGAGCAGAGCAGTTTGATTGACAGTGCTATTTTCTACCTGTATTTTAGGTCACTTCCTGGGTAACAACACTGTGATTGATGTACTGAGACAAGCAGGATTTGAAGTGGAGCACACCCCTCCTGGACAACCGATTGGAAAGTAAGCAGCTGCCCACAGATTATTAATCATTTTCTTTCCTTATCTTTTTTTCTTCTCCTTTTTTTTCTCTAATGAAGCGAGATTATTGCCTCAGTAAAGGAGGTGAGGGGATGTGGCACCTTCCATTCCCACCCAAATTCCAGACAAGAAGCGTGCTATTTAGCATCCATAGTATGAGTCTGGAAAATTAGGGAGCTTCAGTGGCTGTTCCTTTCACTTGTGAACATTATTCCTATCGCAGCTGCTCAGTACTACCAGATCAAGGACACTGCAGTTTCTTCCTGTTTTCAAGAAAAGTCTTGTTCTGATAATTTGCCCTGTAATTTTTTTTTCTCCGTGGATTGTGGTTGCTTCTCCATTGCAGAGCAGTCAAGTGCCACCAACTTCCTTTCTCTGTCAGGCTATCTTCTTCAGGTGGGATTTCAGTTTTGCCTGAAGGACCATGTTGAATGTAGCAGATGTATCTTACATTCTAGATAGTGAGCTGTACAGGTAAAAAGTGTTTGAATATCCCCCAGGTGTCTCCATCCATCTGATCAAGTGTAAAGCAGGCAAGGAAGACTGATTACCAGGCTCTGGGCAATCTTCATTAGTATAAGCTGAAGTATAGCACAAAATTGTCCTCAACTTGTGAAACAGATTTCCTTCTTTCCATAGACTTCTCTTTCCTGACCGTTCAGATGAGGTCTTTGTTTGCTTGAGGTTATGAATATCTTAGAAAATAAAACTGGAAGAGGTGGTGAGATACCGTTAGGTTTGCAAAGTTAACCTTTCCTCCTGCAATCTGCAGATAAAAATTGACTGAGATTTCCCCATCGTAGGATTGTTATCCTCATTAGGATAAAATGTTAGCAACATGGTCCTGTTCCTGGTGGGGCCAGCATGACTTAGTCCAAATATGAGGTGAGTTTCAGGATGGTGGAATTAACTGGGGGGTTAGGAGATCATGTCTGAAAAAGCTATGTTTCTTGTATTTGGAAAATCTGTCTGATTCAGCCTTGTTTGTGAAACAGTCACAATGATTTATATAGAATATAATATGGCTCAACTGTACATAAGTGTCTTTGACAGAGCATTTATCCTAAATGATTCTTGGAATATGTTGAGCCATAGAAGCCCAGTCTTAAATAACAATGGAAAGAAGTGGAAGAAAAAACTAACACAAAGCAGAGCATATGTTCAGAGGAGGTTTCAGAAGCACTTGTGACAGTGAGGAAAAGTCAGTGCGACACAGGAAGAGTTGTAAATGCCTTAACTGCCTGGAGCTTAAAATTTTGGCTAAAATGAACCAAAGGCCTGTGTCTGAAAAACACAGCAAAACAAAATCCAAGCAATCAATAGCAAAACAGCTGAGTTTTACAGTTCCTGCAGGGATGCAGTTCCTGCTTTTCTGACAAAAGCTTTCCTTTCAGGGAGGCATTTTCCGTTGAAATTTTCATTCAACCGAAAGTATCATCGTGAAAAGTATTTAAGCTGAAAATTGTGAAAACTCTTGATTTATTGGTTGCTTGCAAGTCTTTGAGAAGTGTGAGAAAGATCCAAAAACAGTCTCTGTGCATTATGGTCTTGGGATATGCCTCTGTAAGTCATCACAGGCTTGATGGAACTTGATTGGGAAGGAAAAGTGAAACAATGCCACTACTTAATGTTGACCAATTTGCAGTGTGGGGGTTTTCTCTGTGTGTATGCATTCCTCAACCTTGGCAGCAACCAAGGTTGAAAGACAACCATGTCTTTTCCATGATGGTCTTTCCTGAAGTTTTCAGTTCCTGGGTAAAATGTATCAACATATATACAAGAGCTGCCCTGAAAGTAATACCTCCTGTTTTATTACTTCGACCTCCAATGTCAGAGGTGGATGTTAGTGGCATGGCAGTAGAGGCTGAACCTTCCCACCATTATTCTGTTACATTTTGTTGACATATGACACTCCATGTGGAAAAAATTGCACTCATTGACATACATCAGTGCTTGCTGAATGTTTATGGAGACCAGTGTATGTTAGAACAGTGAGGTGGTAGGTGGTGCATTTCTGCAGTTGTAACAGTGGGAGAAAGACAAAGCATGTTCTGGATGACCATGCAGATCTTTTATGAGCGTGACATGAGGGCTCTTGTGCATCACTGGCAAAAATGCATGGCTAGTGGTGGTGACTGTTGAAAAATAACGTTTTGTAGCTGAGAATTTGCTCTATCAAATAGTGTCCTTGGGTTCTTCGTATCTGTCATATTTTCCATGGAAATAAATAAGAGGCGTTACTTTCAGAGCAACATCTACAATATTGATATGCATATTTTGAGTATGTTGACATTTGTGGGTATTGGACTGAGGTGAGAGAGGGTATAATGGTTGTATGTAGTAAATAGCAGTTGTATTCTGTAGAGATGAGATGTTCTGTTAATGAATCTGTATGTATCCCTACGGTCTGATCATTTTTGTCTTGCCTTCTGTTGTTTTTTCTTTTTTTTTTTTTTTGCTTTTCTCCTTCCTCTTTAAAAGATGAAATTTGAAAACAACTAGAAGGGCCAACAGGAGGAGATGTTTTTGAGGTAGTAGCTACACTAAGCCTGTGTATACATTGAATAAACATGTAAAAGCTCAAAACAAATTTTGAGCTGTTTGAAGGAAAAAAATGTTTTATGAATCACTGAGATGCAGGTGGCTTTGTCTTGTTTCTTGTGGAGCCATACATGAAATAAGAGGTCTTTCTCTGCTTTGCTTGAACCCATAGAGACATTTCTGCTTTACTTTGAAGTAGGCTTTGTAAAGGAGTCCAGCTTACTGCATTGCATTCTGGCACTGACAGCTGAAAAATCAGACGGTTTTCAGGGAAGGTCATCTGGACTCCAGTGTAGAGAGTTGAGGAGGGAGCTGTGGACAGCACGAGGAAAAAATGTAAAGACTGGAGGAAGAAAAAAAACAGCTGCATGCTTATGTTTTGGCCATGGGAATTCAAAAAAAGGAATTCTTGTGCACTGATTGTGCCCAGAAGGGCCAACAGGAATGATTAGACGTGGCTTGCAGGAACTTCCAGAGGTCTATTATATCTAGACTAAGGTTGGTTGTGGCTGATTATTTTGGCTGCTTCATGACAAGAATTTGCTAGATAGTCTTTCTCAGCTTATATCAGAAGCCTTGTTTTTTGAAATGATGAAAGTAACCTTAGCAAAACACCAGTGCTACTTTCTACTTAATGGGAAAAAAGCTGATTCGCTTGTTTTTTTTGTTGTTGTGTTTTGTTTTGTTTTTTTAGCACTTTGTTCCTACAGAAGTATAATTATTGTTATGATTGAAATGATCAGTAGTCTGAACTTTATTGTTTAATAATAATGAAGCAGTATTGTCACAATTAGGTGGGGTAGCATGGAGTCAAGTTTAACCTCTACCGTCCATTTCAATTTCAGAATGCTCAATACTCTTTAGAAAGAACTACTACTGTTCCCATGTTTCCGAAAAGCCTTGAGAAGAGCTAAACAGGACAAAAAGCAAAGCTGCCTCAGCTTTGTTACATTCAGGCAGGGTAAAACCAGGTGGTTGTTAGCATCTTGTGTCTATGATGCTTAGCACTGGTTATTAAATGGCTCATCTTGAAGACAACCAAAGTGCATACCTAGAGTTTCACTTTTCTTTTGTCTAGTGACAAGCACAGTTTTGAGCCAAGCTCTTACTTTCTTAAGGTGCTGGAGAAAAGTAAAGTGAGACTTCGGCAGGCTGGAAGAGATAGCCAAAACATGGAGGGTTTTCATTGCTGCAGAATGAATGAACTGGAAAGGAAAAGTTTGTGTAAAGTACACTTAGGTGCTGTAAGGTATCTGGGAGCTCTCACTTGATGGATTTCTGAAATGCCCTATCAGCTGTTTTTCGCCTGGTGGTTCCATGCTGACCTTTGTGAGTCCCATCTGTAATCCCACTAGCTGACTATTGAAAATACCTTCTTTAAAACTCAATCTTTTTCTGTAAAAAAAAAAATACTCTCTTGTACTCAGAATGCAGAACCATGCTGTAAACACTTAAGGACTTGTCCTCACATTGGCTTCATGTATTTAATTCGGTGCCTGATGGAAGATGTCCTGAATCTGTTTGCCTGACAAACATCGGCATTCATATTTTCTTTCTGTTTTGTTGGCCTTTGCTGTTGTCCCCAAATAAAAGCACCGGGAAAGGAGAAGTATCTCATCGCATTGCCCTGAGATGAATAAGAGGCAATTTTTATTTCTGGGGTTCAGACCAATTGGCTGTCCTTGGCTGGCTCTTTGGAGAGCAGAGCTGTCTGGGTTGTGGAGAGAGGAGAGAAGGAAGAAAGTTTCCCCTTAGATGGATTCCAGTGACTTGAGTAGATAAGGGGCCACAGCTGCTTCATATTTAATTGGAAACAGCCAAATTGCAAGATCAATTCAGGAAGCACCTGTGTCCAGTGATGACTCTCTATTGTTACTGAGTTCTCAGAATCGGCTTTGACCTTCTGCCATGTGCTGAGCCTTGACATACTGCAAACGCTTTTCTAGGCCAAAAAAACACACTGCTGTGCTCATTTCCATCAGACTTCTCTTTCAGATATTATGCTCAATGCTGCCTTCTTTCAAAATGGGAGAATTCCTGACAGTCTTTTATTTCTGGCCATCTGAGAGTTTACTGCAAACTCTCAGAGCTCTGCTGTAGAAATTAATTACCCTTCCTCTTTATGGTTGAATTTCCTGGCCCAAACAAAGCAACGTGTCTTTGCTGTTGTAGCTTCTCCTGTTCCTTCTTTCTGAAGCAAAAAGCTTGCTCATTCTCCTTTTCCCACAGCATCCTACAGGTGTGACCCTGGCTCCTCAGCATCAGCTCTGTCTCATAATGGAAGTTTCTTTGCTCCCCTGTAAATATTTTTTTTATTTCCCAAAGGATGAAAGCACACCTGATCCACACATTGATGCAGCTTTTTCATTCCATCTGGATTCATGACCTTCAAAAATCCAGTGTGCAAAGCTGGGTGGAAAGTGTTTGTCATGATGTTCCTCTGAAAGCCCTCTGGAGACTTCCAGATGTTGCCAAGTTCCTTGGGACTGCTGGGCAACTTGGGCTTTAGGGTGACAACCTGAAAGGGTTCCTCCACTCTCACTGTCATGAACTTCTTAGCTCTTAGTGTTTGGGACGTCCTTGGCCTGTTAAAGTTTTCCCAAGTTAAAGTGAAATAATTAAGATTGTATTAGAAAAGAGAGAAGAAAAGAATCACAAGACTTATGGTATTTCCATGGAGAACAACTGAATTAATTGAAGAAAAAGAGCTGGGGAGATGTGATGCTATTCTGGATCTCATCTCTTCTGTGACAGGGAAAAATCCGTGGGTGGAATAATCTCCCAGTTGGGATGCTGCAATTCTCCTTAATCTTATTGTAAACCTTTGGATCTTTGACTTGATCTGAGCCTGAAGATCATTCTCCCTTCACAGGCTTTTTTGCCCTCAGAAGAAAAGCAAACCCATTATTTAGGGGGTTTCCTCTGACAGTGTAATTTACAGTAAATGGTGTATAGGGATTAAATGGGGTTCATCTGCGTGCGTTGGCAAATTTATTGCTTCATCTAATACTGGAGAATATAACAACTTAATGCTTACAACATTTTGTCATGAAAATACACACATTACATTTTCAAGGGTTTCCCACGTACTTTTAAAATATCCTCCTTTGTGATTTAATTTTCTTTGTCTATAATTATCTTACATCCACAAAGTATAGGGTCTGAGACAATCAAAGTAACTAGTAGAGGGAAAGAAATTAAAGAGGAGCTCCTAGACATGGTAGAGAAGCAAAGTCAACTTACAAGTTCTCAGCCATGGAAATTTAATTATCCCGTCACTTCTTGAACAACACATTGCCCTGGGCCAATGTGTCTGCATGTTCTTCAGGCTATCTTTAAACACTAAATGCCTTCCGAAAGAGTGGAATTCAGCAACTTACTACCAAAAAAAAAAAAAAAAAAAAAAGTGGAAGCTAATTCACGGTGTTGGTGAAAGAATACAGAACAGAACTTCTCAGTAATTTTGCTTGACTGTTGTTCCCAGTGGGGCATTTACTGTTCTCTGTAATCAGATTTTGTCCTTGGCAGAATTTAGTTTGAAAAATGGATTCATATTCTATACTGTTCTGTTCCTCAGGAACTTGCACGAAGGGCCATAGGGGAGCCCAGGCTTGTTTCTTTTTGCTTAGGGCAGCTTGCTCAATGATCTGTCCTGTAGCCTGTGCTAAGGTTCCTAGGTTTTCAGCTGCTTTGCAGCCCATCGGTTTTAGGAGATTTGGATCTCATGCTCTATAAAATAATTGTCAACATGGAGAGCCTGGCAGACTTAAAAACTATCAGAACTTGTTCTTTATTTCTCAGCCAAATTTTGGAATTCTTCCTTCCAGAGGAAAGCTGATTTTTCATCCTCTTTCTGCTTCCAGCCAACTCTTCCTATTCTAACGTCATAAGATTAAAAGTCTGGCCCATAGTTACTAGAGATAAAGCTGATGCAAACTGCTCACATCAACAGCAAGTCTTTTATGAGTGCCAGTAGCTGCTAGAGAAGGGTCATCATTAACACAAGATTGTTAATGACTATCTCCTATCGTTGATTGTGAGGATCCATGAAAGAATCAGTAGAAAATGGAGCTTATGCTCATATAATTACTACAATGTAAGTCAATATAAAAAGACTGGCATTTCTTGAGCAGAGCTCATGGGTTTCTTAGCCTTCCCAACTTGCTTGTAGTAGGCATCTGGCTAGTTTTAGGTGATTAATCATTTGAGATGAACTCCCCTCCTGTTTGAAGAATTTGGTCGAATCCCCTTTGGCACTCTTTGGAAAACTGCACCATCCTCTCTACAGCATTATATCAAAACAGGGAGATCACATCAATTTTCTGTTTGTGTATTCAGCCTTTGGATTGATGGCCTCAGTCCCAAGCGATATCAATCTGGGCTGAAGTGCAGCTGTACTTTGTAACAGCTCAAGGGGCACAAAGGTATCAAGTGGCATTGTGTGGTTTGAAAGATGTCGTTTATCTAAGGAAGTTTGTGGTCTGTTTGCTGTCATTCTGTCTATGTAGTGCTGACTTTCCTTACCTTCACTATCACGTTGTCAGGCAAAGAGAGCTCACACATTAGTCTAGATAGCTTTTCCTCTTCCAGAGCTGACTGCTCTTCTTTCAGCCAGGAGGTCTGTGGATTGTGCTGCAATCAGTAGAGCTACTAGATTCAACATGAGTGTAATTACTAGTAATTTTGCTTGATGAGTTCCTAAAAGGAACAGGACAAAAGAGTAGTCAATGGCTTTTTTCTTCAACACTTTCGCTCAAAATTCTTTTGGAAACTTAGTTGTAAAAGAAAAAGGGTTGGAAAACAGTTTTCTACTGATAAATACATCTTCCATCTTCCATAAGTGATCAGGTGTTTATAGTGCAAGCCTCATTTTCCAAATGAGGTTAGAAATAATCCAGAACAATTCTGTGACCAGTGACATAGTCAAGTCACACCTTGCAGATCTAATTGTGGCAACCTTTGAAATTTACTTAAACTTTTCTGAATTGCCCCCCCAAGTAGAGGGTGACTCTTACATGCTTATGAGATGAATTCTTGTGCCACTTCTCATCTACTTCAGTGCAAAGTAGTCTCACTTTTAGCAGCCTGTGCTATCTCAGCAAATCTGAGTGGCTTTGCACTGGCCCTGACCCAACTTTGGATCAGAAATGCCTGTGGAACCATGGTAAAGGGTCAGACCAGAAGAATGTATGTCAGATACTCTTCCTAGTTAAGTGCTAGGTGCAGGAACAGAAACACCAAAACCATAAGTTCTTACAATAGATCTAGTAAATTAAGAACAGTGCATATATGAAGCTCTTGTCACAGGGAATATCTTGAAGTCAGAACATATTTTCCATGTCATAATCATTGAATCATTTTTATTAGAAGTCAAAGTAAATTCCCATGTAATCTGTAAAGTATGTAAAGAGTTTAATTCATAGAGTAAATCATGTGTTGGGAATATGTTACCAACTCCAGATCAGATATGCTTCAGAGAAGCTTTCAAGTTTTAAAAATTTTTCACAAGCTGAACTGATCTCCAGAACCTTTGAAGGGCTCACCCTTCTCTAGAGCTCATGCTCCATACAAGTCAGTGTCATTCCAATATGTTTCCCATTTCCTGGGAATTAAACTGCTATGTTAGATGACTCAGGACTCCCTAGCAAAGCAATTCTAATCACTTACTCTGTCTGAGGCAGCCTCTGATGTCTCAGAGGACATGTCTTCTCATGCACATGAGAATGATTCATGATTTCAGAGCAAAGGATCAACTCTGTTACATTTTTTTTTTCTTCCCACAATCTAAATTAATAAAACAAATTTCTATTAATGGGTGTTGAAAGACTTTGGCATTCTACCTTCACTCCCAAATGCTCTACATTCCAGGGAGAATGAAAAATGGACCTGTGAATAGAAACAGGAGGGAGGAAACACAGATCAGATGTAGTGTATACATATAGACGTAATGGGTGTCAGCTGATATAATGGAAGGACATTCTGAATGAAGACAATTTCTTGTGCTGCTACAGCCTTGCAATTTCAGAATTAATACGTGCAAAGACTGACAGGAAATAGATGATCTTTCTGGACCTCAGCCTTGATTTCTCTTTCATGTTAGTTGCATGCAGTTGTGATTTTGTAAAATTGATCCTTTGCCACTGTGTCAGGCCTTGGAGACTCCAGCTTATCAGTGGTGGCAGTGGGAGTACTTAGAGTACTGTGACTATTGTGAACCTGGCAGTGCCCATCTGTCTGCCACGTCTGCTTATATCAGCCTAAATTAGTCTACAATTAGTCTGCATTTGCACCTAGTGTAGCCATGAGTCCTACTGAGTCCAAGAAAACAGTTGGTCCCACAGTCTTGTTGACTCCAGCAGTTGGTCCCACAGGGCATTAGTGTTGATGTGAGGACTTGGATTTCAATATTTCCCATTATTTCTGCTGTTTGGAGAGTCAGACCAGCTCACATCTATACAAGTGCCACTGTGCTTGTCCTGATCACTGAGACCTAATTTGCTGCTCTTGTTTGTAAGAGTACAGTGAATCCTTTCCATTGACTCTCATGAAATATATCAATTCAAGATTTTCCAACTAACCTGCAGCAACTCAGCTGCAAAGTTAGAAGAGTCCATGTGCTTTGACATCCAGATTCAGACCCTGTGGAATCTTGTGGAACACAAGATTTGAATCTGATCCCAGTTTCACAATTCCAGATTACCTTTGCAAAAATAAAGACAGTCGCAGAAATGCCTCTGTCAAGACAGCACGTCTCTGTTTATGTTTGAGTAGACAATATGAATCTGAAGTCTCTGGTAATCAAAGTTCACATTTGCAGAGGTGAGCCTCTTGATGCATTTGAAGTGAGTGCAGCACTTTGAAACAAGGTGAAGCAGGAATAAATCAGGATGAAAAATGCAGAGCATTAACTACATGAAATCCCCACTGGAAAGATATGGCTGGTGTTCCAAAGTTTTCCATAGGGAGTGCTTGGAAGTTGCATACCAGCCTATTTGTGGAAAGCAAAACAGTTCCCCAGAGTCATTGATATGAAATGCTTCCCAAATAAACACTTCCCCTGTCCATTGAGGAAAAATTATACAGCCTTCCAGAGCTCTATCACAAGGGACTGCACTGGGCTGCTGTTCAGCCTCTACGATGGTTTCTGCTGGTGTGGAGCTTTGCTGAATGCTATATTTTGTATAAGTGCCAGCATCGTTAAGCAAAGGCCGAGTTATGGAGTGAGACTGAGGCGATCTTCAAGAGCTTAATAATGTTATGTGCTATCCTTGTGTCTCTGTGCTCTGTATACCCCTGAAATGTAAACCCCAGTAGCTAAACAAAGTTCATGTGGATCTTGAATACTTTTGTGGTACAGTCTCCTCACGATTTCTGAAGGGGAAAGCAAGCACTGCTGGCTGAAGGGCTTAAGTATCCCTTAATCTGCCCCAACTTTGGGCATGCACGGAGTTTTGCCATATGTCCTTTCCCTCAGAAGTGGCACCCATAAACTAACAGTCAATGGATGCAGTAGATCCACAAACTGTTGGGGTTTTTTTGCAACCATTTTGTCAAAGCAAACCTTGCTTTGCATTTCTGACGGGGCAGTCAGCTTTCTGCCCCTAGGGGCATGTGATTTCTTGCTTACATTAAATGAGTGTTTTGCATGTGTATCAAACATATGTGTAGATGATGGGCTTTGGCCACAAGTGAAATGGGAAGTGCAATTTCTATTGACATTTAGCAGGCATAGAATTTTTAAATCCCTGAGGCAACTTTGGAAACATCCTCCTCAAGTAGAAAGGATATAGACTTCAAGCAAAGTAGAATTAGCAGGTTATTGTGTTTGTTTGTTTTACAAATGAAGATACAAATTTACGTCAGTTTCTATGTATTTAAATATTTATATATAATCATTGCTGACTGGTCTGCAATTCCCACTCAGATCAGTGAAAGAAAGCAAATGATATGCACAGACGATCAAAACTCTTGGATGAAGTTGTGGAACAAGAGACATTTTGTTTTTTCATTTAAGGCTGGGAGATGTGTCCTGTAGAAGAGGCTTGAGGTTTGTCTACTCTGGAGAAAAGAAGGCTTTGAGGCTACCTTGCTGCTCTCTACAACTTTCTGAGAAGGGGAATGGAGGGACGTGCTGGTTTCTTCCCTTTGACCAATGATAGGAAGCAGTACAAAGCTGCATCACAGGAGGTTCAGGCTGGACATTAGGAAAAATTTCTCTACCACCATGGTGGTCAAACACTATTAAAAGGCTTCCTAATAAGGGGGTTGGTGCCTCATGCCTGTCAGTGTTCAAAAGGCATTTGGATAATGCCATTAATTCTGTGCTTTAATTTTTGGTTAAAGTGTTCAGACAGTTGGACATGGTGATCTTTGAAGGTCCTTTCCAACTGTTCTATTCATTTGCTTCTTTCAGTGTGTGGTGCCCTGTCACACATCCCTCTCCCTTTACTTTCCCTTCCCTTTCGAGAAACCAGTGTGAGATGTAAGGGTCTTGTGAGTTCTCTAATCATTGGATTCCAGTATCTAAGAAAGGGCTGAGCTCATACAATTCCTCAGAAGTTCTTTCTCCTTCCTGCATATTTTCATTCCAAATAAGGACATAATCTATTGTAATACCTGTGCTGCTTGGAATATTTCTGTTACAACTGACTGTCAAATCCTTACTGGAGAAGGGAGGAAATAGAGAAACAGACAGACTTGTGTGCGTGATGTTATCTTTTGGGTAGGAAGCTCATTTTAAAAGAGCATTGCTGGAAGAGCCCATGCTTCAATTCAACATAACTTCTCTGTCTCAGAGATCCCAGTGGGGCAGCCCCAAGGCTTTGTTCTCATTGCAGAGAGATGAGTCAGATGAATCATTCTGTGGTTTTAATTAAAACATTGTATGTGGGTAATATTTCAACAACACAGGGAAGCAGTTTTGCAGCCTGGCCCACGCATCCCCTGGTAGCACAGGTTCTCTTAAAATCCGGTGAATTTCTTCTCACTATCTTAATGTGAGGTGGGGAGTTTATTCCCATGGTGGGTGGAATCCTGGGGCACAAAGAGATTTCTAATTCCCAGAAGGAAACTGTGACAGCATGGCTGTTTAGTGTTATTTAAATGACTAACCCCCAAACCAAACCACTGGACAATCCCTGCCCTACAGGGATTTGGTGGGCTGTGCCTGGACTTGTTGGAGGCCTGAGATTTCCTATGGGGTCATTTTGGTGAACGGTTCATCCCCAGCCTCTGCTGCAAATTCAGCACTTAGAGGGGTAGATGGCCTGAGATATAGGAGCACTACCTATGGAATAAGAGGGAAAAACTGAAGTCCTTTACAGGAGAACTAGCAAATAATAATGCTCAGTGCAGGATAGGAAGGTAGAAGCAAAAGCTGAAACTTGAGCCCTTCTTCCTCCAGACCCTTTGAAAATGAAGTGTGTGTTCCATGTGCCAGGGATGAGCTGATCCCATAAGGTGTGAAGGAAGGGACAGTCCCTGTGGACAGATAAGATGGTTCACTTGAATAAGATATATATATTTTTTAATGTAGTAACTTTAGATTACCAAACCTTTTGAGAATAGAAGGTTCTGGTTCCTGTCAATGCCCAGTCTAATTTCTTGGGTTTTTTTAATTAACAAATTAAATCTGGAGAGATTATAGTAAGAGCCCCTGCAGATGCATGTCAGCATCCTCTACAGTGTGGTGGGCAGGACCCTCTCATTCCAGAACTGGCGTTGGAGACAGATGATGGAGATGAACAGTTTTCTTGTTCTAAGAGGAACAAGGCCATCAAGAATTGTAACTAGCAGGTGTGCTTTGTCTAAACTCATTAAAAATCAATCTTTCTTGTGGCCTCAGATGCTTCCTAGATATTCAGACTATATTTTAAGATTTAGTCTCATAGATTTCAATTAACAACAACAACAAAAAGTGAATAAAGTATCTCCTTTTCTTCCAAAAAGCTACATGCTTCATTAGTAGAGAGTTTTAATGAAGGATGGATTTGTCAGGCAGAAATAAATACTTGATACAAGCAGTTTCATCAGTATGAGTTAATGTAGAGTGGGAAATCAAGTGAAACCAGGATGATACATTGATAGACCTTATGTGTAGTCACTGAACATCAGATTTGATGAAACATTAGATATTAAAGCAAGTGGATTTTGGAGGAAGAGTTCTCCTGTCTTCGTTATGTTTCTGTCCATTACTGTGCAGGACAAATGCCCACAGACAGGCAGAAGTGTCTGAATAGGATTTATGATAACAATTTAGTTCTTTTCTTGGAAGCACTCAAGCTTTGTGATAAAAACAGCACAGATGGGCTATAACAGTATTTTGGAGAAGGGCACACTGGCTCTGTGTTCCTTTTTATAGCTCAGTAGCCATTAATGGCTAAGCAGATGCTTTACAACATCAGCTATAGAGAGGAAAAGTGAACTCGGTGTAACTGAGATGTCACATCTCTTACAGGCGTGATCTTCTTAGGGCTGTTTGGTTCCACTCTTCTGCATGCTGCTCAGTCTAAGTGGCCCGTGTATCTCTTCTGGAGGCACTTATTTGCCTGTGTTATCTATCATCCTGCAAATGTAAGAGCTTAGACTGAACAGGATACTTAATGAAGACAAGTTGCCATGCTTGTACAGATCTGTGATCCACACGTTATGTCTGTCTCACCTCCGTTAGAGCCCAGCTTCACAACCATCGGAGGAAGGAAGTGAACAGCACCAGGCATACAATGAATAGTCTGCCCCTATTTTAAGTCTAAAGTCTGTGAAAATGCACCAAGCTAGACATTTAGTAGCTTGTTCAGTTGATGTCTCTGCAGAGAGTATCTTTTTAAGATGTGATGAGAAGTATGTATTCCTGCAGATGTTTTTCTGTCCAGAGGATCCAGCAGAGAAAGGAAAGTTGTCCCCAAAGGACAAAATCTGGGAGGAGAATTCAGTTTGGATAGCAAGCAAAAAAGACACAGACAATCATTATATATTAATAGTAATTCTATTGAGGAGTCAATAATAATAAAATTTAGCAGCCGGTTGTGAGGTGTTTCTTTTTGTTTGTTTGTCAGTCTTCTAAATCTCAAAACCTGTCTGGATGACAGCTGTTAGGATTGAACAAATTAATTCTCTCTCTTTTTTTTTTTTTTTTATGCTTAAGCAGAGGTCAGGATTGGTTTGGGAATTATAGTTTGCTGAGTTAGCAAACCTGCCTTTATCCATGGCTATAGAGCTGTGTCCCAAAGGTTGACTTTGACTGGAGAGGAGCAGACAGCCATAGACATCAGGAGGTCCATTAACTTAAACTAGAGTTAAAAGGGGGATGAGTTTTGGAGAATATTTCTAGTTTGGTTATGGCAAGTGGGGGAGAAAGAAGGATGTTTTCTAGCCCTTGTCTTGTTTTTTGGTCTCTGGAGTCTGAGTTCATAACGGCTGAGATGAGTTAGTGGCATTTGGTCACCATTATCTGTTTTCTCAGACACTGACCAAACCAAAATCCTCTAGAATGAGAATTGGCCCAGAACCAAAGTCCAAAACAAAACCTTGCAAAAATCACAATTACACTTCAAGAAACTCACTGTTGCATATTAAACTGAACTGGATATGAATTTTATGCTTTGCAAAAAGTATTGAATGATGGAAGTTAATTTCCAGCACCTGAAAAATCTACTGTGTATAATTAATATGACATCACCTCAAGCTAACATTGAAAGCTCTGAAATTTTTATAAAGAGGAAGCAGATTACATTGCCCAGTTATAAGTCCACCATTCTTCTTTATTAAAGTAATACATGTGTGCTTATTAAAAAGTTAGGTTAAAAAGAAAGAGTAATGTATTTGCTTTTGTTAATAATAGTTTTCAGGGAAAAAAAAAAAAAAAGTGTAGAATAAAGCTTGAAAATACTCCAAGTTAATAAAAATGTGAGCCTAAATTGTTCTTTTGTTGGGTAATTGTGTCACTTTAGATTCATCGGAAAACTTATGTGTTATTAATGAATTTGGGTGAAAGTCAGGATTTCCCCTTCAGAGATAATGCTCCAGCATTTGCTTCTGCAGGGAAAAGCAGCAGAAATATTGAAATTTCTTGGCAAGTTCAGCACGCAAAAATTCATTAGAAGATTGAACATTTAAGTTAATATGAAGTGACAGATCTTGCAGAAGTCGTACTTTGAATGTCTGGCCCTGTTGGTCCTCTGTGAAGACTTTAGAACAAAGCAGATGACCCAGGACAGCTGCAAAGTCACATGATCCCATGTTGAGCTGAGATGCTTGAGTAGATGTCTTGGGTTAGGGATAGAGATTCTACCCAAGGAGCTGTAAACACAGCTTCCATGAAGCAGTGAGGCACTGAAGGAAGCAGTATTGTGAATATCTTGCATAGGCCATGCTATCTAGGCATAAATAGCTTAACACTGAAAAGGTACGGTGATATCAGGACAGTGAAGATTTGGAGTATAAAGTTTGAGATGAGGTTTTGATCTCTTTTCTGTGCCGCAAGAGCAGAGAAGGATATTTATTATGTGGAAGATGGAAGCAAAAGTAGGGAGTCAGCCCATTCCTCCTCTGTGGGCACAGCCCATCTTCTGAGGCTGGAGTGTGCTGCTTATACACTAAAGTAGTGTGAACAGAAGATAATTTAGTTCAGGAACTGAACCATAAAGTCAAGAAGGGGGAAATAAGTTCAGAGCAAATTGAAAAGGAATATTTTGAGGACATCTTTGAAGCCGGTGGCTGGGTTGTGTTGGTTTTTGTCACTTTTATTTATTAGTTGGATTTTTCTTTATAATCCAGATCAATTTTTAAACAAAAAAGGCCAGTTTGTAGCATTTAAGTCTTTGAAAACAGAAGACTCAGAAAAATAACCAAAAGCTTTTTTCAGAAAGTGCTGCAATTAAACATTTTGAATTTGTGAAATGAAAGACCATTTGAAAATGTGGGCATGGCATGTTAGAGACGTTTCAGAGCTCTTATGTCTTCTGCAAATTCAAAAACTCAAATTGCAAAGAAGTTTGCATTTTTTCTACGCCCCAATTCTGCTCCACTTTTAATGAAATGGAATAGCAAAACTTCTACACAGATCTTTCATTTTATAGTTCCTCAAACTAGGAAAGAAAACATTAAAATCCATGGGAATATCTTGACCTCACAAGCTTTTCACTTTGTTTATGCACAGAGTTGAGGATTTGCATTTATATGTTTGTACAGAGAACTAAATTCCCTCTCAAACTAAGGTCACAGTCATTGAAAAGCAGTGGTTCTTCCCAGACGTCCCCTCTGATGTGGCTTTTGAGTCCGGAGGTACCATCCAAGTTTTTGGTGGACTGTAATCTAATTTAATTACTTAACCTAATTTAACTGATGGTGAGTTGTAGAATGTTGCAAAAATGAAAATAACTTTGTTTCCAAATTCCGTTAAGAAAGGACAATGCTCTAGCTGTAGTAAACAAGCCTAAGGCAAGAGCATGCTACATAAAATAACCTTATTATAATTAAGCCAATCAGAGCATTTTCCTCAGATGAATAAGCAGGCAGGGATTTGACAGGTACTCCGATTTAATTGTGTGGAAAAACATGTATGAGCAGCAAAGTGCTTAAGAAGTTTTATCTCATGGAACAGGTTCCTTGTTGTTACTAAGCAGCAGTGGAAGTCAGTTGGCTAGAAGAGGATATTTCTGTGCAGATCTTTCTCATCAGCTACAGCTGGGGCAAATTCCTGGCCCTGCTGAGGACCATGTTGAGTGCCAGTGTAGTAGAACTCACCCTAAATGTCACTAGTAGTACCCTGATGGCATCAATGAGCAGAGGTGTGTTGGCAAGGTCTGCTCTACCTGATGCTCCTGAGACATTAATGAATTGAGTCTTGCAAATATCCCCATCATTGAAGACTAGGTGTGATGTTTCCGTGGGAGCTCCAGTTCAGCCTGTAGAAGAGGCACTCAAGTCTAGAGATGGTCACAGCCCTCTGAACTGTAGAAACTGGGAGGCTGTTGGGAGGGCAGGAGCAGTGCTTTGTCTTGGGCAGGGAGAAGGGCACGTCTGGACTCCCAGGTGGCTTGGGGTTGGGTGAAAGTGGGACCTTAGCAATTATAAGCTGAGGATTGTGAAAGTAAGCTGGTACAGAACTTTATGATGTTAATTTTGTTTTCTTGACCAGATCCCTTCTGTAAGCCTAGCAAATCCTGATGATGAGACAAATTTCTATTATCAGTGCCAACACAAAGGCACTAGAAACCGCAAGACAGAGGAATGCTGAGGCAGTCTAATGGAGCATACAACTCTGCCTAAAATACTTGCATCTTTTGTTTTGTTCTTTTAATTCTTGAAAAGAATTAGAAAACGATGGCAAATCCACCAGAAGAGAAACAAAACCACAGGGATCTTTGTCTGTGGATTAAGCACTTTCAAGAATGAATAAGAATAAATGCTTCCCTGTTTTCACTGTTCTGTATTTTAGGATAAAGAAACCTAAGTTACTTGCTGAGGCATTCTGAATTTCTTATTTGGACTTTGTGATTTTAGAGAACATATTTCACAGGACTGTACATCCCAGGGGAAGAAATTAAGGTCAGATATGAGAGAAACCCACCTTAAGGGTCTGAAATACTTTGAGTTTCTCAAAGATGATCCCATGTGGGAATTATACACTTAAAAATGGGTGGAACCTCTCAGCCTGGAGTTGTGTCGAGTTACTTATGAAAAATCTCTGAGTTCCTTGTGTGGACCAGGATATTTGGTCCAAATATTTGGATATTTCTTAAAGTTTTTTGAGAAGAGGCACTGTGGCCTCACAAAGTGAAAATTAGTCCTGCTTTTCTCTGGATTTAAAAATAGCTCTGTATCTTGGAAAGCTGTCTCAGCAGTAGTGAAGGAGTAAAAAAAAAAAAGTATACTACATCCCCATGGTTTCATGCAGTGCAGCTGTGCTAACAGTGCATTGGGAAGGAAAGGCATGAAATAGTCAATGAAACAATCGGTGAATCTAATGGTAAAGCTTTATGCAGTGAAGAGATTGATGGCTCAAGTATCCTATTGCAGATAACCAAAGGAGAGGGAGAATGGTGCTGTCATTTTTTAGGGGAAAATATCCAGAATGTAAATGCATTCTAATTAAATCAGCGAGTATCTGATAGGAAGCCTACCTTGCTTTGAATTGCAATATGCATATTCAGATGGATTGAAAGTTTTATTTCTGGTTAAATATCTGTAGAATGATAATCAGATGGGGGAAAACCATGTCTCTAGATGTTATTAAGAATTCAGTTCTAAAAAATCGTTCTTTATAAGTTGATGACTGGCTTTCAGTTGTTCTTGCTGTATATTTTTTAGACCTTTTTAATTGTTTCTATACTGTGATTATATTTTAAATTATTTGGCAGAGATGTTGAGTCTACAAGTGTTTATACCAGGGATATTTCACTCCTCTCATGCCCAGTATTCTAGAGCTTCAAGTTAGTTTAAAACATAGAAGTGAGCATGCGTCAACATACAATCTCCAACAGTCTTTCTTAGGTCTTGAGGTAATCAGTAGTAGTACAGGAATAATGGAGCATTATTGACCAAATGTAATGCACAGTTGCCACAATGGATGTATTCCCTATGTGTCAACTCTAAAGAACAAGTGGTTAGTTTATAACTCTCCTTGGGTTACAACATTTTAACATTTCTTCAGTGTTTATTTATTCTCCTCCCGAAGAATGTTCTGGAATATTGAGTTTACAACCTGTGGCTCATGTGATGGTAGTGGAAACAATTAAGCCAGAAGCTTTCAAAGCCACCACTGGGATTTCGATGCCCAAAGTCATTAATTTTAATAAGAAGTGAGCTGCCATTCCTCTTAAGTGGTTTCTAAAATCTCAACCCATAAAAACACCTCTCCACCGATTCCAGTTTACTAGGAGTTCAGAGCAAGATAAACATTTGTAACAGAATAGTAGGTGTTAAATGGTGGAAAGTATGCGTTCAGATGTCTCTAAAAACATTCAAGGAACAGAGTGGTGGCCCCAGGGTTTTACTGGCAGATGTAGTCTGATGTGGTGGCTGCTCCTGCCGTCAGCATCTCAGGGAATTGCAGATGGGATCTCATTGCTGACTGAACAGAACGTGAGGTTTTGTTGAGAACAAGGTCAACGGAAAGAGAAATATTGGCTGTAGATCAGTTTCAGCCGCGATGTTCACACTGCTTGTCAACTTTGGTTTCTTGCATCTGCTCCATGCTGTTGCCTTCTTAAGATGTTTCTGCATGCCATAACCTTTATGTCTACTGTGACCTGAAGGGATTTATCCACTGCAAACCTGTGCAAGCCTTTCCTTCTACATGACTCTGCAGATGACAGTGCTTCAGCCATGGGTGGAGTGATTGTGATCTGTGTCTCTCAGTCTAAGAAGTTGTGAAAACGTTGGAGAGTTCCAAGATCTCTCAAAGAAAATTGCTGCAATGATGAAACCTCATGCTAAACATAAATCATGGAAGAAAGTCTTACTAAGAAAAAATAGCCAGTACCAGTAGATTTTTCTGTAATGTAAAATAGAGCATGGGATGAGTATGAATGAGTTTGAAACTGATTCAAGAAAAGTCTAAATGCTTGGAGAGGGAAAGAAAAAAAAAGGAAAAAAAACACAAAACAGGGATTTTCTTGTCTTTTATTAACGAAAAGAATTTTCACTGGAGAATTTTAGAAATAATTTAAACAGGTGTCTTTATTTTCTGCTTCTGTCATGTGGTCTCTGAAAAATGTCATTACTGTTGGCTACAAGTGACAAAATTGTGACAAAATTACTGCAGTGCTTGCCAGTGAGTTTCACTCCCAGTAGCAGCAATTAATGCTCAATATTGGAAGGAGCTGTAGGTAAAATGTGATGCAGTAGACGATTCTGAGTGCTATTTTAATGGACTTCAAAAGTACAAAAGAAAAAAAATTAAAAAAAAGGCTGCCATTAGTAGTAGATGTGACTTTTTTTGGAACTAAATGTTCCTTAAATTAAACATGTGGTTTCACTTGCAGTTCATTTTGTACATTGTCACCAATGAAGTTTAGGATTTCTTATTACTTTTTCATTAAAATATCTTGCTGGTTTCACTCAGGAGGCAAAACTTTTCACGTGGCTTTAATCGTTTCTGTCATAAAAGCGATAGCATCCATGTAATAGAAATAGTTTTGCAGACCACAGCTTCGCATTGCCTATTATTTCTCTTCCATTTTCTCTACCTACAACTCACTGGGCCATTCCAGAGACAGAAAAAGTTCCTCTCTCGCAATTAAGACCAAACAGAAACTTTTACTGAAGTTAGAAAAAAATCACTTTGTGTCAGTACTGCTTTATTAGATTTTTGTCTCAGATATCTTAGCTCTCAAATGCAAGCTGACATGGCTGCATATCAAAGAAGAGCTTATATTGACTTTTTTTCTAAAATTAGTGAAATTCTAGAAGATGAAGTCAATAGAAGGCCTTTTGCTGCAGAGTTCGAGTCCAATGCAAGACATGGTAGTATTTCAAACAGAAGTTAAGAGCTCTGGTAGTATAACTTCATGGTGGTCCTAGAGAGGCCATTTACCTCCTTTTTTTTGCTTCACTTCCCCAGTACACAGAAACTGCTAGAGTTTGGGTCTCACCAACCTTATCCCAGCAGCCTTGCTATTAGACTATGCTGCTGTCAACAGCTTGGGCTTCCCTGTCACTAGTCCTAATTTGGATGAATGAGTGTAATTATTGTTGCAGTCAAAACAATGATTTGTTTTCAACAAATGATGTCCAAAGTTGGAAGGAAGAAAAAAGAAAAAGGCAACTAGTGTTATCTTATTTGGGGTTTTTTGCATCTTTTAAGGTATTCGTTAGTTGACAAGTTAAATATAAGCTAAATAAAATATAAGTTTAAAAACAGTTTTCCTCAGAGTTTTGCTATTAATGTTTATTTGATAGTTTTCTAGGAAACATCACTGCTGTGCTTCATCACTGTTCCAGGGCAAAAGCCTCTCTTGTCGTACACCTTCTTAGCAGCTAGCAGCACTCGACAAGTAGAATAGGCCTTTGCTTTCACCTTTTCTTAGCATTATCTCTCAACTTACTTATCAAATGTGTTTTTCAGTTCAAGAATGACCAAGACGAGTCCTGCCTTACAAGGGTCCTCAGCAACAGCCCTGCCTGCTCTGCAGCTTTCTGAACAGGTCCCGCTGACATCTCCTTCCCTGAAGCCCCTACAAATGGATGAAGAAGACAGCCTGTCTCCTCATCTCTTGTTACCGGATAGCATCAGCCAGCTGGAGGAGTTTGGCAGGCAGAAGAAATGGCACAAGAAACAACACAAACACCATCGCCAGAGGCAGTTCAATGACCTCTGGGTTCGGATAGAAGACAGGTGAGTCATAACTTTTATGATTCTTGTCCTCTTCCTGCCGCCCTTTACAGATTCCAGCTTTGTTGATGAGGCCATACAAAAGGTTGGAGAAAAGCTAAATGGGAGAGATGAGGAGTAAGGTGTTGTTTTTGGAACATAAGGAGGAACTCAGAGGAAGGCTAATAGGAATATTTAATCTAAAAGTCAAGAGCAAAAGCTGATGGTTAGAATACTTAAAATATACAGAAAGTAGAGTTTAAAAAAAAAAGAAAAAGAGAGAGAAATAATGTCAAGGAAAAATTATTCTTATCCAATAATAATTTTCCAATCTTTACTGTCAGTTTTCAACCCAAAGACTGAGCCATCTTCCAAACTTTAGGATTTTGACGTATCTAACTTTCGATCTTCTATATTTTGATACTGAAAGTATTTAACACCTCCAATTGCCTTGGAAACAACAAAGTGAAGCATCCTGAGTCTAACCACACTGCGTGTGTATGTATCTGTCTAACTATCTGACCACTTATCTATTTATGGCTTGTTAGAACCAGATTAGGCTATGTCGCATCTAAAAATCACAATACACCCTTCAGAAGTATTCATTGCTGCATATGTCTACACCTGGGAAACTGAGGCACAGGCAAAGTCATTCTCATTTTCACAACATCTAAATGCCTTGCAATCCAAACGAGTCAGAGTTTCTTACAAGTCTCTCCTTTTACTGATGAAAAAGGCTCTTTACATATTTGTGTTCTGTATTTTTTTAAATTATTTTTGTTCATTCTTTTTAAAGGAGCAGTTGCCTTTTGTTGTGTTTTATTGTATTTTTTTCTTAGGATGAGTGATGTAAGTGTTGTTATTACAGCAGAGTATAATAGTCTTACTGTGATAGGGTTATTCTGATGCTAATGCCAGCCTTGGTAAGAAGGATGGTATCCAAATTCATTTGTTTTTTTCTCAAAGTTTGTTCAGTGTTGGATTCTCTCTGTGGAAGATGTTTTAGCATGAGCTAAAAAGCATTTGGTGCTATGTATTTGACTGCCCCAAAGACAAGGGGCTTCTCTGTTCATCTTCCACCCGAGGGATGCCAAATGTTGGTGTCCCAGCATTTCACGGGGGTGTCTGGTCCAGCTCACTGTATGTGTAATATGAGTGAAGTCCTTAAACAGTAAAGTCTTATAAGAGCTTGGCAGTTAGCCACATTCCTTCTGCCCTTGTCTTATCTGTACAGAAAGGATATTGGATATTGGGCCTGATACCGCTATGGAAATGTGTAACTGGGGACTTAAAGCTGTGGTTCTTGCGTAGCTTTGGCAGACTTGTGTTCCTTTTGTTGTTTTTATTTCAGTACGAAATATTCCTAGGAAAAGTCTTTCAAAGGGTAGCTCTCCAGGCTAGAGTTAAATTATTCGCTCTGCGCTGGTGAGAGATTTCATCTGAACCAAAACCTTTTATCCCTTTACTTCCATTTCAGAGGGATGGAGATTGGGATGAGGAAACACAAGTTTCCGCTCCCACCAAGCTGGTGATGAACCAGACACTGTGTGTCGCCTGCTTGCTGAAAGATCCCGGGGAGATGTTAGTGGGAAATTAGAGCCCTAGAAGCAAGGAAGGGCTGGAGGAAGGGAAGTTTGCCTTAGTGCTTTCAGATGGCTTTAGTTCTTCTATACTTCTGGAGTAACTTCTGCTGTTTTCCTGGAAACAAAACAAAACAAAAACTACAAACTGTTCAGCTAAATCAGAGCCTCACAACCAGCTCTGGTTTCTTCATAAACTGGATGGGATCTCAACTTTCACAAAACTGGCTGCTGCATGTTCTGCTTTTGGCAGTTGGGTTTCATCAGTTTTAATTGCAAGCTGGACCTTGCACAAGGCAGTAAACAGTGTGTTCTTTCTAACTGGTTCCTTTCTGATTGGCAAGGAAAGAGCAGAAATTTGTGCCTGTCCCTAGACTTTGTAGCACGATTGTTCTCGGGAAGAAACAGCTAGGGTGACTAATATGGGCAAATAAGTGTTACTTGTGCAGCAGAGAAGCACGTGGACTTATATTGTGTTACCACAGGAAAATTCATCAGCACTGAAGGGTGAGGCTGTTAGCACTCATTTCGGGAGGATATCTGGTAGCAGTGGAAGCTCATACTCTGATCTGACTGAAATTGGAGCACCATTGCTTCTGTATACAAAGCCACTCTATGTGGACTGAGCTCTGTTTGTGTAGCACTATGGCTTTCTGCATCGTTCTTCTTCCCATTTGAGTTTCCTAACTCACCCAAAACTTAATTTTGAGACACAATAAGGAGATTTAGTTCATTGTTACTTTGTGGGGGGGTGAAAGCTGTGTAAAATTCATTGTTTCCATGAAAAGTCTCCAGAATTCATCTTTTTGAGTCATCTTTCAACCTGAGAAGTCAGAGAGAAATATACAGGTCAAGGACAAATCCAGGTGACTTTAAGGCAGATTGCTGATTTTTGTGTGTACCTCATTGAACTGTGAAATGACTGTGGTTCACAAAGCTCTTTTCCAAAGCTTTATTGACCATGGGTTAGAGGATTTGATGAGCCATGAATTGCAGGACTTTTATGGACTATGGATTTCTCAGCTATCTCATACGCTCCCGTGGAAATCTTAAGGTGTTTTTTTAAGCTACCAGCACAGAAACAAAGGAAATGAACACAGGAGAACAATCTTAAAGAAACATCAAAGTTCAGACTCCAGCCTATAAAAGCCAGGAAATCCATAATTAATGGTTCCACTAAGACCTCATCTTACACAGTCTTCTGGTCTGATCTGACGTTATAGCTACAATCTGAAATGGCCTCATGAAAAATGAGCCATCATTTAATGTCACACATCATTATTAGTATTTACGTTCAGTTATACCTTGGAGATTGTCCTTTCCTTTTTGTTCTGTCTTAGCAGCTGAGACATTTGAGTTGGCAATCCTGAGTGGACGCTGTTTAGATTTATGTGTTTGAAGGCTAGTACTGCTGTGGAGGATGAGAAAGCTTCTGCTCTGTCTTCTCATCCTCTCTGACATAGCTAAGATTTGCTGATCTCCTGGGTAATTGGCTACACTGAACAATTCAGTGAAGGCTAATAAGAAAGCAAAAAACATTGATGAAATCTGTGGTTTCCTCTCCCATCTGTCTCCTTCCCTCTGAATCTAAACAAGATGAAAACGTTCTGCCTGGCTACAATTCATGTTTGAAATTGTTTGTCAAGAATCAAAATGAAATGGAGATTTCAAATAGCAGGACTTTTTTTATTATTATTATTTTATTTTAATGACTTGATTTTAGAGATCTGAAGCCTGCTTTTAGGAGGAATTTGAAGGCAGACAATATTAAGACTCTAGCTTTCATAGCCAAAAGCCAACTGGGGCAGCAGGAAGGGGAGGTGAAGCCCTTGCAGTGGAAGGCTGCAGTCTGGCACACAGTGTATGTCATTGTTCCTTTTGACACTGTGTTAGCTCAGTTTCCCCTGTAATATATATAATTGATTACAGATCATTCACTGCCTATTCATGATGAGCTGCTAAGTGAATTGAAGGAACAGAGAAATGCCTGTGAAGTTTCAAAGTAGTGAGCGAAGGCCAAGTCAGCATTGCACCTTTGTTCTAGGGCAGCCAAAAAGCTGAAGGTTACAAATGAACAGCCCAAACAAGTGGAGAACTCTCCCAAGAGGAGTGGGAGCATTACAGCAGGGTGGGAGGAAGGCTCCTGGGTAAAAGGAATCAGAGTGAGTAGCTGGGAGAGTGTCTGGGAGGTGTGAGGCTTAGAAGGAGCAATGGCAGCTGGAGGGTGTGGAAGAGGAATACAATAGTGAGCAGAAAGAATTAGAGAGGACATCATGGGTAGATCATCCATTCCTTTTGCCAAGGCAGAGATCTGGGCAAAGCCAGCACTTGGACACTGAGGGCACACAGATGCTTCACTTGCGTAGAAAAGAAATTAAAGGAAAAGAATTGTGATGAGAAAGAAGAGATTCTTGTCCTACATGTAAGCTTAGCTCTGCAAAACCTACCATTAATGGGAAATGAAATGAATTTCCCTTGTAATTGGAAAGGGCATTTTTCTGATAGCCCAGTGCTGACTACTCAACCCCAGATGAATGCAATGACATCACAAATATCAATTTATTTTATAAGCAATAGTTATTTTAGAGGGGAAAAAAAATATATACCGGTGATGGATGAAGGGGATACAGTGTGTAATAAACTGCAGTAAGTGTGCCTGTATAAAGTGAACCTTATCAGTTCAGATGGAATTTAAGCACTTAGGTTGTTATCCTTTCTTTTAAGACAATGCGGTGATGGAAAACAGAACACTGTCAACTCAGACAAACTTTTAATTTCACTTAACTGCATCTGAAGGGTAAATTTTGGTAAATGAATCCAAATTGCTTCCTTTTCACAACACGCAGTGCTGAAATACAGTACTTAGCTTCATTAAAGAAACGGCTGCTTTTCTTTAGAGGAGACCTAGACACTTTTGAAGTCTAACAGGTAAATTGTGGTCAGATGATTTCCCCTCACATGGTAGCTTTGAGATTGAAATTTCCATCACTGGGGCCTTGTTTGTTTAAATTACCCTCTCTGCCTCTCTGGAAGGATACTGCTGGAGGCTGCATGCCTACTGCAGGGGATTGCTGCCTCCTCCAGCCTCCATGCAGCCAGCAGAATCGTTGTCACCACTGCACATGTCCTGTGTTCAACCTAACCTTGTCTGAAGGCCAAAGATTAGGAAGTAGCTTTGGGGGCTTTCTAACTCATTACAGTGTACCTGCCTCCCACAGGGACCCTTCCAGCAGCCAGGAATAGTGGAAGCATAGGCACGTTGAAGTCACACCTCCCTCCCCTTGTCACACCTCATTGCTGGTTGGGGCCTGACTGCATTGTGTGGCCCGTTGGCTTTCCTCCAACATTTCTGCCTGCCATTTCCTTTGCTATTCTCCTGGCAGGATTTCCTCCTAAGGAAACCTTCATGATCACAGTCCCTATCAGTAACTGCCTCCAGTCTCTAGAGTATGGCACAGAAATGCCATGAAAATTTCATGGCTTGGCAGAAGGGTAGTTTGTCAGTTGAGTGGTCATGGAATATCCCCTGAACAATTCTCCATCCCAGTTCCTCTGCACCTTTGTATCTTGGAGTGGCCTAAAATCTGTTCTTAGTTTGGCCAGTTTTCAGTGAACTCTGTTGGAAATCTATCTGGGAGCCAAAGAAGAGTCTTTGGTCACTGAAACAGTGTGAGTTGGTCCTTCCCTCTCCCTCCAATTAGGGACGATCATAGAATTGTGGTATCATTAAGGTTGGAAAAACTAATAAGATCATCTAGTCCAGCCATCAAGCCATGCTTGTGACCTCTCTCCACCGTGTCATTCAGTGCAGCTTCTCTCCTTGAACATCTCCAGGGGCAGCCACTCTGTCACCTCTCTGAGCATGTTGTGCCAGTGCATCATAAGAAGCAATCATGCTTCTGTGAAAAGGTGAGTCCTCAGCTCCTCCTGAGCAAAACAGGTGGTGTTCTGTACTTTCCCCTCCTTAGTCCCTTACTGTTTCCACTTGAACCCCCTCTAAGATGAGCATATGGCTTGATGCCTCCTTTCAACAAGCACCGATGTTGGCACCTCTCACCAGCCCGTAATGCTCAAGCCCTCCCATGGATATAAAATATTATCACAATATATCTCAGCGCAGTATAAATAAGAAACAAATCTCCTGACTATAACATATGATATGGTGATGACATATCCTCTGTCCCTAGACGGTTTTTGTTGAGGCTTCTTGGATTATCAGGTTAGTCAGAGTGCACACAATGTATTAAGGCTGTGAAACCTGTGCTCAGCGCAGAATTCTCTTGTGCATTGCAGTAACGGATGGGAAATCTTGAAATTTGTGTCCAAAACTCTGGCATTTCCATGCTAATAGACCCTGCCTGTCAACTGGCCGTGAGTGATAACTTCTTTCCCCTTGTAAAGTCAAAGAATAAATTTGCTATTCCGCAGATGGGGCAGGAGAGATGTGCAGGCACACTTTCACCTGCTAGATACAGAAACACAAATGTATGCTTTACTTTGTTCTGTTGATTTTACATAGTTGAATGTTGCTGATGTTCTGTGTAATATGCAGATCCAGCATGATGAAACACAGAGACTGGCAAACCACAAAAAACACAAGCAATGGCTCTGCATGTTCATTGTTTTCACTCTTACATATCTTACCACCACTATGATGAGTGTGAAGCTGTACATATAACCTATGAAATTAATGAAAACTGTAAATACATGCAAATCAATTCATTAGAAATAAAGAACACTAAAAATAGATGAAAACACAGGAAAGTAGACAATTGGAATATAGATTTCATTCTTTCATGAAACTCAACTCTTTATTGGCAATGTGCTAGGTATTTTATTTTCACGAAGCTTAAATCCATCATGAATATTAAACCCATATTTTTCAAGGCGAGCAAGTAACAAAATTGGAGCACATAAAAGCTCAGATTTTTTGAACAGTGAGGTATTTTTCAGCACTGGGCACCCAAGAACACTTTGTGCTCCTACCTTCTTGATGCTGATTAAGATTGAAAACACAATACAAGAGGTTTTATGGAACTTGTTAAGAGATTCCACTTCCTTTCTTGTTTTCTACTTTTCATTTGGCATACGTTGAGTAAAGGTAGTCCACACTGCATGTTTATATGCATCTCATTTGTATGTATTTTTGGTTAAACATAGTTCTGTCATAGCAAGCCTTTTTAAACTGCTTAAAGTCTGCCTGATGCAGCACAACTAAAATGTTTGCTTAGGATTCAGTTTCAAAAATGAGCAGCTGCTGAGTTTTGATAATCTCTTCACTGTCAGTTTTCCAATGATGCACATCCTCACTTGTTCTGCTCTTTCCCAACCAGTGCTGCCTCGTTTCCACACCCACTGCTGGGACTGCTCATAATCTTGAACAACCTGTTTACTTTTCAGTTCCACGGTTCTCCATTCTCTGCTTGAATTTTCTCATTTTCCTCTACTTGTTCTTCCTGCCCTGTTTAATACTGGCTGCCTGTGGTTGGCAGAGAAGAGTTCAAGGGGACCCCTTCACTGTTTCCATCTTCATCCTCAGACCCCGGAACCATGGATGCCACCTCCAACTCTCTGAGCTCATCCCACAGGAGGCTGCAATTCTACAAGCACTGCAAATTACTTCTCTCAGTCCATATCAGTGGGAGCCTTCAGCAGAACCTCTGTAAGATGTCTCTAGTAACCAGCATGTCTTTGACATATGGCATTAGTGCAGACTGCAGGAGGCATAGCTAGGATTCTTTCTATGTCTTTTGCTTTCCTACTGGACAAAGGCAGTGTGGCAGCATTTATTCCTTGCTAAATTCATGGTCATCATAAAGCAGTCCATGTTCTTTCTGCTGGTATTCTTCCTCCTTCTGGGAGCTTCGTGAGCAGTCTGTATGACTGTGACCAGTGCTAGAAACGTAGGAGGCTTGCGTTTGCTCTGGACTATCTCATGCCCAGCATGGTCTCTACCTTTCATATGCAAGTGTAGGTTCAACTTTTGCTCCTTTAAACTGTGCTCTAGACACCCACAATAACAAAGTTATTAGTAAAACCCTGATGATAATGCATTGGATCATTTTTAAGTCATTAGATACGTGCTTACAGTTGGCATTAAGTCGGGGAAAAGCTGGAGAAGTAAGTTTATTTTCAGTTTGTTTTAATGTTAATGTTAAGATACCACGATCGAATGGGTTAGACTGTATTTAAAGCTTCCCATCCACAACTATTCCACCATAAATATTCGGTTTCAGGATTGGGGCTATAGTACAAAATGTCTCCTATGCAGAGAGGCAAAAAAAAAAAAAAAAAAAAAGCAGCAGAGTGTTTATTCCACTGAAAGAGTCAATGCCAAATGAGTTTAACTGTCTTCTGTGTTAATGCAAGGCTTTTTCTCCATCTATTTTTAGTCTGTTCCAGCAGCGTATCCCACTGTGGTCTGGTATGCAAGAGCTTTGCTGTGAGGTTTGCAAACACTTGTATTTTTGTGTTGTGAGAACAAAGCATTTGTGTGTTATGGGAGTGTGTGTTCCTTCGAAAACTGAAAGGGAGTGCAGACCGTGTATGTGATCCATGCACATGTTTATTGTTGCCTGCACATAACCATGTACAAATGGGCTCTGGAAGAGGGCTTGTTAGCAGATGTCGTCATGGCCCTTCCAATTTATAAATATGAGCCTTGACATTTATATTTTCCATATCCAGGGCTTTCACTGGCCAGATGTTCTGAGGATTGGCTCTTTGGAGCCTTTAACTATGACTCCTTGTGGCATATTGTGTATTGCACACAAAAGGAAAACAACTGTCTTTCTGACTCACATCAAGCAGATAAGAAGGGAAAATGCAGTGGATGCCCTCTCATAAATGGAATTCTTCTAAACCTAAAATGCACTTGAACATAGCTCTGTAAAGCTCTTCTCAGTCACTCAGCTGAGAAATAAGTTGTCTGGTTTAACAGGCAAAGAAAATTAAATACACGGTAACACTTCTTCCCTGCTGTTTGGGGTGGGTGAAGAGAGTGGTTTTTGTTAAACTGGCAAGGCTGACTGCAGTTGCAGATGCTCTACAAAGTGCAGAGTGGGCTTATGCCCAGGGAGAGTTGGATTTCTTCAATGCAGAAGTGGGTAGTAAAGCACCTGTGCTCCCTAAATCGCAGCTCTTCTTACAAAAAGAGATCCTCCATTAGGAAGTGTTGTTCTTTCCCTGTTGAATGGGTTGGGGACGATCTCTGCATTCAGACTCTTAACCTTCATCTAAAACACAGCTATCTTAAGTTGAACATATGCATTTGGGTGACTTTCATATCTAGCAGGTATCTAAATCCTCAAAAATTGTACATCTGCTGATTTGTAAGGTGAAACTTCAGGCTTAGCAGAGCTACATAAAATCCATAACCTATCAGAAATGTCTTCCAGTGAAATCATTTGGTTGCCATAAAGAAAAAGAAAGCTGTCATTAAAAGTCAGTGGAAATACACACGTAAAGCTGTCAGTGTTAACCCAGAGAAGGGTAAGGAGCAGCACAGGCAGCACTGCGCACTGAAAACCCAGCAGGACCTCAAAGGGCAGCTGTGCTCCAGGTCCAGTTACTCACCGGGACAAAGGAGTGGTAGGATTAGATAAATTCATATGGTTTCAATGCTATAAAAGCTGGGTTCCTGCAATTATAAAAATGCCAGGCCAAATTCTGATTTAACTCACATCTCCCCTTTACAACTCCTGAATAACTGAACAAAGTAAGCATTATACCTGGGGACTGAGCCCATTAAGCTGGAAAGAGAGGGAACCCAGCCAATTTCTTGCAAGCTGCTAGATGTCAGGGATGCTTTGCATAGCACTACCATGGAGAGGCATGATGCAGACCATGCTCACGGAATTCTTTGGCTCAGTTCTGTGGAGATAGTTCAGGGTCCTGGTTATGACACCCAGCAGGGAAAGCTTGTGCAGCCTTTCCAGCCCTTCAGGCAAGCAAGTGGCTTTGTGTGAGTCACGAGTGACATCTCCAGGCTTTCAGAGTGTTTGGAAGTTCTTGCTTCATGGCTGGTATCATCATAGTTGCTTTGCAAGCAGGGGGAATGATCTCAGCTTTAGTATCTTAGATTAGAATCTATAGATACTAAGACATAGAATCATTAAGGTTAGAAAAGATCTCTAAGATCACACCACTGATATTGCCCACATCCATCAGTGCCACATTCCCACAGTTCATGAACACCTCCAGGGATGGTGACTCCACCACCTGTCTGGGCAAGCTGTGCCACTGCATCACCAGTGTCTGGTGATGCAGAGAACCTCTTTTTTTTATTATTGTTATTTTGAGAGCGAGTCTGCTTGAAGGGAAAAGAAGCCAGTGCTTTTGCTCAGTGGAATGAGCATACGGTCAGTGCTGCTCCAAATAACAGGTTCAGAGATCTGACCCAACCTTAATTGTTCTTATTCAGAGAGACTCTGGAAAAATAACGAGCAGTGAGCAGGAAAGTGAGCCCCGTGAATTAGAGAGAAAAATGTGATATAGACTGAGCGGAGAGAAAAAAAAAAAGGAAAAATGCAGTATGTTGGACATCCATTTAAGCCAGTTAAATTTTGTTGTTCACTCTGTTCCTTAATACATTGTACAGGCATCTTCTTAGCTGAAATAATCGTGTGTCTTAGAGAACAGTCTTGGAGAAAATACTTAATTTGACAGGATGTTTTAGGTGTTTCCCCAGTGCTGCCTATTCTAAATCATTTTAAAATCTGGAGAGGAAAGTCGATATCTTTTACAGTGTTTAACAAGAAAGTGACAGGGTCAAATATATACATCTCTATGAATGTTTGTGTTCCCTAAGCACATCTAAACATGCATGGTTAATTCTGTGCATCTGCAAAATATATTTGAGCCACAGGGCCCACACAATACCAAACAAACTTGAATGTGCATAGGAGAGGGCAGATTGAGTCATTCTGTTTCTAATTAGTTGGAAGCTTGAACGTGAGAAATGAAATATGAATTTGGAATTTGACCACCCCAAAAATGCAAATTGCTTTGCATGTAGGGCTGTTTTACGGACAAAGGAAGAGAGATATTCAGCTCATTCTTGGAGTTTGGTTCAAAGCTACTTGATTGTGGTGCCATCAAATGAACCCTTTCCATATTGTATAACGATCAGGGTTCCTAAAAACTTCACAGATGGCATCACTGATGAAAATTTTGCAATTCTAAGCTCATCTGTATATGCATCCTTGATGTTCTTTCTTACTTCGGCTAAGTGTTGCAATCATTATCTGTCCAACAACCAGAGGAACAAGTATTTGGTTATCTGAGCCGTGATGATGAGTGCCTTAATTGCACATACAAATCAGGTACACAGCCAGATGTGTGCAGAGAGCGGGGGTGAGTTGGTGGATGTTTTTGAGACCACATCACTGTTTAGGCTCTGGTGAATGCATCCTGGCTCACAGTTTCTGTACAGACATCTGAAACGAAGCACTCTGAGCTATTCCCCTGCTAGCAAGACGCTGGGTAAAACTGGAATGCATTATCCTGGCTCTGTGATTGCCTTGTCCCAGTGCAGAATCACTAGGGGATATTCTTAGGATATTAGAGAATCATCAAAGCATTTCTTAGAAGGGCAAAGGAAAGAGCTAATGTTGTCATCTCCTGCTTCAGGACCACCCAGACACTCTACAACAGATCATGGGTCTTCAGCTACAGTATCTTGAGTTATTCTTCACAGAGATTTTAAACTATTTTTTTTTTATTTTTTATTTTTTATTTTTTTTTCTAATTTTTTTTTAATTTTTTTTTTTAAAGGATGACATGTAGTTTCCTGACGGGCTGGTTTTAATAAGGTCAAAATCTTTGTTGTTGCCAAATCAGAGAGGAATATAACATCTTTAAGTCATTAGATGGGAATGGGGTAATTACTCAGGGGGTGTGCTTCAAAGGTTATTGGTTTTTACAGCATTATGTGTTTTTACACCACTCTGCAGTTGTCTGAAAAGTAGCTGCAGGCCTGATTCTGCTCCTGCCACATGTGCGGGTGCACGATCTGCAGGGAACGTATTTGTAAGGTTTTCTTGCAGCATTTCAGGGCAGGAGGTTGAATAGGGCCATATGCAGTCTTCTCTAGGGACAGGGGAAACTTAAACCTAACCATAAGGTGCAAAAAAAATCCCGAACCTTTCCCACCCGCTGAAAGTTCAGGTCAGAAAAGTGCCCTCAGGCTGTGCTGGGGATGTTTCTCACCTGCTCCTTCCCTACCTGCTAAACACATGCACATGTCTCTCTTTGCACCTCCCTGTCCTCACTCTCACACTGACACTTCAAGGTCTTGACTCAGCTGTGAGTCAGGAGAGGAACAGAAGTGAAGTAATTTAACAAGGTTTTTATGCTTCACCAACAGGTGGCATGGGGATAAAAAATTTTATGTCCTGGCTGTCAGCCCATGGGCCAGAATTGGAAACAATCGAGCTCCTCTTGGGGTCCTCCTCCTCCACAGGACCCCATGAATCCCCCTCTCTTCCTCTGAGGCAAACCCAAGAGCTCCCTAAGAGATGGAATCCAGAGGACACCAGCAGAATCCCTGCTGCTGTCAAATCATTAAAGAATGTCTTGGGTTGAAAGGAACCTGAAGGATCATCAAGTTCCAGCCCCCATCCCACAGGCAGGGCCACCAACTTCCAGATCTGGTACTAGACCACACCAGCCAGAGCCCCATCCAGCTTCATCTTGAACACCTCCAGGAACAGAGCATCCACAACCTCTTTGGGCATCTGTAAAGAACTTCCCCCTGACACACAATCTAAACCTTCCCTCCTTGATCTTAAAACCATTCCATCATTCCCCCTTGTCCTATCACTCTCTACCCTCAACAAAGCTGATTCCTCTCTGTAATGCTGTAATGTGATGGAAATTACAGTAATAATAGTGGGATGGCAAAGGCCTAGGCTGCAGCAAATGAGGAGAAGCTCAAACGCAGCAGCTATAAATGCAGAAATGAAGAAAATTTGCTTACCTTTGGAAGGTCTCAGGTATGCAGGGATCTCCAGCAAGATACTCTCACCTCCTCTGCTAACCCTTATATCAGGTCTGGGGAGGAGTGGATCCTGGCTCCAACCCTTCCAGTCACTCAGCTGCATTGCATGCACCTGAGCTCCCCCAGTTTGGCCCTGCCTTCCCACCAGGTGCTCAATCACTGTTTCAAGCTGTGACTTAGCATTTCTGCTGCACTCTCATTTTTATAATCCCCTTTGAAATACTGGAAGGCTGCAGTAAGGTCTCCTTGCAGCCTTCTCTTTTCCAGGCTGAAAGCTCCTTCAGCCTGTTCTCCTAGGGGAGGTGCTCCAGCCCTATGATTATCTTTATGGCCCTCCTCTGCACCCTCTCCAACAGCTCTACATCTTTCCTCTATTGGAGGCCCCAGACCTGAGCTCAGTACTCCAGATGGGGATTCACAGAAACAGAGTATAGAGGGACAATCATCTCCCTATCCCTGCTGGCCAGCCCTATTCTGGTGGAGCCCAGGATACCATTGGCCTTCCAAGCTGCAAGAGCACACTGCTGGCTCACGTTTAGTTTTCTATCCACCAGGATCCCCAGGTTCTCCGCAGGGCTGTTTTCAAATTCTTCTTCCAGTCTGTATATGTATCTGGAATTACTCCAACTCAAGTGCATTGCACTTTGCTATGTTGAACCTCCTTAGGTTAACACAGGCCCTCCTTTCAAGTTTGTCAAAGCCCTCTGGATGGTATCCCTTCCTTCTAAGGTGTCAACTATGTCACTCAGCTTGGTGTCATTGGCAAGCTTGCTGAGGGTGCACTCGAAGTTGAGGAGCACAAGTCCCAAGACAGATCCCTGGGGGACACTGTTCATCACAGCCTCCACCTGGACACAGTGCCATTCAGCACAACCCTCTGTCTAAGGCTTTCCAACCAATTTCTTGTCTGCTGAAGAGTCCACCCCTCAAATCTGTATCTCTCCAATTCAGAGATAAGGATGTGGTGGTTGACTGTGTCAAAAGCTTTGCACAAGTCCACGTAGATGACAGTGGTCACCTTCCCTTTGTCTACTGATGTCATCACTCCATCGTAGAAGGCCACTAGATTGCTCAGACATGACTTTTTCTCTTCATAAAGCCATGCTGTCTCAGATCACCTGCTCATCCCTCATCTGCTGTAACATGTTCTCTAGCAGGATCTGTTCCATGATCTTCCCAGGTACAGAGATGAGACTCACTCACAGGCCTGTAGTTCCCTGGGACCTCCTTCCTCTATTTATGGTAAATGGGAGCAACACTTCCTTTTTTCCAGCCCGTGGGCACTTTTCAAATATGATGGAGAGTGCCTTAGCAACCACATCAGCCAGCTTCTTCAGGACCCTGGGATGCATATCATCCAGCCCCATAGGCTTGTATACATTCGGTCTCACAAGGTGATGTTGCTCTGCTCTTACAGAAGGGGGTGGGATTTACTCCCCCAGTTCCCACCTAGGGACTCAAAAGATGTGAGCTTCAGAGATGCGAGAAATACAAGAATCTTGGCTGCCAGTGAAGACTGAGACAAAGAACTCATGGAGAAGGCTAAGGTACTAAATATCTGTTGTAGCCAGTTCTACTTTCTCATTTACCAAAGGAGATATGCTCTCTTTGGCCTGCCTCTTCTGGCCAACGTACCTAGATAATCCCTTCTTCTTGTTTTTAACATCCTTTGCCAAGTTCTGTTCTATCTGTGCACCCCTCCTCAAGTCCAGATAGAGCCTGAAGGTAAACTTCATTTCTACTCCTCACTGTGTTTTGCACAGTGAAAGGAGCAATCTTTCTCTTCCCCAAGCCCAATTTAGGATAGACTGCAGTAAGCTGTCCTTACCAAAGTCCACAATGGGACATGAACTTAGCTGAGGTTCAGCAGACCTTAATTCCACAGAGAAAGCTCTGAAGGACAGCTCGTTCTTAGAGGTGTCTCTGTGGGGATGGTGTCCTTTGGAGATGTCTCATTCCTCATTGTCTCCTCATTGTAGAGAAAACACAGATAAATAGCTCTGACTACAAGCCTGCTTAATTGTAGCCTGTAGCTACAATTAATTCTAACTTTTAAATCCTGTTAAAGTCCAGGGCTTCTGAAGGACAGCTTGTGATTCTCTTCGGTGGCATCTTCTGCGGGTGCTGCTGACAGCCTCTCTCCAGCATGTCTGGGAGGCATCCTGTCCTTGCGTGCAGCATCATTGGGTCTTGGCAAGGAAGATACCCCCCCACCATCCATCCAGTGATTTGCCTTATGCTGGGCACATTTTGTTAGAGTGCCACAGCATCCTGGCATGCTTGGTCATGGCTTTTTGGCCTTCCAGAGCCATTGCCTTGTGAAACTTGTGCTTCCAGTTTCCTCCTTTCTCTCACTATCCTCTTATTCCTCCTAGAGATAAGCCAACACCCTAACAAAGAGCAGGGCTCATCACAGCCATAGAATTATAGAATCATTTGAGTTGGTACCGTTAAAAGCCATCTAGTCCACCTCCCTTTGCTTCTGCTCAGTGGCTGTAGGCTCCAAATGTTCATTCCAAAGGGGAATGGCTGGCTTGCCAGCAGTCTCTAGGGGAGACAGAGCATTGAAATAAAGCAGGATCTGTGCTCCAAGTTCTTTGCAGGTGGGAATATAGTTCCCATTGATATCCTGTTGGAAGAGAAGCTCAGATTGACGGTGGCAGGTTGTTGAAATGCTCCTGATGTTGTTGCCTGACCCCTGTACTGACAGCGTGGCTTCATCTGCCTCTCCGTACTTGTAGAGAGGGCAGATTCTTATAGTGTGGAAAATGGAAAATGGCCAAAGACCTAGGCTCCCTGTAGCTCCAGGATAAAGGGAAGATAATAAAGATAAGGCTCTTGTTTGGCTCATCCTGTGTTCTCTGTTGGCCACAAACCAGTGTGCAAGATTGCTCACTCATTCAGACATGCAAAGGCAGTTTACTGCACTACTGCAAATGAATAGTGGCCTCCCCTGGACAAAACACTGATTCCTTAATCTGATCCAGATTGGAGTTTTCTTTTTTTTTTTTTCTTCTTTTTCTTGATGAACTGAATGAACCTTGCCAAAGCATGAGCCTCTTGGCCTTGATCCTGCAAGAGGTTTTAGAACATGCTGAGTTGTAGGTATGTGCAAACGAACCTTTCTGGGAGCACTTGTGCCTGCAGAGCTAAGAGTCTCTGCTTCTCTGAGACCAGGAGGCTCAGCATCCTGCAGGACTTATCCCACTGGCTGCAAGAACAGTGTCCATGAGAAAGACAGTAATGCAGTAATTAAGAGGTTTTCAGTTCAAAAAAGCCTATTTTCAGTGTCCAATCTATGTTAGCACATCATCTTAATAAGCTGCTTTCATCAGATTCTGTACTGTAAGAAAGGCAGCTTGAGTCCACATTTGTTTATATTTATTTAAAATGCTTGTCATGTGTTTACATAGCTCCTTTGATCCAGGAAAATCCCCAAACACTTTTTAAGTTCTGCTTTAAAAGGCCACTTCCTCCACTCTGAATGGAAACCATGTTGGGACTGAAAGATGGCAGCAGATAAAAAAATGCATGCAAATACAGACTCATAGAATCAAGTAATTAGGGTGAGAAAAAGATCCTCAAATAGGTCCACCTACCACCAGTATCACCCCCTAAGCCATGTCCTTCAGTGCCACATCCCCACCATTCTTAAACACCTCCAGGGATGGTGACCCCACCATCTCCCTGGGCAGCCTTTGCCAGTGCACGACTGCTCTTTCAGAGAAGTATTTCCTGGTACTCAACTTGAACCTCCCCTGGAGCAGCTTGAGTATCACCAGAACTGAGCCAGTCCCCTCCCCTCAGAGTACACCTATTTTCCATCAGCTTGAGATCAGTTACTGGAAGCTTTATGTTCCCGGTATGGGTGGTTTGGGAGCAGAAATAGTGAAGAGACCATCTTCATGGAAACTGCAAAGTAGGTTCCTAAGTGGAAACCAGACCTTCTCATGCACTTCCACAAGGACTTGCAGAAAAAAAAAAAAAAAAAAAACTAGGGAGAATCGTTCAGACATATGAGAGAAGACTGAGATGAAACATGGTTAAGCTTTCAAACTACTTGAAAGGCTGCTGAGAAAAGGAAAGGAATGAACCTGTCTGTGGGGACAGCAGAAGTCACGAACTCGAGCTGTAGCATGGGATATTTGGTGAAACATGAGGCAGTAATTCTGGATGTCAGATCTCTCTGCAGAGACTCTGGAATTGCTATCATTGCATGCAGTTTTGAAGACTGGATTAGACACATAGCTCAGGAGAGTTTTGATCTCTCAGTCTTTACAACAGATGGGCCAGAAAGTCCCTCCTTAGCCCCATGTTCTGTGATTCTGCTCTGGTGTCACATGTGGCCAAGTGTGCCCTGCTTATGGGGATAAACCAAAAGTTAGACTGAAAATGTATTTCCAAGCTCCTTGCAAGCTAAACCAGAACAGAAATTCCCCCATGGGGCTGTGTGCATTTTATTTTTCAATTTTAACATGCTCCCAAATCATCAAGGTGCTTCAGCGTACCCCCAGTGTAAAGGACTCGATTCATGGAATTGGATTCAGCAGGGTCTGTTCATACAGCATGTGCCTGAGGCCCCATTTTGGAGAAAGTTTTACACGTTCTAGTGTTGGTAAGACAGTGTATGACTAATGCACTGGTTTGAAAAACTGCCCTATTATCTGATCAAAAGTACAAGCTCATGAATGTGATACCGCAGGTCATTTGGCTAAAAGATACCTGGAGTCTTCCAAATTCTTAAAACAATCCCATACACAGGAGCAAAAAAAGAGACATATGAACAGCAGAGCCACTGCTTGCCTATTCATCACCACTCATGTGGAATGTTTTACTAAAGACATTTTTATCAGATGCAAAAAACTCAAACATGGAATATCCTCGGCTAGCAAGAGAAGGTGTGATAATAATTTAGCTTATTATCCCCAAGATCTGTGATTCATACAGTTCAGGAAGGATCAAAACCTCTGAGGTCAGTGGGAAGCATCCAGTTTAGTTCAGGGGACCCTGCTTCTGCTTTCCTATGGGAGTCAGTGAGATTCCCACATGCCTGGGCAAATGTGCTCAGAGTGAGTTTGGAAAAGTTCTCTCATGTCACCTGAGCCACCTCTAAGATGAGGTTGTAATCAAACCAAGCTGTCTTGCCTTGCCTAACCTGCAGGAAGAGGAAGACCCCCAGAGGGCATGGTGGGGAGGGGCTGGCAGTTGGACTAGATAGATGATCATAGTGATCTTTTCCAACCTTAATGAATCTATGATTCTACCGCCTGGAGACTGAGATTTTTCTTCCTGCTCACCATAGAAACAGCCAAGTTACAAACTCAAACTGAAGATTTTACAAGAAGGTATGTAGTGTTTGTTAAAAGGGATCGCTCTCTTTAATTATCTCTAGACCACCTGGGCAGTAGGCTAGCTTGCTAGAAGTGGAGTTGCATTTCAGAAAATATATTATATGGCTAAGCTATGATTCATCTGCTATTTGTGTGTCTTGTGCACATTAGTGAAAACACACTGTTCTTCTCTATTAAAGCACTTACAGATATTTTTTCCCTAACAAATAACCCCACCTAACAATATTTATCTTAACAAAGAAGCATTTCTATAAATCTAATGTCTTGAAACCAGTAAATGACCTCAGTGGCTGAGAAGAGTGGTAAAAACTTCTAAAGTCTTTTGACAGGAAGCCCTGGATTTTAAGTAAATAGTCCCTTCTTTTTTTCCTCCTCAAAAACACTTTTTTTCCCAAGGGAGAAAAAAAAAAAAGCAAAACATTTCTGCTAAAAAAAATGGAAGCACATCATACAGAAATGCAAACTCTTCATTTAAGACTCCTTTAGGAAAGCCTCTTTTTGGCTGTGAATCCATGACCAGCCTGTCCCCCACCCCAGACAACTGACACCATACATCATATCAAGGGACATCCTATCTTTTAGTCTCACTGAAGAAGCAAGCCCATAGAATGAGTCAGGAGTAGGACATACCCAAACTGTAAATCCTGTATGGCATTGTGGCAACATTTGAAAACCAGAAGTCAGACCTTTCTTGCCAACTTAATTTTAACTTAAGGCTAAATTGTTTATTTCTGTAAAGCAACAAATCACCTGAAGAAGAGTACAAGCACCTTACTAGGGATAAATGGTATGGAGTTAAAGCAAAATTGTCTTCCTATCATTATTCTAGATCTGCGCTCCACAGTATCACTCAACAGGATAAATGAGATCTGAATCAAAGGTTGGAGTACGACTGCATTTCTCTCAAATTACTCAGCATGTGTAGTTTTGTCAGAAGTGTGCTATAGTGATGCTGTTTATTTGCTGTGGATATGCCATTCATATTTGATGAATATTACATATTCATATTACAGGAGCTTGAATAGTACCTAATCTGGCTTCATTCTTGCCACTATTAAATTAACTGCTCAAAATTGCTGGATAGATTTAAATCAGAGCATAAACTTATCCCAAATCTAGTGTTTTTTGATGCGGTATCACAAGTTCTGAAGCTGCATACCCTACATCATCCATTAAAGATACAATCCAACCACTCACTGTAGGAATTTAGATAAGAGCTGTCTCCAGCATCGTGCGATTTCAGAATCCTCTGTTTACAGAAATTTGTTCCTTTGGAACAAGCACTCCTTCTCACTATCAAGACATAATACTGGTTAAATGGAGTAACTGTTCTCATGAAGCAGTCCTCATGTCTTTAATTCTAGGCTGCCTTTATCTCCAATTCATTGCACATCAGTTAAGGTCCCACCCAGAAAATGTGGTGACAGTGTCAAGAATGAGGGAGGAACTGAGAAGAATTACCCAAAACCCAGAGTGAAGTGCTATGTGCTGTGACTGTCCATTGCATTTGATGTTGACCTGCATGTGTTTACCAGTGCCCTCCTCTTCTGGGTGGACTCTGATCTTATGAGCAATTCAACACTTCTGAAGCATCTGAGCTAAAAGCTCTGAACAATGGTGATAATTATGTGCTATCTTAGTATTGCTTAGACAGAAAAAGACAAGAGCACTCATCGCTACTAAATTCTGTGCATGAATCTGGAACAAAATATTGTTCTTTTTATCTGATGTTATGCAAGGCACAGCCTTTTCCCTCCAGGGTCAGGATCTCAGATACTGTAGCTAAATAGTTACAGGACTGCAGAGCTTCTTACCATAAAAAGAAATTATGTGAAGGTCATTTTTAGTGCTCCCAAATTCCCTCTATGGAAGATTTAAGAAGTAACAGAGAGAATCTGCAGATATTAGTGTCACATCTTGTTTTCAGAAGGACTTGTCTTTTTCCCCCTTGCTCCACAGCAGAGCCTTGTTTTTAAGTCCAGAATCTACCTTGCACAGTCTGCATGCTCATGTATGCTGCTCTGTGACAACTGATGGATTATGGACCATCCAGTGCTGGGTGCAAAGGAAGCGTTTTATGAAATGGAAATTACAACTTAAAACTTGCAAATCAATGGAGAACTGACTTTTTTGACCTTTAGTGTCATGGGAATCGTGATGAATTCCAACGTGCACATTCAAATCAAAGTACTAACTCAAGCTGCAATCAATAAGCAATCACACTACTATGAGACAAAGCCGCAGCTGGAGAAACTTCACCCCGAGTCTGTTTTTGGCATTGTCATAGGATCCAGAATTTCCTAAAACTAGGAAAGAAATGAAACTGCTTGGTCTCTTGTGCCCAGAGTTATTGGTTTTGTAAGGGGATCCTGGGGAATTCCTTATGAGGTGTGAAACAGGAGAAGGACATCTCTCCTGGCCCCTTCTGGACTTGATACCAAGTCCTTGGTGGGGAAATCATAGCTCTGAGACATTCCAAATGGGTCAGTACAAGGATACACCTGTCACACTCTCTGAAAGATGGCCAGTAGTAGATGCTTAAAAAAAAAAAGAAGAGTGCAATAAATAAAATATATCAAGAGCAATCTCTTCTTTGGTTATATTCTACCAGCAGCCAGAATTGGAGGGACTTCCTGAATCAGAGCTGTGTCCAGACCATCACAATTAGCATCCTCCGGGAGTCTCTTTGTGATCAACTGAGGGCAAAAAATAATTGTGATTGCCATGGTTGTTACTGCCAGCTCAGACAACAACTCACAGAGCAGACATAAGGGCTCTCCCATTTAATTTCCTTCTCTTGTGTTTTCTTTTAGCACCACCACGTTGCCTTCCTATATCAGGATAACCAATGGCTATATCACAGTCAAACCTCCCATTTGGATTTCCAACCGGCTGGATCAGAGGCCACGCTCAGATCACCCATCCCAGCCTCAGCCTACAAGCTCAGCTTCAGCCACCATTTTATGGCCATCAGTGACTGCTCCTCTCTACGTGGCCATAGCTTCATTCCTCCTGAATCTACTGCAGCCTTCCTGACCACATTAGTATTATGTGCAATCCCTTGGAATAGAGAAGAGAGATAATTTATGAACGAATTGGATGTTTTGACAACATTTACAGACTGGACCTTCTCAGTGAATCAAGAGTGCCTTCTAGCTGATTTCGTCTCTTTGCCCAGATACATTTTGAAACTCTAAAGCTTTATTGTAACACTGACTTACATCTTCTTTTTGTAGAAGGATCTTTATTTCCCATAGTGCTATGGGGTTTTGTAAAATATTCATGTTCATATAAAGAAAAAAAGAAAAAATGTATTTATTCGACTGGTAAACTTATTTTTTTCCTTGTTGTATATGTCAATAACATCCCTAGTAATCAGTAGCGATGGTGAAACAGATAAATTAATATTTTCTATATTTGTTTTCTAACTGACAACTCTGCAAATGCCTGAAGTGGCACTGAAATGAATGGCTTGTTTCTTGAACCGTAACTTCTTACAGCAACAATCCAATAAGTACATTTGTACTCTATTTCGCTTTTTCTAAAGTTCTCATTAGAATAACTTAGACTAAATAAAGCAGATCCCCTTCTCTGTGGCCTATGCCCAATAGAGGGGTAAGTGCATTCTCAAGTCAGCTGCTACAACCTAAAATCTCAGTTATTTTATATGACTTAGTAAGTCACTAGTCAAAATAACCCTCTAAGTTCCCCAGTTGTCTTTAACTCAACCATTCAACTTCTCTAGAAATTACCAGTCTCCCTCTTTACCTTAATCTTAAGGCATCTTTTTCTTAATAAAAGCTTTCCTTTTAAGTCTGAAATAATCCCACTGGAATTATTCTCTCCCTCTTTTTACATAAATATGAGCCTACAACCTTTCCCAACATAAATGAGAGCAGGACTTGGTCTGTCCTGAATATGAAGATGCAGTATCGTGCTAACCTGTAGAACTGCTTTAGTAATTTAATTGATAAAAAGATAGTCAACCTGCAGGGAGGGGAGGAAATGTCTAGAAATCATCGGCACCTTGCTATTATGCTTAGAGTTGGAATTCTCATATTGAATTATAATCTGCCCACAATCTATTCAAAGCTACAGGAACCAAAGTAATTCCTCTGTCATGCAAAAATCTTTCCTCTGTTTGTAGACTGTGCCCATCTAAGTCAATAGAAGGATTAAGTTCTGACAACTTGCACTCAATGAAAAATTCACCCAATCTCCAAGCAGCTACTTTTTATTAATCAGATGAACAACATCTATGGGGAAAATATACATCCATCTTAATAACAGCCATGCTTAGTAAGGCATGTTGATTTCCTCCCCCCCAAAAAAAACAGGATGGAAAAAAAGACTTTTAATTCAAAGAGTCCTAACAGATTTTTTTCCCTCCTGAAGTCATCTGCAATACAAAAATCTGAGATGTCGTGAAAACATCTTAAAGAAAACCTGAAAATAAAAAAAAAGGAAAACACCACATCTATGAAAAAGCATTGCTTTTTCACCTTAAAAACCATATCAGATAATGACAGCAATCACAAGAACACTGACAAAAATCTGACTGTTACTGGGCCAGCAGCAGCACCACCTTCAGAACATGGAGACAATTCCATGTCATCTTTAGGTCTCCTGAGTGGAAGATAGTTCAGGATTCACAGTTCATTTGTCATCAGACTAATAAGTCAGGGAAGAAGCTTAGGAAATAATCAGCCTGAAATAAGTACGTGGTTTTACTTGGAACCATGATAAACACTGAGCTTTTCCACAATGCATCCCAACCCATTGCTTTGCCAAGGCAAGGGAGAACACATTACTTTCATTTGACTTACTGCACCATGACTTCCAGCTCTTGCTTTAGTTTGGAGAAAAGCATGTGTACATTTGTGATTGACTTACATGGGTACAGCAGACAGTCATGTAAGCTGCCCCTGTTTTATAAAGCACAATAGTTGATAAGGCTGAACAGAAAACTTCAAGCTTTGCCCCAAATATGAGTTTCAAGCACACCCTGTGCATACTTCTGTGTTGTGTATTTTGGCTAGCAGAAGATTAGAGATGTTAGCTTTGGACAGAAGCCATTCACCTTGCATAATATTTATTGCACTGAGTTGGATATTGGAAACATATTTTGAGAACTTTCATTTCAGTTTTATTTGTCTATTTCCCCCAAAATGGCTTCATTTGAATATAATGGCTTAACAGGCCTTCAAATTCAACCTTAACACATTTTAAAAGACTGGTTCTCCTGCCATATTCAAAACAGAGTTCAGAACTGAATGACAGGGCGTTAGTCACAAAAATTGAGCTGCAAATAAGGTAGGCAAATCTTAAGGGTTATGATAAGTTACACAGTAAAAGTGAACAGCCAAGGAATCAAAGCCCATTCAATTTTATTTGCTGTAATCTGATCAAGTCCAGAAATGATTCTGCAGTACCATCCCAGAAATAATTCCCAGTGTCAGAGAGCTTACAGAATTAATAGATAAGACCATGTAAAGATCAGAGAGAAAAATATGGAGCAAAAAAAACAGAAAAAGCAGGGCCAGGACTATAAGGAAAACCACCAATAGGATAAAGACTGGAACCTACAGTTCCACTGTACCCAACCTGTGGTTTTCTCTGTAGGACTCTGAGGTCTTTTTTTTTTTCTAGTATAATGAGCACACGTCACAGATGTCACTGCACTACACAGAATAATCACTCAGTTTGTCACTAATAAATATTTCCTGAGTCACTCCTCCATTGGACAGTAATAGTAATACTAGATACTAGCTCATATCACAGCATGTTTGGATATCACAGTACGTAAATAGCTTGGACATCAAAGCATGTTGTGACATATTTACATTTCTTGGCATTTTGCCTGTAATCTCTGTGAAATGAAGGAACGTTGCTGGAGGTCACCACATATCACTTATCCTTCTGCCCAGTCATCCTGCAGTGCAGGTTGTCCAAGCAAGGTATCTGCTGGGCTCATAGCCAGCACCCTTCTGCCAGCTCACAGCATCCAGCTCACACCATCTCCCCTGGCTAGGGAAGAAGAAACCACTTGCAATAAGTTTAAGAGAAGATGCTTCTCACAGATGCTAGCTCAGGAACCCCAGGTGAATGGCTTCAGTGTAGTTTGCTGACCAAGTATTTTTTATTTTCTTGTCTTCCCTAAGCTATGACTTAGGGTAACTTTTTTTTTTTTTTAATCCTTGGCGTGTAAGGATTGCAATACTAGAAAATGAGACCCTCACTGTGATTAATAAAACAGGTTATTTATTAATCAGCTACAGTAGCTCAGTATTAAAATACATCACTATTGGTGTATCAGCACAGATCTATGCACATCCGTCGCATTGGATCATGATTTTATTCCATGTCAGTTTATAGTGTATGTCAGATTTGATGTATGTTCTGGAAGTAACACTGACTACCAGCTTCATTTTTATTCAGTGGATTTCTCAGAGGTGAGAATCCAACTGCTTTGTCTCTTTTAAAGAAAACTCAGATTTCCAATGACAAATTCCCAGGAGAAAGGGACTTAAAAATAAATATATCCACACTATGTAAGACAGGAAATACCAGTGATAGTATTTACTCATAAGAAACAATCAAGAGTCATTCAATGTCTAGCAAACAGGTATACAGTTTTCCACTGTTGGATCCAAAGTTAATGTTTGCATGATTCACCCTATCAACTCAGCTGCAACTGACACTACTACAATTCACAGTATGTGTAGTGGTAATATTAGAAAGGAATGTTGTTTTCTACCAAGCTACTGTCCCAGTAAATATACCATACCACCAGCAACAGGTCTAACTTCCACTCTGTAATTGTTTTAATGTTTCTCTTGCCAATGTTTAACTATAGATGCTGTATTAACATGCATTGCCACTTGAAGAACCAGTCAGTAAGCTGGGACAGAAGGTATGTTGTATTTTATGACTGATGCAGTTTCTCTGCAATCCCTTGGGCTGTTGAATAATGCAATACTTCTTCCGGAAAAAAATGATTAAGTGATTTATGATAACTATGTTTTATACAGGTGTCAAAAATCTCCTTTTGGACTTCCCATTCCTCCAATCTCCAGCGTAATTTAGGAGCACCCAAGGTACAGAGCTGTATGTTTGTCTAAGTTCTTTAATGTACAACTGAGGAGAGATAGAGGGAAAGAGCACTATGCTCAATGCATTGATTAGTAAAATGCTAAATCCCAATCAGTCCTTACATATACCACCGTTAGAGAGGAGTTTCCCATCACACCTTTATGTCAGAGAAACCAAAGTGCCATAGAAGTTATCACAGCTATCACTCCTAACTTTGCTTAGTACCACAAGATATTTCTATTTTATATCCAAAAAGCATAGGGGCTTGTTATAGCTCCAGAGTGATCAACGTACCACAGAGCGTGCAACATTTCAGCTTCAGCCTGTTTTGGCTTAATTGGAGCAGAAAGCCAGTTTCCTAAGTTTGAGCTCGTGGGCTTGAGTGTCTGCACGTGTGTTTGTGGGTGCACGTGTGTGCTTTGTCCCAGCCTAAATGCAGGCTTTCCTGCCCTTTAGGAGGCACCTTAATCTAGCTACAGCAAGATCTTGCCAAGCAGTAATCCACACTTCTCATTTACAGGAATGATTAACTGCCCTGCAGATTCATGCTTACACTGAATTTTAAATTGCATGTTTGTCAGTTTTTGATTCAAATGTATTTCAAATATTTTTTCCTGTTCCGCCTCCTGCTTTTGTGAACTGTTTTGAAGAGTGTAATAAAAAGATGCTTTCTAATATTATTTTGTCAAAATATTTTTGTAGCATAATATATTAATAAAATATTATAAATCCGTAGCACAAGAATCTTGTATATCTAAGTTCTTTCTACTGCATAAAGCTATGGAAGCACTGAAAAAAAAAAATGGGAACATCCCATTTTAAGAGTTTTTCAATACCAACACCGGATGGAGAAATTGTACTCTGGGGAAGGATCCTTTTAAAATAATGTGGTTTTGTTACATTCATTTGAGCAAAGATGTGGAGAATCTCACCGCTACCTTTCTGTATGTGAAGAAATTGCTTCACCTGGTGTGCAAGGAATCATTCTGAAGCAGCCTCAGCCTCTGGTCCTTGTCACCTGGGAGAAACACTTGGTTAACCTCACTGCATGTCTAGATGGGAGCTGGAAAAATGCTCTGCATGGTCCATAAAGGACCTGCGAGCCCTGTTTCCCTCTTCTATGTCAAGGTTTGGGGCAGTGTTGGCATTGCTGTCACTGGCAGTTAGAAGCCCAGCCAAGATGCAGAGATTCCCTGATGGCATATCCCTCTTTCTGTTCCCTGCATCCTGCCTTGCAGGCTTTTTGCTGATCACAGAATTATTGTTTGGTTCTTAATTACTTGAAAAATCATTTGCTCTTTAACACACTGTAATTCAGAGAATCCCACCAGCAAAGCTGTTTTAGAAACATCTACCTTAGGAAATACAACGTGAGGCACAGGCACTTGAGATAGTTAGAACTGAACTAACCACAGCACAGGAAGGGATTGCCATTGAGTAAAAAGGGCAATCTACAGAACAAGATATAAAAGACCCACCTCTTGAAATACCAGGCAATGCCCATCCCACTTCTCCCAACCAATTCCTATGGCCCAGCCACAGCCCTGACAATACCCCATTGCACACTGCCAGCTAGTCCTGGCCCCAATCCATCCCCTCCTGCAGATCTTTTCACTCTGAAGCATCCTGCTCAGCCACAGGCCCAAACCCAATCCAACCCTTCAGTCAGCACAACCAGATACCAGCTCAGCAGTGACTTTTGCTTAAGCTTCTCCTTACCCTGACCTCTCTCTGTACTCCCAGACTGTAACTGTAGCTTTTTCCTCTAACTTGAGATTTTCCTGTTAATAGATTCGCACTGGAAAGAGGGGAAGCTGAGATGAGAAAGGCTCAGAGCAGGCTGCTGTCTTCCTTGTGGAGCAGCTCAATAACCACACTGCTGCCCAGCAGCACATCTCCTTTGGAATCAGTGCTTCCCAGGTCCCAAATCCAAGTGCCACCCACGAGTGCTCCCCATGCTGCTGGGGCTGGGAAGCTGTTCAGCTGCACAAAGCTTCAGCGTGAGCCCACATCTCATTGTGCTCAGCAGTTTCCAATCTTCTCAGCTTATGAACTCCCAGAAATTTTCTAAGTGCACAGAGTAGACCCCTCTAATTGACTTCCAATGCATAGAAATGGCTTTTCTGAGCCATCTATTGCAAATGCTGTAACACTCAGCCATAGATCCCCAAGACCTACGCTGTTCCTTCGATCAGGATAAGGATAGCTGCCCTCTGCAGAGCAGTGCAGAAGTATCCAGCACAGTCTGCTACCATATATATCTAGCTCTCTATATACAGCTTTTTTCCTTTTAACCAGCTTGGAATTTAAAGAGTACTCTGCATCCCTCTTCCTGAAAAGCATTTAAATGGGTGAAAAGTATTCCCAAGAGAGCTTTGGCCTTTGGAGGTTTCCCCTCTAGCCCAATATTTTTTTAATAATAGATCTTATTATCTCACCCTGTACTAATAGAGCTTTCCTGCTGCCTTGTGAGTGCTGCTTATTCTCATGAAACCCCCAGAAATTACTGTACTTGAAACCTCTCACCCTATACAAGCAATCCTAAGAATTGCTAGCCAAGGTGCAGTTCCAGTAGGCTGCAATCACTCAACTACTGTCATGCTAAAAATGTAGATACAACATGGCCTAGAGACAGCACACATCATTGCCTGTGTATTTAATCACTACTAAATGAAGGCAGAGGAGCTTGGGATTATTGGAGGGAAGGAACAATATATCAAACAGGGAGAAAGCAGGGGTTTATCTTAAGGTTATGGCAGCCTGTGCCTCCTGTTGCTGACTTTTCCAAGACCATTCCCAAAGCCACAGCCATCTAACAGCCTCAGAAAGGAGCTCTGTAGCGTTTGCAAGGACTCAACTGGAGCAGAGGGAACCGCTTAGACATACATTAAATGAAGGGAGCCCAGTTGGATGTACAGGTGGAGCCAGAAGAACTGCAAAAATCACAAGTTGTCCAAAGACAAAAATAACCAGACACTGCAAGTCTGCTGCCAGTAATGGAACAATAGTAAAGGAAAAAATAGTATGAGTCTAGGCTGCTAAATAGCTGGATGGTGGGAATATTTAATACTTATTTTCACTGGGGTCTTAAACTGTAAAACACAAACTTTTTATTGAGCATTACAGATTCTATATTAGCTTTTTTAACAGACTGTTTTTCTCACTTTAAATAGGAGCCCTGTAATATCTCTTTGTGCATTTAAAGAGTGAGTTTCAGGCACTGGGTGTCAGAAGGGCAGATGGTAATGGAAGCACAAATGCACAGTGCCAGTCCCTCTTGCAGCTTGCCAGCCAGATGCCCCACCTTGCACCAGCACATGGACTTCATGTCAGTGCAGGAATATCTCAAGAGTGGATTTGAGGTCAATGGGAATCACCTCAAGGTTTTGAGTCCTGGCACTGCCACCGTATTTTGCAGATGTGAAAAGGAGTCAGGACTCAAAACCCCAATGGGTCCATCTTTGAGTTAACCTGTGCCTGCCTAACAGCCCATAAAGCTCACAAAGCATTCTGCCCTCTCTCCAGGTTTAACACCCAGTAAACTGCATTGTGTGTGCAGCTGCAGTGAGAACTGGAGCCAACATGCAAACAGAGACCTTCCACTGACTGCAATGGGCTTTGCATCACATTCTGGACACCTAAGGTATTCAAGCAGCACGCCCAAATCCATAGCTTGCACACCTTGCTCCAAAGCACACCAGCATTTATTAGATCAGGTTGCACCTTTGGGTGAAAGCCACCATCCAAAGCTCTTCACTTCATTGTACTTCCATATTTCGTGTAGATTAGGTTAAACCAGCAGAACAAATTACACAGAGCCAAACCTCCAAACTGATTTCCAGAGGAATGATAACAATAATAACAGCAACAGTGAGTTCACGCTCACAGCTCTCATTCACACCTGGTGCTCTCTGCCTTCTTGGCATGAGAGGCAGCTTGAACAAAGGGACCAAGAAAACATCAACTACAGGCAGAGCGAGGCAAAGCAAATGAAAGACAGATGTAGGAAGGAAAGTGGGAACTTTCTGCTTTGATTTGCACATACCCATGTTTTTATTGTCCTAAGGAATATCAGTTTGTTGTCCTAATGATATCAGTTCTCCTGTCCTCTTGCATGACTTATGATGCACCTTTATTTCTACAGATGAAATCCATTGATTTTAATTATAACGTGATGGATACACAACCCAAGATAGCACTATGTGGGTGAATTATTTGAATAGCAAGGCAGTAGGGCCCTTTAGCTTTATGGAAATTGCTGCAGCTGTTTATCTTGGCAAGGACAGGTTTGTCCCCAGCTTCATCCTGTGCAAAGTCCTTCCACCCACTCAAGTTAACTTGTGCATTCACCTCATTTTTAATGGAAGCATTATCATCTTCTATTCGCACTGGCAGAAGAATCTCTCTCAGAAGAGGAAAAGACAGAAACACACACCTACCCAACCTTCTTGAACAACTGTCTCCATTCATATTGCAGGAAGCAAGCACTTCAAGGAATTTGCCAGAAATTGTTTTCCCTTAGCAATGGTCAGACCAAAAGTGGATGCAGCGGTTGTGATATCATTGCTCAGGCAGAAGGATCTACTTGAAGACACATTAGTTCAGATAATGCGTGTACTGAAAGCACAATAGCAACAGTTGTATGCTGGACCAAGCTAGTTGTGTTTTCTGGCTGTGCACAAGTCAAGCATTGCCTTGAGGGCAGGATCCAACCCACGCAATGATTCCATCCTGCTGCTGCATTTCCTCCAGAGAGAAATGCAAATAGTTCAAGAAGATGCAAGTGTTTTTTCTTGGCCCTACTTGTAGCCAATTCTGTTGAGTCAATGAATGCAAACAGAATTGGTCTGGAGACATTTCTTTCCTGCTGCATATACAGAACTGTGGGTACAGATAGGACTTGGTTCTCTACCACTGTAGGTTTGATGAAGACCCACCAATGCTTGTGCCCTTCATCATGACTGAGCAGTGCTCTACAGAGACATAGAAAGCCACATCACAATAAGCAAAGTTCTTGGTTTCTCTTCAGGATACCTCAAAATTCCTTGAAACCTCAACCTTTCTGTGTCATTGTTACCCAAGAGCAGTAACTCTAAGGGAGGTCAAAATAGCACTAAAATACTGGTGTTAATGCAAGACGCAGACACAAGAATGCATACCAGTTTTGGAGACTCTATAGGCTCTGCTCAAGCCTACTGCTGGCAGCATGCTATCTCAGCATGCAGTCAAGAGGAATAATAAAACTCTAGCCCTTCAGAGGCAGAGAAGAAGAGAAAAACACTCAGAAGTATGCTGGTTTATGTTTCTTTTGAACTTTGAAAATAATTTTTCTCTCTTGCCTAGATATTAGTCACAGAAGCACATGCTATCGTATCTGGGAAAAAAGTTGGATGGATGGAAATGATCTTCGGAGAGAAGGAAGGGAGCAGCCACGTATTTCTGTGTGCGTCTTTTTCACTTTACCCTTTCTCTGAACCAGGATGTACAAAGAAAAGAGTAGGGGTGGAAAAAAAAAGGTCACAGGCTTGGGTTTAGCCTAAAGCCAGTGGGAGACTTTCCATAGCTGTCTGTGGGTTCAGAGAGCTGACCTCATAGCTCCACAGCCTCCCTATGCTCCCACCCTTCAAGAAGCTTGATTTCTCCCATAGGCATCAGAGAAACGGTTTTCAACAGATTTTTCCAGTCTCAAAATGAAAGGGAAAAAAAAGAGGCACTAATGAAAGTATGCTCATAAACAACACTGTATGGGAAAGGCTAGAGATTGCTATGGCTTTAAAAATAAAATTCCAGTTCTTCCTAGCACTCCTGAAGCATTGAGTTAGACTTCACAACACCCGGAGGTGTCAAGTAAAGAAACAACCCCAGCCTCATCATAATAAGGTGGGAAAATGAGGTGGACAGGGATTTTATGACATGCCTGAACTCACAGGGGACAACTCTGGGAATAGGACTCAAAAGGCAGCCCTTCCTCTATGGTACTCTGTTCTCAGAAGCATGGCTCATTTATTTCAATTAATACAGCTTCATAAGAGCTCCCCTGCCTCCTTTTTTTTGGCACGAATTACTGCAAAGACAGTGAATTAAAAGCACCAAAGGGCACCATTTGTATTTAATGTTTAAAGAAGCCATTTCCATAAAAGCAGAATACGTGAAATTCACCCAGAAAATTTAGAAATAACCTAGATGATTAGGAAAGAAAGAAGTGTTTTAAAGATATTTTCTCAGACAAGGCTGACATAGGAGTTCAGCACTCAGTGGTCTCTCTGTGTAGTACCAGCCAAGTGGCTCAACCCAGGAATGGTTGCTGTCACAACATCTACTCAAACACTGCCAGAGTATGGGTATCCCCAACCACAGGAGATGAGAAGTTTCAGAAAGCAAAAAGCTAATGCATGTAATATTTTGCCTCCTTACTTTTGTCAAATACACACACAATGAGATTCAGTTCATCTAGTGCATGCTATCTGAAAGCTGATTGCCCAAACTGTCTTTCTTCAATAGTCTGGGTGGAACCGACTCTTCCTTTAGCCCAGCATCTCTAACTCATATCCTGTGCTTAACTGGTGTTGTTGTGCTTTATCCCTGTTGAGACAGAGCTCTGACTTGAGAGCACAATAATTTGTGATGTCTGCAAAGGCATTTCATAGTAAACTTCCTACAAAGCATGTCCAATTTCAAAATTGTTTTTAAGAAGAATCAAATCTAACCTCAGCTGACCAATATTCAATGCCCATGCAGCAAAATATCTCTAATGCAACTGGTGTGTTGTAACACTATAAAGTGATGGAAAGTACAGCAATAACATCAGAGTGGCACAAACTTAGGCTACAGCAAATGAGAACAAGCCCAAACACAGCAGCTATAGACACAGAAACAAATGAAGGAAAAAAAAAAAAACTTACTGTTAGAAGGCCTTAAGTACACAGGGATCTCCAACAAGATACCCTCACCTCCACAGCCAACCCTTAAATAAGGTTTCCACCCCTTCAGTCACTCAGGTACATTCCACACACCTGAGCTTCCTTGGTTGGCCCTGCCTTTCCACCAGGTGCTCCATCACTGTTTCAGGCCGTGACTCAACAGTTCTGCTACAGATGTATTATGGCAGAACTTGTCAGGCAAGTGAGGAAATGCACCAGGTACAGAATGGGCCATAATCTTCACATAAAATATTTGTCCTGATGGATCTACCCGGAGTCCTATCATGGCAAAACATGCAGTTTCCTATAATTAGATCACGTCATCATCTTCCATACAATTTATTTTTGTGGGAATTGCATCATAGCTAGATGCTGAGACATTCAGCAAATGGCAATAAAAACATCACCTACATATATATCTCAGGTATAATAACGCATCTTTCATTAGTAAATTGCAGAAAAGTTGAAATGTCAATGAATGTGGAAAAAAAAAAACAACATTTATATTCTTGATTAAAATGTTGCTGATGTTGTTGATATCGCTATTTTGTTGTTCACTTGCACCTCCCTCCTCTGAACTTACAAGACCAGTAATTCAGAATAATTTTCAGTGAACAGTTTTTATCCAAATCAAACCTATTGTACTCCTTCCTTACTTCAGACCACTGAAGACCTCAACTCCATCTTTTGTTAGCAAACATTATCTAGAATGCAATTGCTGTATAGAGCAAAATGTCAATACAATGTGATAATTTGATAATAATATTGCTGAAGTGCTGGGCTGCACAAAGTAATAATCTTTGGTTAAACCATAATCACAGTACTAGAAACCATTGGCTAATCATGGAAACTTCATATTCAGTGTGGTCTTATGTTGCTGTTCCAAGATACTATGAGGAATGGCCATAAGCAAGCTGGCAGGAATGTATTTATTCTATTATTCACATCTTGTGGCATGCACAGTGCATGCCAGAGATCACCAGATTTTGGTTTGTTGGTAAAAATCTGGGACTGTGTGTAAGATGCAGTGTTTGAAGATGAAGATGAAGAGGTCTGCAGCCTTCTGTTCTCTATTAGGTGAAATGAGATGCCATGTCCAGCTTCATGTAAATAAATTATACTCTCTTTTACCTGTAATTTCTTCCAGTGGGCTGGTGCCATGCCTAGAGCCTCCTGCCTAGGTGCTTCTAGAACATCTATTTCAACTATGGCACAACTGCTTTTACCATTCAAAATAAACCTATTTTGGTGCTGGAAACATATGGATCATTTCATAAAAAAGCAAGAGTGAGATGTAAGCAGGCCATTCAGCAGGTAGTGGACACAGAGGAATTGCAGAGTACGTCCTGTCAGCTTTGTCTTCTGCTCAGCTTTCATTCCTTAGGGGTCCAATCCTGCAATCTTTTCTCAAGCAATAACCTCATCCATGCCAACAGTCTGCTTTTTCATCTGCTGGTAGCCTCGCTGGAATGTGTTTGCTTTGGGAGTGATTGTGTGCTTTGCTGGTGGGCTCCAAGGACAGATAAAAGATAGTGCCCAGCTCTGCAGATTGCTTTCTCTTGGGGTGAATGAACTCATTAGTAAAAGATTCCTTTAAAAAGCTGGGTTTTTTTTGCAAAGCCTGTGTGGGTTAGCCCTCTCTGGGGGTAGGTGGAGTTGAAGCATGACCAAAGCTCAGCTCAAACCTGTTTCATGCTGTCTGCCGCCCCTATGAAAACATATTACTTTCTGATTCCAGTTGGGAAAGGCCAAGGGAGTGCAAAACTCATTCAAGCCTGGCTTAGAGGCTGGGAAATCTTACAAAACTCAGAGGATGACTGTCCGACAGCTTTGCTACAACAGGTCCCACAGGTGCTCTATGTCATTGAATCTACACCTGATATTACTGAATTTCTGACAAAAAATGATGGAAAATTCTTGCTGAAAATTTGATTATTTTCTTACTGGAATATTCAAGGAGAAAGAAGGGATTTTGTCAAAAATAAACAAACAAGAAACAGATCCAAAGTCCTGTCTGTGGCTACATCTCTAGTTTTCTGGACCACAAGCTATTCTGTTTCACTGCCACAGGAATCCTTCCCTTCCCATGAAAGATGATGAGAAGGTTCATTTATGGATTAAATGGCTCTCCTTGAATTAACCTACTGATTCTGTCAGCTACAACACAGCAACAGGTGAGAGAGAAGAGAGAAAAACGAAGGTAGTAGGTTAAAAAACATATGTGGTCCTTTCTTCCAGTTCAGACACAGTAGGGACAGCAAAGCAAACACAGATGGTCACAGTCTAAACCATGAGCTGATGGTGCCAGTAGGTATTGAGTACTTCATGTGCAGCAGGTCTGTATGTTAGAAAACACATTAGTATATTAGTGGCCAAGGGAGCTTAAGAGAAGACTGACATGAGTCATCCCAACTTGTGTGGAAATCCTCTTGCTGGCACCAATCAGCCCTCAGATTGTTCAGGGCAGAACTGGTGAGAGAGGCATCTTCTACAAGATGAGCAAGTGAAGAAAACCTCACAAAAACAACAGCCCCCAGGAATGGTGCAACTACAAATTCTTGAGAAATGTTTCAACATCACTAAAAAGATTTGTTAGGAAGTCTTACATTGCTGTTAGGTATTACAGCTCCAAAAGACAGTTCGTTCTCAACTAAACCTTTCTGCTTCTAGATTAAGGATTACACTGTCCTGTAGACAAAATATCCTCATGTAAGTGTGCTCTGACATCAGACTGGTGTAACTGGGTGGCTTGGAAAAGAACTCGTGCTAAGTCTCTAGTTGAAGGCTACATGAAGAGAAATCCCAAGCACACGTTGTCCTTTGAAAAATAATAGAAAATGGGTGATTCTCCTCTCCAAAACCTTTGTGTTCTTCAAGCCTAACTTCAGCAGAAGAGTAGTTGAGGTGGTGTCCTTTCAGCTGCAGGCAGGCCAACAAGCACTGCTGAGCACAGGAGCAGCAGAAGGGCTGCCCAGGGGCTGAGGGATGAAGTGAGCAATGGGAGCCAATCGCTTAGCAAAGCACAGGGATCACCCATCCTGTCAGTAAGTTCGAATCTTCAGTGCACTGCCCTGCAGACAGCCTTTAGCCTCTACCTCTCCCATTTTTCATTTGTACCATAGAAGTGGGAACTGCAGCAGATTTCAGCATCTGCATCCCCACATGTTCAGATTTAAGACTGGGGCTGCCACAGGTCAGACCCAGGCATGATCTGCACTGCAGTCTGCATCTCATTATGTATCATTTTGGCTATCAGTGGTTGATGTGATATTAATTTCCCCTACAAACTGTTTGCTCATGTAAGGATAGGGCTTAGCTGTTGAAAAAAAAATTGCCCTGTGTTACAGCAAAAGCAACAAAATAAGCACTCAAAAATTATTTCATATGAATGCTTCACTAATACACAGAAAGACTTATTTATCTTATGTGCAATCAGATTTGTTTTCTGCCTTTTTACACGAGTATTTTGGTCCAGAAAGAAGAATGAAACACACAAAAGCAGCAGGAGGCTGCAGGCAGAAATGCTCCCTTCATCCAGGGAAAAAGGACTCTTATATTGTGAAAGGGAGCCTCCTGTTGTCTTCCAACTGGCATTTTCTGGCCAGCTGAAAGCTAAGACAACCCTTCTTTTATTCTCGTGATGCTGTGATCTAACGGCTAAATGGATTTTTAGTACAAAGCATAATTTCCTCCCTTGGTTTCACTTATCACTTAATGGAAAGCCCCCCTAACGTATTGATCACCAAAACATCCTCCTTATGTCCCAGACAGGAACCATTCAATGGAAGTGAGAAAGAGATTGTCTTATAGCACTACACTTCTTTAATAATAACAGTAATAGCTTGTTGCCTGCTCCTAACATGTAGGCAGTTCAGAAGGCCAGCAGTGGGAAGGCACCATTAATTTAATCCCATAGTGCTGTTGCATCCCAGCATGGAAAGGTCTCAAGAGCAGGCTCTCTGTGGCAGGCCTGCCCATCTGCATGGCTAAAGCCCCTTGTTTCTCCCAGCACTGATATTAAAAGCCATAAATTAAGATTACTTTTTTAAAAAAATTAGGGAAGACTTAAAACAATTCACTGTTTTGAGGGAACATATCCCTTGAGCCCAACCACTGAAAAGTCAAACAACATTTAACAAGCGAGACAATGAAGCTAGCTTCAACCCACAGCACATTAGCATTGATCTGGCAGGAGCACAAGCGATTTTCTGATAGATGCAATAATAATGTTGCAATTACATAAAACTATACGTAAACTGAAAGTGAAATGCCACCCTGATATTTGTGCGCTCGCTGTGACACTGCCATCTTCTCTGTTTTAGCTCTTTAAGTATTGTCTCTCTTTGGTATTAAAAACCTTATTAGCATGATTTGCCACCAAACTTTTTACCTTGAAGATAATAGGTTTTCCCACCAGGGACTAATGGTGCCAATTTTAATGTGGGGGAATTCAGACCTCAGTGTATCTCAGCATTCTTGTTGGCTTAAGTGGGAAAGTCACAGAGAAGCATTGGATGCTTGAAGAATCACACCTGAAAACCTGATGTGAGGTAGGAAGCATACAGAAATCCTTCCTTGTGGGGAAAAGTCTCTGAAAAACGTGTAAAGGATGATGAAGGTGAAACATATCCATCTCTGCTCTATTCCCACCTACCAGGCAGGACACCACCTGTACACAGAAATGCTGTAAGGAATGAATCTCCTCCAGATCATAAACTACTTTTAAGCTCCAAGAAAGCAAACAACAACAACAAAAAAGAGTTGACTTGCACTGATTGATTGGGGAGTACTGAAAAAATGGTGTGATTCCTTTCCCTCCCAGCCCAGAGCAGTGCAGCAGAAGGGAGGACTCAGCAGACTCCAGGACGGTTCCCTTCAAAAGTCTCCTTTGTAAAACTTCAGCCATAGTGCCATCTAGAGACTGCTGCAGAAATTAAAGCATTTTGTTGCTCATAAAGATGGGGTTTAGTGGTGTTTGAGGATTTATGTGGTCATATTACAGCAATAATTGCTGCTTATTGGCACAGCAGCCTGTGATCTTGCATGGTGGTTGGTACCAAGCCCCAATGAAGCCAACACAAAGGCACCTGTTGGGCTCAGGGCTTCAGGACTGCTGTTAATCAACTCAACACAAAGGCACCTGTTGGACTCAGGGCTTCAAGATTGCTATCAGCTCGATTTGACATGTTGAGAATCTCATCCTGGTTATTTTGTTATTAACACAAAGGTGCTAACAGAGCCCCTGCTGCAGCAGAAAACTTCAAACCCTCACATGGGTGATTCTAAGGACAGAGGCACCTGAAGTATAAAAGCAATACTGCACTCTTGCAGTGACTATATTTTCCCTAAAAAGTGGGCAGACACAGAGCTACAGAGAGAGCAAAGACTTGATGCTTTTTCTAATGGTATCACAGAAGCATAGAATCACTGATGTTGGAAGAGACCTCTAAGATCATCCATTCCAACCCCATCCCACACCACCATGCCCACTGACCATGTCCTTCAGTGCCACATCCCCACGGTTCCTGAACACCTCTAGGCATGGTGATCCCACCATCTCTCCGGGCAGGCTGTGCCACTGCATTACAACTCCTCCTGAGGAGAAATTTTTGCAAGCATCCAGCCTGAACCCTGCTTGGTGCAACTTGAGGTCATTCCCTCTTGTTCTATCACTGTTACCTGGGAGAAGAGGCTTGCTTGCATCTCACTACAACCTCCTTTGAGGATGTTTTAGAAATCCCATCTGCTGGTCTGGGACTGATGGGATTTGATCAGGCAGGCTGCAAATGCTTTGTGCCACAGCACTGCTCTGATTTGGCCTTCCTCATCAAGCCAGGAACCCAGTGCTATCAGCAGAAAGGCTCCTGCAACATCAGCTCACCTCCTCCTGCAGGGAAATATCCCCCAGCATCAGAGGGGCTCAGATCCACAAAGAGGAGATGCGAGGGCAGGAATCAATTCCTCCCACGTATTTTCTCCAACATAATGAAATAATGCAGGCCACGAATCTGACACTCTGCCTCTCCTGTCAGAAAAGTGAGAGGATGACTGTGTTTTAACATTAGCTCCTAGGTATAATTTCCTGTAATTGTAAAGTGCTTTAGAGGTACTTGTGAACTTGGGTGGATAGCTCCTAACTAAGTTGATGAATAACCCAGTGCTGACACATCTCCTAAACAGACCCCGTGCTGAAGGAGGGAACGTGCAGAAAGGTTTTGCCTTCCATTAGCAACACTATCCAAATAACTGACCCTCTCCCTGGGAGATTAGTTCACAGCAGGTGAACTATAATCTGCTCAGATCAGCAGGCAAGGAAAGCATTCATTCCAGTTGCATTACAGCCAGTGCTTTGCTTCTCTTCTCTTCTCTCTCTCTCTTTTTTTTTTTTTTTAATTCTCACACATTGTGAGCTCCTGACAAAGGGCTCCAGCTATCAGATCAAGCAAACATTTTGCCACTTGTTTGCAGAAATGGTTCTGGCCCTGAGTTGGGATGGTAACCAGCTAATGACTGGCTGATGATGATTTTTTCTTGGCATCACCCCCAGCACTTTCACTGCTGGAAAATGGTCATTTGATAATGTCCAGAATAACAGGTGAGCTTTTGATCAGGGTCACTTTTCTGCCAAGTCGCTGTTGCCAATTTATGATGCTAGGGATAATCTGCTGGAAATGAACATTATTTAGTATTACCACCCATCTGATGCACTCCGTTGCCAATTGAAAGACATTTTTTCACAAAACAATCACACTATCTCTGACTTCCTGGTCCAGAACCTTGAGAGAATCCTAAAAAGTACCATTAAAAGATGAGTTAATAGTCTTCAACCTACTGTATATTAGAGCTCATGCACTCACCAGTTTTTTGTCACAAGTATTTTCCTAAAACCATCAGTAGCAAACTCTGCTGTGTCACAGCCTGTAACTATCCATCCCTCATCTCTTCCTTCTTTTTCCCTCTTTTTGGTCAACTAACTTATCCCTTCTCTCCTTGTTAATATCACTACCCACAGGTACCAATCAGCCTTTTCTTCCTTAGCCTGAACAACCAACATAGCCAAGCCGGTTTGCGGGGCTGGAGCCACAGACGGCTCGAAGAGACATCTCGTGGCCACATCACATACTGCAAAGGAGATCCTCAGGGCGTTCAGCATCCCTTGTGCGCAGAGGGATGAGATCAGCCCGAGTATGATCATAGAATCATAGGATCATAGAATCGCTTGAGTTGCAAAGGATCCTTAAAGGCCATCTGGTTCACCCCCCCCCCCCCCCGCCCTGCAATGAACAGGGACATCTACAGCTCCATCAGGTGCCTGACCTTAGGTGTCTCCAGGGATGGAGCATCCACCAGCTCCCCGGGCAATGACCAGCTAAGTGGGCCAAACAGATGAGAAGGTGCCAAAGCACACACCTAACTCAGCACCCACTGCCCCACAGAACGTGCTGCTGCATGAGCAATGCCCCAGGCTTCCAGAGAGACACAGCTCAGCCCCATTGCTCGTTAGGAAAGGGGTCTAAGCTGATTTTTGTTGGCTCCTGCTAAATGCTTCCTCCATGATTAGCACCAGAGGTGATTTTGATAGCAGGATTCATTGTCAAAATAGCTTATAAAACAATTCCATAAAACTGTGTAAATCTTGTGTTGATCTTACTTTTTACAAGGAGCCTTAAAGCCATATATCCCTGCACCATTTACAAGGTTGTTGCAGGTGTGGGACCAGCCCTAGAAATATAGCTACTACTTAAACTGTGCATTTTATGAGCCTGGGGAAACATCCGTTTGGACTGTAAAAGGAGCTTTCCAGCCTGCTTATGCTTTCTGAGAAAGACTATGCCATTGCCCATCAAGCTCAGTGCCTCCAGAGCCACGGCCGAGGTGTGGGGACAGGATTCCTTTGTCAACAAACCTTAGCAAAGTTTTCCATTACATTGAACTTTGGCATCAGGAGGAGCTGGGCTCCCCAAACCCAAGTTACACTGTGAGGTACGGAGCAGATTCAGAATACCCACAGCTTTGCTGTTTTGCTACGGGATGCAATCATCCCTCTGGTGAAAAACTGCAGGCTATTTACTGGTGCTCTGAAGCACAAGTGAACAGGTGGAAAACAGAGGAATGAACAGGCCAATCATGGAAATCAGATGGCAGAAGGCTTTTAAGTAAGCAATATATACTGCAATTCCGTAACAAGTATTTAATGGGCATCAGCCTGAGTCTGTTAAGGATAAAGGAAGAGCCAAGGGAAATTTCTCCCCATGTGTTAAAATTAACCAGGATTTTAATGCCATATTAATTCTCTGCAGCAGCCCCTGACGTGCCATCTTCTGTGCTCTCTGAGCAGTCCTCTGGCTCCCAGTGCAACAGCCATATCATATCATGGGGACATATCACAGGATTTAGCATTTGTTAGGTCCAGAACCATCTATATTTCTACTGGACAGGATACATGGGCAGCTGCCTTGCTGCTTCCCAAAGAACATTGTGCTTATCAGCTGGATACATGGCTCCCCATTTATCATCTGGGAGGCAGTAGGTTGTTTTGGGGTTTGGGGCTCAGGGACTCTGGATTTTAACAAGAATTTCTTCTTTGACCTTCTCCAAGCTGCTTATTTCCTCCTTTAAGGAGCAGAGAGCCTCCACCTGCTATTGACATGGAAAGAGAAACATGGGTGAGCTGCAAAGCAGTGCCATCACTGTGACATGATACTATGGCAATCCTCTGCCTGTTGACCCCACCTTCATCCTCCTCCTCAGATGCCCCTTCCCAGCGGATGTGTCTCAGCACCCTCTTATCTCCTGCTTATATCTTCTGTGTAAAACCAAATATTGACACTGTTCAGGAATGCCCCTTGGCTGTGGGAGCATCTCCTAACCTGCAAGATAACACTTGACCTCTTTCCTGATCCCTGAAACATGCAAGATAAATGCTGGAAAGGGCCACAGTGACATGCTTAAAAGATGTTTTACAGCAGTGGGAGGGTTAAGCCCAAGATAAAGCTTCTGCTTTAAAACAGCTCATTCTGAAGGGTCCCAGATGCACAGAGATGATGCTGGATGGATCCGTATCATATAAAGCAAATGAGCTATTCTCTGGCTTGTCAAAGCTCTCGTTCATGATGTCCCCCAGATTTAATAACAAGCAAAGAAAATCCCTTCTTATTTTCCTAACACAAGCCTTATAAAATAGCTTCCAGCTCTGGAATTTGATAGCATCACAAACCAGTGTGATGCCCGAACTTTGATGATGGCTTTGGTGACTTGTGATGCCCGAAGAGACACAGAACTGCCTGCTCAGGTCTCAGACACCAAACTGGTGCAGAGACTGGCCTGAATCATCTCCTGAGCTGCCACAGTCAGATCTGAAAGATCAGGAGTCAGATGATCCTGGAGAGCAACAGTTCTTCCTTCAGCCAGTGCTATCCTTTCCCCTGGCTATTTATTTCACCAAGGAGCCTAATAGAAGACTACTCCATACCCTAGCCTTGTTGAAACCTGCCTGTCTGAGCAATTGGCAGGGACTGATGAATGTGTGCAGAGCAATCATACAATCCCTGGTTTCCTTTGGAGACCAGGCTAAAAATAGGAGATATGCAGCAGAAAAGCAGACAGGAAGGCAGGAACGGGTCTATCAATAGCCCTCCACTCCTGCTCATTGATGTCTCTCAGCAGATGTCCAGTAACCTTTGGAAACTCTCCAAAGATGCACTAATTTATCAGAACTTTCTTAAATTGCAATAGAGGGAATTTGGACCCCATATATTTGAGCATCCTAGGGAGAAAATATGAAATCTCTTCTGAGATTTCAGTGTAACATCACTTTTCTTTCTGTCCTTAACACAGCCAGGGACCACCTGTAAACTTCATGTTGTATGTTTAAGCTAAACTACTTGCAGAGGGGAGAAAAAAGGGTTTTTCATGGGAGCAAAGGATGAGCCTTTCCTTCAGCCACAGGTGCTGGTGCTGGTGAGGGTTGCTCACTAGATGGCGAAGGTTGCCTTCCTCCCCACACGCTGCCCTGCAAAGCAACTGGGATGCTGCTGGGGATGGAGAAAAGAGCTTGGTTCACTGAGGTGAGACATAGGGGAGACATTCAGAGCCTGCTGAAAGCAAAGGGGATGGATGGGTGGTTTATTAAGGTTCACATGGCAGCAAAGTTCTCTTTGAAGAGATGGTGCCACATGTTTGAGGATCTCCCTCTTGGGATGAACCTCTAGGTGAGGTCCCAGCTGCCAAAGATTGGTGAGGAGAGAGATACCCCTGTGAGTCTCTCCTGCCACTTTCATCCATCACTGGGAGCCTTCTGCTCTTTTCACCACCGCTGACATGACACATAGTTGTCCTTCGGATCTATCTAGGGATGATACAGGATGATAGAATCACAGAATCACTAAGGTTGGAAAGACCACTAGGATCATCTAGTCCAACCACCAGCCCATGCCTGTGGCTACTCTAGAGATGGTTGGTGAGCATCCTGAGTGCCCTAAGTGCTCCTGGGAGAAAAGACAGCCTTAGGAGAGGAAAGCTACTTAGCAGATGTAGCATGGCAGCATCCCTGAGCCACAGCAAGTCTCCCTCAGTGCAAGAGCTTCCAGAATCCATTTTACCCCACAGTACATCTTTTGCAGTACAGTGCAAGCATTCTGCTATTCAGAAACCAAAGGCTGTTCCTACCCAGATTGCTGGGATATGAAAATACCTGGAAGGTGGCACTGACATTTTTCCTGAAGCTCTTTTCTGTTTAACAGAGGCAAAGTCACGTTGCTGAGAGACCCCTTAGTAACAGGAAGCAGTTGTCCAGTTTAAAGAACCAGCTAGAAAGCAAACAGCTTTGCCTCCTTTTTAAAGCCCCTCAGGACAATATTTACCTTTCTAAAATATCATTGTGCCACGGCTTTGGGACTTTGCTTGACAAACTTGGGGGTCTCTGAGCAGTTCAAAGTGGGCTTGACCTATAGCTGAGCATGGAAAACAGGAACTGCATATAAATAACTAAATTACAGAGAGATCAATTCTCAGTCAACTCATTAGCAATGCCCGGCGTCTTTAAGTGATAACTCCACTCTCTAAGACCTTTACGTAATTACTTGCACAAGGCACATTTTACCCTTTGGTTCGCAAGTTTCATAAATGAAGGTTAAGTTTACTTAACCACCCAGGATTTACCAGCCATGTTAGAGCATAAAATGCGCATGCTGCCAGGTGTCTCTGCAGAAACTGCCTTGTTGATTCAGAGACTCCAAGGTTAAATGGTAGCTCCTGAGTCCAAGTTAGCTTCCCACTGGGGAACAGCAGGATCTGCACTGTAACATTGTACCACAGTTCAGCTGGGGTTGATTTAACGAGCCTTGGAGTTAAGATAGCAGTGATTGAGAAAACCTGAATGGAAATCAGGTTTTGCTGTACATCTGTAGCAGAGATCTTGAGTATGTCATGTTATAGCTTGTTACTGAGAGATGCTGTGCTTTTTTACATAGCTGGATTTCTGTTTCTGTCCTCCACACTATTCACACACTTGCACATCTATAGGATGCATGTTTATGTAGCCTGAATATCTTTTATGCCACAAAATCCATCCAAACTCTCAGCTGATGACCTATAAACCAATTTGTCAGGTTCCTAGCCAAGGATCCATTTGGTGTTTGAGTGTAGTGGGTTTGTACCTATGTACAGCTCTATCCTGGCAGCATTTCATAGAATCATAGAGTTGGAAGGGAGACCTAAAAGTCATCAGGGGCAATTCCACTGCAGTGAACAGGGACCTACAGCTCCACCAGGTTCTCAGAGCCCCGTCCAGCCTGATCTTGAGTGTGACCAGGGATGGAGCATCTCTGGGCAACCTGTGCCAGTGCCTCACCATCCTTATTGTAAAAAAATTTTTTCTTATACCCAGACTAAAGTGCCCCCTCTTTCAGTTTGAAACCATTTCCCCTCGTCCTGTCACAACAGATCTTGATAAATAGTCTGTCCCCTTCTTTCATATAACCCCCCTTTTGGTGGAGGTGTCCTGGTTGTAATCCACTCCCTTTCACATATATTCAGACTATTAAGTTTTCCAGCCACTTGTGGAGAACCCAACAGTTCCTAAGAACAGAGAAAGGATCAGTTCACAAGTTTGATTCTTGTGGCTTTCATCCAAACCATAACTCATCTGTCACTCAGAGCAACTCACTGGTGTTCTGACAACCCCGTTATCACCCTCTGATCCTGGGGAAAGTGCATAAAAGCATATGGTAATGTAACCTGCTGCTCCTTTCTACCCTGACAAAAGAGTGACCTGCAGTCAGTCAGCCTCACAGCAGGAGGAAGCTCAGTTTTCCTCCTTCTCCAAACCTACAGAGAAGGTTCAGGCAGCTGAACCAGCAAAACATTAACTGAATTGTATTCTGTTCAAATTCCCACTGCTTTTTTTTCTTTCTTTTTTTTTTTTCTTTCTAGAGACCAAAAGAAGATCAATTAACAAAGGTTCCAACACATTTGTTCTTTTTCTGTGTTTGCCCACCACGTTGACTGCACAAGGAGGTCTACAGTTCTAATGCTCTTGTGTGCCCAGAGTTATGTTCAAAAATTTATTCTTTGGATACCTGATGGCAGTGACATCCACTTGTTGGAACATCACAGAGAAATTCATATACCAAATAATTCTTACCAATATTCCAGGGTATTTCTACCTTCACTTTCCCCAACACTCGTAGAGTTGCAAAGTTTCACCAAAAGAGGACCTTTATCTCCAGGTTTCAAAGCCCAGCAGACAGATGGCCACACGCTGGCTGGAGCTTCTCATGGTCATGGAAAGAAGCACAAATGATTCACCTGTAAAACTTGGCTTTGTGTCTTAGCTAGGGTTACAATCTGTTACCAGGTCCTGCCAGGTTTCCAAGATACTTGAAAAGGTAGGTTTTAAACCACAGTTCAACTCACTAGAGATCAGAGTTTGATCACTGCTGATTTGGAAATGTAAGCTCTGCTCATGCTGCCAACATGGGATTGGCACAGTAGATGTCAGTACACAGTGAAAATGGCTTCAACCATTCTATCTACATCACCAGAACTCTTGTGTGAGTCAGTCCCATTCTGCTGAAATACCCTTGCAGGAAAGACTAGATGCAGAGTGAAACTGAAAAACATTAATGCAAACCAGAATAAATACAGAATAGTCTTGTTTCATGCACACCAGTAAGATGGCCAATACCCTTTTTACATATTTAACACTATATTTAACAACTTATAGTCGTTCCTATTATTGAGACTATAACCTCTGATGAAACACATTCCCCACACCTGAACAGGGTTATACAATCTCATTACCACTGATTAACCATGGTTATTAATGAAAACTTGAAAATTAGTAGACAAGAGCTGAAATTCCAACGCAATTGGAGAGAACAAGCCAGAACTTCCATCCTCTGCATTTCTGGATTCTACCATGCTTGATGTTGTCCCTTAGGGACTGCAGGTGCAGTCATCATGGTCAAAGTGTACAAACAAGACAATTTTTGCAAGAGGAGGTCATATCCCTTATTAAAACACATATAACTGGAAAAAGTATGTCAAGATTTAAAGCATGAGACCTCCTTCAGCTTTTCCATAATTAAAAAACTCCAAACATTCTTCTTGCAAATCAAAGTGCAACGTTAAAGGCAGGAGGGAAGTGGTGGTGCAAAGGTTTTGTAAAGAGTTTAACACAATAGGCTATAGATTGCAGTAACTGAGCGTTAGTCTTGGTGAAATAGCTCAGCATCTGATCTGGCATTTTAGCAGCCAAAAGCTCTGGCTAACAGATCCCACTCTGAATTACTCTCTCAAAGCCTTATCGAAAGGAAATGAAGCCTTTTGAAATAGCTGGCATCTCTGGAAGACCGGTTTATCAAATTTCCCCTGGTTCAAGCAGAAAGCCTCTGTTTTCCTCTGCTCTTTAACCTCTTATTTTAAATGTCATTTTACTTTGAACTGTCAAAAGAGGCAGTGAGGGAAGCAGCTAGCTTACCATCAGATGGAGGTGAAAGCTGAAACTCTACCCGTCCTTAGTGAGCTTATCCACATATCAATGGCATGTTACACCAGTGTGTTTATTTTTATGACTAGAGCATATCCCTTAACCTCAAGGATCCGAACATTTCCCTGGAATGTACAGACGTTTTGTATCATTTATTTCCCAGTGGCCCTTTCCCACACCAGCTACACACATGCATACATAAACACACAAGCTTCTATTCACATTCTCTTGATCATAGTGTTGTACACAACCAGACAACAGCTTTACACACACACATTCCTATCCATAGCATCAGTCTTATCTAACAAAAGTGTAAAATACAATTGCACACATCCCTGTATTTAGAGATAATAACCAAACTAACCAGCCAGCTTCCCTAGCTGACCTTTAAGGTCCCTTCCAACCCAACCAGTTCAGTGATTCCCCCTCAGAAGCCCTAAAGCTATTAGAACTCAGTATAACTCTGGTATAACTGTGCCCCCTTACCATATTACCTGGGGATCAAATGAGACATGACCAAGCCCTGAGGTTGCATTCAAACTCTGGAACAAGTGGCCAGTTGATGGTTGGACTCTTCTATCAGTTTGTGCTGCTCACTGTGGGCCAAGGCCATCAGCTGGCGTGAATCAGCGTATCTACACTGAGGCCATGAAAAATGAGGTGCATAAGTAAAGCATCTGTCTCAATGGCTGATGTTTATCTTTGCTCCCATGGCCTCATTTGCACTTAAGATGAATGTAAACCCATGAAAACAGAGTTTAGTAGGTTGAATTTTACTCCACTTGATTGCTACACCAATTTCAACAGATGCGCCTGTTACAAATAATCTGTCATGCTCTTAGGCGCGTTCCATCCCAGGCCACAAAATGTTCACAGTAATTGAAATATATAGCCAAATTCCAAGCTAGCATAAATCTCCACTGATGTCAAGGAAATCCATATGATTTGAGGGCTGTAGGAAAAAAAAAAAAGCATGTATTCCAGTGAGAGAGTTACGCAGCTCAGTCTGATTAGTCTATCACAGAAATTAAGAGGTGACTTCACAAGGATGTCCAAGTACAGCTGGGAAAAGAAAATACCAGGTACAGAGAGGTTGTTTAATCTAGCTGAGAAATGCCCACTGAGATTAAATGCTTGGAAGTAAATGCTGGACAAATTTGAATAAGCAATAAAGCATAGATGTTTTAACATGCAGTCATCAATCAAAGGATAGGGTGGGCTCCATAGTTGAAAGTCTTCAGACCATGTTCAGATGCTTTTCTTCACAAGATAGTTTCATTTGGCATGACTATTGGGTTCAGTGTAACAGTAACGATATCGGTTGTTTCAACCGGAATGAATTAAGATCGAGAAAAGTCATTACATTATTAATAGGATTAAATTTACTACAGACTTTTTAAACTCCCACTTGAAAATGCTTGTAGGACTACTAAGTGAAATAATACAGAACAAACCACTGAACTTGAAAGAATTAAAGGTCAAACTGATGATCCCTTATCTTCATAACTATGCATTTACTTTAAAACTTCTGTTGTTCCTAAAGTCACATCAGCTTTAGAGCAGCAAAACTGAATTCTGTTACTTTCCTTCAGTTATAATGCAGGACAAGAGATGAGCACTCTGAAATCTGAAAGAAAAGATATTATCGCTCAGAAATAAATCTGAATCCCACTCGGTGTTCTATATTTTGCTATAACTGCTTTTCTCCGTAGCAAAATCATTGGCTTTCAATGGATCCCAACTGTCAAGTGCCGTGGTTGCACCAAGTTAGAACATTTATTCCCCAAAAGGTCCAGGTGCCAAGATAATTTAAAAAATAGTTTCCAAAAAATGTCTTTGCACCATCTGTTCTCTAGCAGTGGTGCATTCCTCAAGCCGCGATGTCATCAGCTTCTCATTATTATTCTTAACAGTCCTTCTAAGTCAATCAAAACCAAAGACAGAACAACAGATTTGGGGTGTTTGCGTTCTGTTTGCACGCTACATTGTGCAGGAGGTATATAAGGTTATTTGGTTATTTCCATTCATGGCTCTTTGGCAGCATGGCTTGAATTCAAAACCCCAACTTGTCAAATAGATTGTGATTAGATATTATAGATGAAAATCTAGAATTGAGTTGGGATGGGATGGAGTAAAACCAGCTCACTCCAGGCAGCTTTCTAATTTGAGCCATTGATTCAAATCCCACCCAGAACCCACAGCACAATGCGGGATCCCTGAGTCTCTTGGGAACAAGTCCCATTCTGTCACTGATGTCAGCAGGATACATAAAGCAATAATAACAACAAATGTGACTCTGCTGGAAGTTTGGAAAGATTTTAAATCATGGATATCCCAATCCAAGATGCACCCTCATCTTTTGTAGTACATTAAAAGGGGTATTTTGAAGCAGAAGAAGAGCCTGCCAGTGCTGGGACCTTGCATTTGCTGAGCGTACTCTTGGGAGTAGTGATACCTACAAAGAAAAGACTGGGGGAAGCCATTCTCCAAATGCAGAAATGAAGCCCACTTCCCAGCAGCAAAGTCCAGAAGTCCAGATCTCAGAAACACAGTATCGTCATCCCCATGGCTGCCTCATCGGCACTGCTAGGGCTGCAGGGAGACAGCAGCCAAATTCCATCCAGAGGAAGTCCCACTGACTCTGAGAAAGGCCCGGTCTGTGGGGACATTTCTGTGGCATTTTGAGGGTAAGATAGCTAAAGCAGGATTCTGGCCTTGTATGAAGCTATATAAGGCTGGAATATGAATTACGCTGGGGATCCTACACTCTCATAGAGAAAACCTTTGAGCCTGCCCAGCTAGCAGACAGCTCCCCAAGCTGGAAAAAAGAAGCTGTGCCTCTGGTTTTGCAGCTCTATGGCCTTAGGCGTTTTCTACCTAAAAAAAAGATCGAGGAAAATGGAAGGACAACCTTCAAAGCTCAAGCTCAAAGCAGCAGGATTTCTCTACTACATAGTGTCAGAAAGCAGAAACGGATAGAAATCACTCCATAGCAGAGACCATGCTCTGTACTTGGCAAAGAGATCTCTGAACGCTTAGGTGACCAAGGAAGTGGTGGGGTCACCATCCTTGGAGGTATTCAAGAACTGTGGAGATGTGGCACTGAGGGACACTGTCAGAGGGCATGGTGGGGTGGGTTGGGGTTGGACTGGATTGTCTTAGACATTTTTTCCAACCTTAGTGATTCTATGATTCTAATCCCACAATGGTTTTTATTACAAATCCCTTCCTCCTGAACCCATCCTACAGGCGAGCAATTGAGTACTCTACAGTGTGTATCTGAGCCAGAGCCATTGCTGCACGGTGATTTGCAAACTTACAGCCAAGATGTTGTCCAAACCCCACAACAACCCATCTGTACGAGAGGGACAAGCCTGAGTTGATGGCTGGAAAACTGTCCTATTCTCTTCTCTCTCCTCCATGAGTTTGTTTCTTGTTGTTTTTCACAGCGATCACAAAGGAAAATAAATGTACCTCATTATACCAGAGAGGGGAAAAGAAACACGCTTGATGGTACATTAAAGAATTTTTTTTCTTTCCTTTCAAAAACAACAGTTCAAATAAATTAATGGGCCTGGTCAGATGAGTATGAGTCACTTTTAGTGAGTACAAACTAACCACAAAAGCTGGAAATCTGTTTTTAAATTCAGAGGAGAAGGCAAAAAGAAATATATATATATATATATATATATATGAAATAATCCATGGATTTTTTTTTGAAGTACACATTATTACCAATGATCAGAAAAGAATTATAAAATTCCAGTGTCAGAGATCATAATGTTACCTTTAAGCCATGGCCAAGCAGTCAACAGAACTCTTTAGTGACCAAATAATTACAGAGCTTGAAATTGAAAGATTATACCATGTAAATAATGCAGAGAATAAACTCCACTCCACACGTTTTTACAGCTTGATACACCATTAATGGTAACTGTTTGTTTTGTTTTGTTTTTTTTTCTGTCATTTTGCATAGATTTCATCTTTACAAAAGCTCTTCCTTATTGACTTCTCAGATTGCTTTTTTATAACCTGTGATCAGCTGATATGCCTCTGCCTACCCATACTCTGTTTTTTTATCTCATACACACATATCCTCCCCAAAAGACGAGCTGATTTTCTGTGACTGTGCATGTGTTTCCTATTGACAGCTGCAGGATCCGTGTGGGTGTTTGTCTCCAGCTCACAAACACGCACATGCAGACCCATATGCACTTACACTACCAGTGTCTTACAAGACTTAAGTTTAAATGAATTCTCCAGTATCATATAAGAAATGGTAGGAGAGACCAGGAGAAAATACGGCTCTTTGAAGCAGCAACCCATTACATTATAAAAGACATTTTCTTTCTGGAGCCCTAAACAGCTCCTGAGGACAATCCTAATGTGCACCCCTGGCTTTGGATCACAGTCGCTTTAGCAACACACAAAAAGACACGCGAGCTCTTCTCTTCCCTGGCTTAGCTCCTACAGCCTCCAGCTTTTTGCTCAGTTCTATGTGGTCACGTAGCCCAGAAGTGCAACCAGCTCTCCACTGCAGCTCACCTCTGGGATTATTTTTCCTTTCTTTCTTGGGCTTTAAAAAACAGCTTTCGGTGCATTTCGAAATGATTCACATCTCTAACAAAAGAGCCTTGCCAATGTCAAAATTCTGTGGTTTTATAGGGTATATATAGGTATATATATGTATCTGTATGTAAATACTGTAAGTGCCCACACATACAGTACAACTGCAAAGAAATAGTCAATATAGACTGTGAGTAAACACACACTAGCAAATAGATTAGGGACAAGACACACTGTTTTCCTATACCTCAGCCCCAAAGACAGCTGATGTATTGGGGCTGAAAGATTATGAAGATGCTGACCAGAGAGAGCAAAAGTGTGGGATAATTTAGTCCCAAGAGTTAATTGATTATGAATGATCTTAAGATCACAAAACATCCTAGCTATTAGCTTGCAACAAGAGCTTTACCTACAAGACACATACAAGACTCGGTGATCATTATAAGTCCTTTCCAACTCAGGTTTTTCTATGATTTTAAGACAAATTATCTTGCAAAGTCCCACATATTACTGTATTCTTGCCATTATTCACATTCGATATTATACGGTATACAGTACATTTTTCATGCTGTATATTGTTTCCTATATATATATATATATAATATACTGACTAATGTATTTTTCATTATATTACATATCGAGTAAGATAATACAGAAGGAAGGAGCAGACCATACTGATGCTAACCATCTCGTAGCCATTAGAAGCAGAATTCCCGAGATGACAGCAGTGCAGTGTGCGGGTGCACTGCCCTGCTGGCGGGGTCGGGACCGTTTCCCTGCCTGCAGAAGGGGACGTGCCTCTCTGCCTACCCCTCTTCAAACGTGCTGAATGCCATCAATGGGTTAAAACAAACCCCACGAGTGGATTTCGGCTCTCCTGCTCCCCGTCAGCCCATTCCTCGCTCTCCGCAGCCGCCCCCCTTTCTTAAAATAACGTTTGCTCAACGCGCATCGCCGCCTGCGTTTAACCGCGCAGCGAAAAGCCGGGACCCCCCGGGGCAGCGGGAGAAGCGGCGCTCCGAACTACAAACGTACCGCAAGTGGGGGGTCGGGACCACATCATCTTAAAGCTCTTTTCCAACCCGAACCATTCTATGATTCTAGAAGTGTCCAGAAATGTACGAACGCAAGGCTCGTTTCTGCCTCCACAGACCCGCACGGCAGCATCTGCGTGCGCACATCCGATGCGTGTCCATGCAGTGAGTTTAAAGATAGCCCTGATCGTGTGCATCCCATATCGCGTGTCGAAGTTATAAATTGCAATTCTAATTGTCAAAGGTCACATTTAAAACCACAATTCGTATAAATACGGGTAAGAAATTAAGACGGAAGTCGTACTTAAATCAAGGTTGTGCATACATTCGCTTCAAAGTGTTTCCTGCAGTTTGTAGAACGGTATTTACAGCAATTTCGAATCACAAGCGATGTGTCCATAACGTGCCCCGTACGCAGGAGGCAGATTTCGTCATATAATTCTCAAATGTGTCTTGTAACGAGTTGCGAATTTGTCTTGTGTCTCACGGACGTACACAGATACAACTGCGCTGAGCACTGAACGAGTAAGCTGCGGGGAAATGAGCAGGAAGCTCAAACCCCGGGGAACCATCGATTAGAGCAACCCCCTCCCCATCCCCGGGCACGGCACATCGGTGTCGGTTTGACGTGAACAGAGCACCACAATGGAACTGACATGAAGATGGGAGAAAAACAAATCAAAGCCGGATCGAGACGGAACCGACAAGATCAGCCCCTCCTCGATGGCAATGAAATAAAGAAATCGGAAGAAAGAAAACGCGAAATTTGGTTGATTCGGGACAAATGTTTTGGGAGCATTTCTGCTGGGTGATTTTGCATCGGGCGATGTGATTGTGTAAAGCTCCTTCCAGGGGTGCAGCTGCAGGCGTCTCTGCTGTTCTCGAGCACTGCGTGTGTGAGGAAGGATAGGGAAATTACAAAGGAGTGTAAATGTGAAGGGAAATGAAAGACGCTAAAAGAGAATGGGAATATACGCATATAAATACACACGTGGCAACTGATGAGAAAGACAGAGAGGGACTGTGCAGTGGGAAGGGTCGGAGTGCTGAGTGGGATGACTTTGTCTCAACCAGAGCAACGGTAGGGGGAGAAAGGAAGGGGGGGGAAAAAAAGAAAAAAATTAAAAAGAAAAAGAAGGAAAGAAAGAAAGAAAAATAGAAAGCAGGAGAGCCCCAACTGTGCGCCAGGTGCCGGAGCACAGCGGTCGGGAAGCGGACCGGGATCGCTGCAGGATGCAGCCCCGGCCCCGCAGCCCGGCTCCGAGCGTCCGGGCAAAGCGCTGCTTTGGCTGCAGCTCGCTAATGATCACCAGCTTGATTTGCTAATTGAAAATGCCTGGCAGTGCCATGCCCTGAGGCGCACCGGGAGAGCACGGCCACCCCTCCTCTCTCGGGACCACCCCACTCGGGGTAACCCAGCACGGAGCCGCCTTCCCCGTGTGCACCTGCACCGGGGCGGGGGAACAAGAGCGAACCGCTGCTGCCCACCCCTCCCAAAGCAACACCACCATCCTGACACCGCACCTACGAAGCAGACGCTGAACTTGAGCAAAAGTCCTTCAGGATCCGGTTTTTTTTAATCTAACGCCGCGAGGTGTCCCTTTTTTATTTTTCCCTAATTTTTTAAATTATTTTTCTAAATTATTCTTATTTCATTTTATTTTATTTTTTTTTATCTTGGAGCGGCGTTGGTTCCCACAGAGCCGCTGCATTTCCCTCGGCGGGGCGCAGGGGGTGCAGCGGGACCGCGTGGCTCGGGGGGACCGGCGCAAAGGAGCCGACCAGGCTTCTCCAATTCGTTTTTTCCTTTTTTTTTTTTTTTTTTTTTTCCCTTCTCCTTTTCCCCCCTTCCTTCTTTTCTTTCTTTTCTCTTTTTTTTTTTTTTTTCCTTTTTTTTTTTTTTTCCCTCCCCTTCTTTTTTTCCTCCTCTTTTAACTTATCCCTGGAGCAAAGCCTCCCCAGCATTCACCACTTCTGAGCCTCGGTATCTCCTTTGGAAAAGATGCAGGAACATTAGATTTATTGGCCCTAATCAGCAAATCGTTTAGGTCATTACAAGCCCATTATCGAAGGAAAGGCAAGGCCAGGAGAAACTCTGGCCACATCTCATCTTGTGAACCAGTGCCTTTGAAAACCCAAGGAGAGGAAAGTGACCTGGGGGAAATCTGCCATCATCCCTTTCCTATAGGAGCGTCCTCTCCCTCCCTTTTTCTCTCCTTTGTTGCCTTCCTTCAGCCTCCTTGAGGGGTGGGCCAGTCCCCCCTAAATCTGATGCCCCAACCCTTAGCTAGAGCCCTTCCAGCATCATTTGCAGTAAGAGAAATGCATCCTCCCAGCAGAGCCTATGGGATGAGGCTGTTACACTGGTTTTAGAATTTTCATCTATATCCCCACCATTACTATCTTTTGTATCCTTTTCCCTGTATTTCTTTTTCTTAGTGAAAACAACAGGGATTCAGTGATGCTGTGGTTAATGCAGGAGTTGCCACACTCATGCTTTGGAAGTACATCCCATCAGGAAGGAATATGGGACAAAGCCTTTTGGGTCTGGGTCTCCTTGCATCTACACTAGGCAACCAGCTTGGAGGAAGGGAAAGGGGGCAACTCAGCCCCCAGAAAATCAGGACTCCCTCAGCCCCCACAATGAGGCCCTGATGTGGCATCCTGCAGCATCCCTTGTACTTACTGTGTTTACCCAGGGATGCTACCAGCCACAGGGAGCTGAGGGGCTGCACATATCCTCATGGTGAGGCCAGAGAGACCCTTGTTACCCCCTCACCCCTTTTACCTCCACCCCAGTAATTATGCAACCTCTCCTGACCCTGCTTTCTATCCCTTTTATCCTGGCCTCAGTGCCTGTTCGTCCAAGCAGGCAGGGCTGAGCCGTTGGAGATTGCTCTGAGGTCCTTCCATCTGGCACTTTCTCTCTGTTCCTCCACTCAATAAAATAAAATAAGGGTCACCTTTTTTTTTTTTTTTTTTTTTTTTTTTTTTTACCTTTTTTTTTTTTTTTTTGGATCACACACCAAGGCCCATCACAAATGAGACCCCCGAGGCTTTGATGCCTGTGTTTGGACACAAGCAATTATCTCTAATTATTGTTTTGCTTTTCAGTTTGCCCAACTTTCCAGCAGCCTTGAAAAGAAACTTCAAGGAGGGGGTTCAGTGGACTGAATGAGACATTTCTCCAAGAAAGCCCCTCCCAGAGCCCCCTCTCGCTACCATATTGAGAGAAACAAAATCTTCACAAATGTTTAAGTACAATATAGGTTTGGCAAGGGGGTTTCTTTTCTTTTTTTTCTTTTTTCTTTCTTTCTTTTTTTTTTTTTTTTTGAAGATGATTTCTAAAGACACAGGAACATTTGTACAAATAAGGCGCAGATGGGAGTGGGGCGGGGGAGCGCTCTGGAGCTGAATATCTGGGAAGGGAGGTGAAATGGTTTTCAGCTGGGAAGGAAGTGGAGAGACAGAGATTAAAACCCCCTTAGACTTTCCCACCACTCATAAATAATACATTAAATTGCACTTATTGCTTTCTGCTCACTGAGGAGCACTGGGCAAAGGCCTTGAGTCCCATAGAAAATTCAGAGTCTGGAGGAATGGTGGGACTGGGAGGCAGTGATATTTTAGGAAGCTGTCAGAAAGGATGGGAGACTAAAAACGCCGTGCCAAATCTGTGCTCCTGCATGTGGCACACGCCTGGGTGCTACACACAGCTACACATACAGGTTTTCTCCTGTTGGCAAAACGCATGAGGACACCCATACCTGCTCACACACACACGTGGATGCAAACGTGCAGCCTGGGCACAGATAAGCTCAGAGACCTTTGTACACCAGTACTGCACATACATACATACACTGGATACAAGCATGCAGAGAGAGATGTATGAGTATATGCTCATATTCTTGTGTGCATGTATGTGTATGCACATCCATCACACTCATATATGCATGCATGCAAGAGGTGGGCATGCAAGATGTAGATAAGGAGGCGGATGCACTTGTAGTAACAACCACATCCCCCTGCACTGTACATACAGATGGTAACTCCCCTGGATTCACTAAAGTCATTTCAGAGTTAGTAAAGCCACTTTGTAAAGTGATGATCATAACAACAACTCCTCACCGCAGGTTTTCCCCTGAAAATCCAAAGGCTGTGTGTTTTCACTGCTACCCCACAGTTTATTTAGTAATCCTTCACAGTAACCAGAGCACACTAAGCAAAATATCCACAGCCTGCTGAGGGCATCTGAAGGACACCAGTCACTTTCTGCAGCTAAAATTCCCTGTGAACTGGTGCCACCCAGTCACTAGTTGTTCAACCAACCCAATGGGCCATCACTTCTCCAACCAAGAAAAGGAAAATACAGCCCTGCGCCTAGCCTACACCTAATTGCACAGCTTGGGAGAAACAAAGGTGGGAGCCTTTGCTTATTTCTTCCATCCCTTGGCAGTAGCACCACAAGCAGTGCTGCTACACTATCAGTCTTTCTGCCTGGCAGTCCATTAGTGTGTATGTCTAAAGAATCACTCGAGGTACACGCACATAAACAAGAAGTGATAGCTGTGGGTGGCTGTGTGCATCTATTAGACTATTATATGTATGTGTATGTATACATTTATGCATGTAAATGTATGTACATATCAATAAGCACAGGCATAGACATGGATTAGATTGGCCACAGGCATGGATTGATGGTTGGACTAGATGATCTCATTCATCTTTCCAATCTTAATGATTCTATGATCTCTGGAGTATTCCGTTTAACAACCCAATTATTAGCAGTGGTAGCAGTAATAGACATATTTCGGTAGATCTAGACGGGTAACATAAGAGCATATTATCCTTTTAGGAAAGTAATTAACGTCGGGGATCCGATTCCTTTGGCTACCCTTCTAATTAATTATACTTGGTAATGCCATCATTAAGAAGAGCGGAGTGTTTGTTCTTCTAATCTCTGTGTAGGGGACATGAGTTGGGAACAAGCTGCTTCGGGGCTCTTTATTCCACCACTCACCACTCTTTTTTTTCCAGCCGGGTTTTCTGCAGGCAGAGCCTCACCCCCCAACCAAACCCAAACATCTCCCCCCTAAACTTCACTCCAGCTCCTCCCTCCAAACCAAGACAAACTAGGAAACACAGCAAATTAAAGAAATCTTGACTTAAAAATGACCCATATGCTTGCAAATGCTTTCCAAATGATCCCTTTCTGAATCCATGTGTTGTGCACGGGGGGACATCCCGCTACAGATTGCAGCTCTGATCCCGGGGTTTTTTCCTGAGCTCGGGGGCTGTCTGTGACCCTTCTGCCAGGGGTCGGTGCACTCGCCCCGAGGGCGGCTGTCCCCAGCACTCGGCCACAACCGCCAGCCCTGCTCCCACACGTGGGGTCCCGGATCTAAACCGCTAATTGCACGGGTTCACAGATCCTCCAGCGCAGCGCCTCACCGATAACCGGGCCCGCATCTCTTGGGGACCACACACATCTCTGCACAGAGCTTTTGTGTGGCAGAAAAAAGGGGACGCATAATAGAAAGGGCGAGAAAGAGAAAAAGAGTTGGTAAACACATTGGCGGCGGTACCTAGAAACTACGGCAGTGCAACAGGTTCCCAAGAGAAGATCAAAAGTTGGCCTTTGGGATAAGCAACTGAGCAAACTCAAGTATGTTTCTGTAATGAAGTGCACAAAAGCAGCAGAAGGAGCACTGTGCTGAACTCAGTGAGCTGCTCATAGTGCACCGATATGTATATTATATGGATATTCCACTACCTGGCATACGGGTGCTGCCAATGGAGATGTGTGTGTGGGCAAAGCACGTGAATCTGCCATATAAATCTCCATGCACTGTGCAATCTGTAAATAGATATGCAGCACAGAGAATTGTTTTATATAATTCTCTCTTTGGAGAATTGGAGCAAGAAATTCAGAACTATAGCATGAGATCTTAATGTGGTTAATTATACAACGTGACCTCCACATACCTGTAGAGATGTGTGGGTTTGTGGGTGCTGTGTCTGCCATAGAGATGATTATACGAAATATGATTGTGTGCATCACAGAGAGAGAGAAAAAATAAATCTGTGTGTTTAGATGTCCACTTTACATAGGCTAGTAGTTCTGTGCATGTATCTCAGTTGCAAAGATTCAGGATGTGGGGCACACAGACTGCTCTGTGATTGTTATTGTTGCACAGGGGTTATTTTACATATAACATCTTGCCCAAAAATATTGTGGTTTTACTCAAAATTGTACAGTGAGAATTTTACTGAGAAGATGGGACGTGTTATTATACTACAAAACTCCAAGAGCCTGAAAGATCATTAGCAGTCATTTATCTGTCTCCTGCCATGACATCTGTCATGTCATTTAGCTTCCCATTAAGAAGAACAGGGAGCAGTTATATTATGTCCCAGCTATCTTCTTATAAAGAAAAGCCCCTGTTTGTGCCAGGAGCTAATATGCTGGTTTCCTGCCCTGCTACTCACTGAGGCAGCAAGCATGGATGTGACAGCCAAACGGCTGATATAAATGCACATGGACATTTAAGGTCCAAAAGGAGCATAATACCGAGTAATCCCAGTTTAACATTATTTTAAAATAACAGGGAAACACTTGAACTCCCCATATGTAATCATATGAATTTTGCCCTGGATACGATTACGCGTTTTTCAGGCATGATTAGCCATATGTCTAAACAGAAATTAGACAAAAAAACAAACCAGGCAACTTTGGAGTGCCTTCTGCTGAGCTCAGCACTTTTTAAAAAGGACAATGTTGGACTCATTCAACTGAAGTGCAGTCATAGCAATGGCTTAATTGAGAGAAATATGCTGTTAGAAAACTGAGTGGATATAGCAGCTTTGAGCTGTCCCTTGCTTTAGAAGGGGAGCACCTGATGTGACCTAATTTTTAGCTTGTAATGTGAATTACAATCGGTTTGAATCCCGTGTGGGAAATCTCTGCCTTAATAAACAGTGATTTCTTAGAAGCTTACTTAGACCATCTCTCTCCTAATTCAGTCTTTCACTGAGTATCTTAACAATATATCTAATATCAATCTGTAAAGAAGCACACCAGTGAAGACTGGAGAGGGTCAATCCATATACAGGTGTGTCAGAGGAAAGAAGAAAACCAGTGTGGGACTGTTTGCTGTACGGTCACACTATTACACTCCTCGGGCTTCACAGAGGAGATGGAGTGGAAACACCAAACTCTTTCTCAGTTTACAAGATTTAGGGATCAGCCAAAGAAACAACGACGCAGCAGGTTGAAAACAAACAACAAAAGCTTCTCACAAAGCTGAAAAGAGGCTCAAAAAACAATTGGAGCAAATACTGAAAGAAAAAAAAAGTCATCGTCAGCACAAAGAGAAGACACAACTTCTATCTCTGAAAGCCATGCCAGAGGACAGAGACACAGGCGTAACTCCAAAGTGACCACAGATCCAACAAATTTGCTAGTGCTGGGAGCAGTCCCTTTGTACATGCACTGGCAGTGGAAGGGACTGAGCCGCAGCCTTGCCCATCCCTTCCCCAAATGCAGTCGCTACCCGGATACCACATAAAAGAAGAGGATGGAGACATGCTTCCTTCTATCCTCTGGATGTGTTTAAAAAGCAAGAAGTGATTGATTCTCTGCCTGGCCACAGAGAACTCTCTTTGAATCACCACCTACTCCACAAGGATTTCTCAGTCTTTTCCAGGGGATGTCTCTCCCAGAAGCACTCTCAGTAAAAGGCTCTGAGGCCGAAAACAGCACAACTCTACTATCACCACTACCACTGGTACAATACTTTATAATGTCCTTTAATGTGCAGAGGAGACAGTGACACCAGGCTTCTAACATTAACTCTGCTGTAGAAATGAGTGCTTAAGGCATCACCAAAGTCTGTTTGTCTCTTTCATCTTTCTGGGGGATCCAGCTCATTTTTTAGTGACTCCACAAGGAGTCAGCCTAACAAACAGATGCTACGAAGTTTTGATATGTTCTAAACCCACAGTTTGCCAGGACAGTCATCCTGAGGATGGACTATCCTCTCTCAAATGGCTGTTGAAGGCACATTAAAGCAGCTCCTAAGATCTTCATACTTTGAGCTGAGAACCACAGGAGAAGGATGACTCCTTCCCCTGAAGACATGACAGTCAAGGGTTTCACACCACAGATTCAGAACTAAGAACACTCTTTGTACCTACTGGTTGTCACCTTTCCTTTAGCCACTCCTACAGGTGAGACAAGCCAAGCTACATGTCAGCAGTGTGTGCGATGGTACAAAGTCCATCTCAATAAGCAGCCACAGTCAAGGTGCACTACTATGAACTCATCAGAAACCACCTGAGAAGCCTCTTGGATTTTGGAGACCAGTTATACTACGCAAAGGATATTTCTCAATACCTTCCTAGCTGCACTGTTGGTTGGGTTGGGAGTGAGATTGAAACTCCTGTGGGATATTCCTTGTGGGAATTGTCGGGGTTTATGTGCACTCAGCTATGCTGAAACAAATGGGATGTGAAGGAGCAACTGGGTGGATCAGAGGAGCACCCTCAAGTCTTATGGTTGCCTCCCAGGATAAAGCTATGCCCACTCATTCCTTGGAGCCCTCACATGCAGCACTGGTGTCTTCACTTAGAAGAAAGGAGTCCTTCTAACACCACAACGTGCTTTTCCCTTTGGTGATGGCTGAAGAAGGAGATGGAGCTCAGACTGCCAAGAAGCTCAAGAGGAATTTTAGGAATGTGTCAATTAACTGGAGAGAGTGATTAGCAGTGATCCATTCAGGCTTAGTGTCTCTTCCTTGTTGCTTTCTGGGGTTATGACTCGGCAGGTGAGTTTGCCCAACTTGTGCTCATTTTGGCTGCTTGAGCCCATTTTGCAGTCGATGACTTAAGAGGTGTCATTTCCCCAGCAGTAGCTGGGTGTGAGTTCAGCCTGGGTGTGAGCAGGGTGTGAGTTACAAGCTGAGAGGGAAGATGGAAGTTATTTCAACTCAAAGTCCTCCGGAGTCCTTAAATACATCAGCTCACCTCAGCCTCGCTGAATGTGGTCCCTTCACTTGGCTATAGATTTTCTGTCAGCCTCCCAAACTCTGCATAAAACCTAACTCCAGCCCTCTGTGTCCTTTAAATTATTTGCCGTTATTGTACAAGTTCCAAGAACAAAGCTAAAGAAAAACAATGAAAATAAACAAATTTTAAACATAACCACATTTCATGCCCACTTCTCAAGCCAAGCTCTTGTTATTCCAAGGAACGGGGCCACAAATATGAAGGACAAGAAGTGATAAATGATTTCATCAGACAACCAGCAGGTCGGGGTTCTTGCACAAGAAAAAGGAGCTCACAGAGCTCTTTTTAGGTCATAGATACCATGACACTTCATTAATGACTCACGAAGTGCACAGAGGGCTTTAAATGAAAACTATTTTCTTTATATGCACAATAAACTGATATTAATGGCTGGAGCAGGAACAAGTTGGCAAGCTGTAGGCAGACCACAGTGTGGTCAGCACAAATTACTGTCATTTGCAGGAATAATTGCAGTGGCAACTGTTGCTGTTGTTGCTAAGTGGGTATTTTTCCCTGTGTGTCTTTGCGGTGAATACTGTTTATGACCAGACTGCCATTCCCGTGGATTCAAGGCTGCCCCCTCTGAGATCTGGATCATCCATGGTCTATTCTTAAGGATGAGCAACACGCACTTCCCCACAGCTACAACCACTGCCTGAGGCAGATAACCCTATCCACATCAGGTTTTACAGAGTGTAGGTAGAGATTATGGCTTGGATAGGAGGGGGTGAATGAGGCAAGCCATGCCAAGGGAGGTTTAGGTTGGATATTAGGAAACATTTCTTCTCGGAAAGGGTATGAGTTATCGGAACAGGCTGCTCAGGGAGGTGGTAGAGTCATGATCCTGGGGGGTTTTCATGAAAAGAGTCACAGTGAGTGACATGGTTTAGTGGTATGGTGGGGATGGGTTGACAGTTGGACTAGACGATCTTGGTGGTCTTTCCAACCTTAAAGATTCCATCGTTCTATGATTCTATAATTGTGCAATGTGCCATGTGTCCTGACACATGTTGGAAGGACACCCTGTGCCACTTGGCAGGCGTGTGGCTTGAGAATGCTTTCAGGTTTCCAGAGCTGTGGGCTGTCTCCAGCATCTGCTATGTGGGACCTTAGTGTGGGGAGTATTTGTGATGCTGTGCTGGTTGGGACTTCCCAAAGGGACCAGAAAGCAGAAGAGATCAGGGGCTGGAGCCTCTTTCTCCTTTTCCATCTGCATCCAACTAAAGCAACCGAATTGTGCATGAGCAAAAGCTGATCACCAGAACAGAGATCTTAACAGAAAGAAGGAAAGCACATGGCAAACCAAGGGAAGGAAATAAAGAGAATAAAGCGAGTGTAATTTTTTTTCAGTCACTAGAAACATTTTTAATATTGTGAACCAGAGAGCTGATTTATTAACATCCAATTACCCTATGAGAGCAGAACAAAGAGATGAAGCTGTGCCTGAAGGGAAGGTGATGTTTTCTAACATGGCCAGCCCAGATCTTCCCCACAGACACATACCTGATAATTAAAATCAAAGAGGGCCAGGTGCAGCCTGGGCACAAAAGACAGAACAAAGAGGTGAACTGCTCCTTGAGCAAGAAAGAGCATGCTTTCCCTGTTGTGTCTGACACGGCTTTGTGTTCTCAAGTGATTGCTACCTTCTGATGTGCCAGGACCCTCCATCACACACTGTATGAATACGGGAGGTGCCACCTTTGAACTCTTCGTGTTCATACTTAGGCTCAATGACACCACTCATGAAAGCTGGATGCCATGCCACCCTATTTTTTGAACCTCCCAACCTTTCCCAGCTGGTTTACTTCCACTTTGTATGGGGTATGCAGGGTCAGCATGAGGATAAAACAGAGCCAGGAATTCCTGCTACCTTTCCTGGTCATGACAACACAACTTCAGAAAGACTTGAGATGTCTCAGGGTTTTGATAGCTGATCCACACTCAATTCTTTTTTCTGCATGTGAGATTTTGAAAATGAACATGTTCCAGCTCAACATAATTCACAGATGGAAGAGTATCCAAAAACCATGTCAAGGAAGTACAGGTTCAAAATTCTGTACACATCCCTGATTTAGACCCAGTCCTCCCTTAGATTTCTCCATGCAAATGATAACAGAGATTCGGTTGCAGCATCCCTCATGAAGAATGAGTCAGTTTTGCTCTCTCTTCTTTCTCCTGCCTCCCCACCTGGCTTTATCTGCATAAATATTAATACTACAACTCCTAATTAAATCCAGGAATGTATTTACCTTCACAGATGAGATACTTAAGCGACACAAGAGGGGCCCCTTGTTTCCATGAAACTTTGCAGCCTATAAAATGCAGTGGTTCTTCGCAGGGTTATGGCTGCTCAGCAAATAATGGGAAAAGATGAGGAATATTTCTGAAATAGGTCAAGTACACTCCAAACAGAAACATGCTAATAGGAAGAGATGTAAGAAAAATGTCAAATGTCAATGATCACAAAGTAGCTCCCGAATATATATTTACTGAATGCAATGCTTCTCCGCTGAACAGAGTTGACATAATGACATGCTCTTAGTAGAAACTTTCCTGGTTATTTTATCAGAGGTGTTATTATTATTATTATTTTTTTTTTAAACTGATGTGCAGCTAGAAAATTCCTATCTGCAGAAGACAGGTTCTTTGATTGAATAATAATAATACAATAGAAGCCTGGAAGAGGCTAACAGTGCCAGTTTTTGACCATTTGACTGATAATCTGCTACGCTATTCATGTTGCAAACAGTTGCAAAACCACTTCCAGAGTGGGCACCAGTGGACCCACGCATGACAAACAGGACACACTGAACAGGGTTTCTCAAAAGTCTATCTGGAGCCTGGCAAATCATTGCTGGTGAGCTGGGTGATGCGTGATAAAGCAAAGCAGAAGGGCTGTTATTTCAGTAAGGCTGTGGGCAAAGTTCAACACTCACACTGTCCCTCCCTCTCTTCCATTCCACTCCTCCTGGCTGATCTAAAGATGGTGTGACACGTCAAAGTGTAAACCTCAGCATCATGCTTAAATTAATAAACCAGGGTGTCTTATGCAAGACACATGAGCTAAGCCTGCCCCACCACTAACTACCAGGAAGGCCTCCACTGCATTTATCTTCTGCTACTGCTTCAAAACTACCACATCCCAAGAGAGCAATGGGAAAAAGCACCATGGGATTTGTTTGCTTTGGATCTAGTTCAACTCAAAACCACAAAGATGGCTCCATAACCAACTTCTGATCAGAGCTGATGAACTCCAGGGCTAGTCAGACTTGGAGGGAGGTCTGAAAAAAACATGGATCTGCTTGAAATAGAGAAAAAGCCAGAACTGAAAAACATGGGTAAGAAATACAGAAAAAGTAACATACAAAAAATGGCTGAAAATGAGTGGTTTTTTTTCAGTCTGGAAAAGCCAAAGAGGACACAGTCTAACAGTCCACAAACACATGGAGGAGAAGATGGATGTCATAGATCTCTGTGTCTTTTATGGGATGAAGACTTGCCATTGAACTGCAGCAAGGGGGGATGGCACTAGACATTATGGGAAAATTCCCATAATAGATAGGGAAGGGCTGGGAGATGTTGTGATACCTCCATCATTTTAGAGCTATAAGAAGAGTTACAACCTGCATAAGTCAGGAATGGACAAGATCTGACTGTGTAGGTCTTAGATAAGAAGTGCAAATCGGCACAATCTCAAGATGCCTTCCCATCCTGTCTTCAGAATTCAACAATTCTAGCACACACAAAATATTTTGGATACATTTCCTCAGACACTCATGGTTCAATTCACTAAGTACTGCCTTTGGTGCTATGAGAAAGCCTTACCAAAATCTCAAGGGGAAAGAACATGGTGACTCAGTCAGCTGGGACTCCACACACCTCAATGCACTAAAGATGGTGACAGAAATTGAAGTGAGAATGAGCAGGCTTCTTACGCTGATAAGTCAACCAGGGGTACACCAATATGTGGGAGTCCAGGAAGGCCTAGGACATTGGGAATCAGGGCACAACATTGATCTGGCTCGATATCAGAACTGCCCCAAGAGATTTACATCTAAACTGTTGGTTGGAGGACTCTCTACATCTTTCCCACATCGGCAGCTATTGTGAAGCACCACATGAGGCTTTTTTGTGTGTGTGCTGGGAAGCTTTCAGGGACTCTTATTTTACCTAAATAAGGACAAAGAGCTTGTGCAATGCCAGTGCTGCCCCAGTGGAGTCCAAAGGCAGCCCTGCTCCAACACCAGTGGCGTGAGGCCTGAAGATGTGCAGCCCCGGCCAGAAGCTGGGAGGCGACAGTCTGCTCCTGCCAACCAACAACAGGACTGTTTATCCAAAGGAACAGCACTGTCTGTGAACGATGATAGGTTTATTTTGCAGCCAGCGTCACAAATTATGGCACTTTTCCATCTATTGTCCCATATGCTAAGTAAACATCATAAACCGTTCCGCGCTATGTGCTTCTGAAAATCGTAACGCAAGAGTTACCATCAAGGCACAAGGAAAGAGCAAACAAGGAAGCTAATCCATATAAGTTAGCTTTGTTTTCTGGATGGTGGAGTAGCGTACGACTTGGTTTCTCCTGTAATGTCTTTTATGGTGTTTTTTAAAGCTACTATGCTGTGTTATATGGCTCCATTCATAAAATTAAATTGTACAGGGCAGGAAATCGTTCCCTTTTTCATGATCATATCATATAAACCCATGCTGCAGGCGACAGGGAAAAATTACTAGTCCTGATGCACATTTAAGGAGTTTCTTCTGCTCTATAAATCCCACATCAATAAGAGCCTCTGCACATGCAGCAAGGCAAAAACCCACTGGGTAGATTGAAATGATTTTAGTTTGTGCATGTGTGTGGTTTGGTTTAATTTAAAGATGTGCAGATAGAGTTTTCACTCAGTGCACGGTACTCATTAGCACAAGGCAGCAAACTGCCCGGAGAGCTGAAGGCCCCAGAAATCAAGCTGTGGGCGGGTCATGATTGGAAAGGTTTAGAGAGTGATGATTTGATAATTTCTTTAGTCCAGAAGCCTGTAGAGAACACACACACATGAAGCCTGATCGAGGGCTGCTCAGTACTGTAACTGTGCCCAACTCAGGTCCACGTACTGATCATTATAAACATACTGATGTAGGATGCACACAAACCTTCACAAAGTTCACCTAACTTCCCTGGGTTTATGCACCAAGTCTTGTGGCTCTCAGTCACCTCAAAACCTTGTTTTGCTCTTTTTGCCTGGGATATGCACAGCACATGAGGATTTCAGAGATGTCCCACCAGCATCCAGGTTGAAGCAGCACAAATTCAGAATTCAACCCAATGCAAAATCTCCTCTCTCTCTTGGGAAGGAGAGACAGAATGTCCTTTATTTTTTAATTTTAAAAAATCTCTTCATGGTTTTTCTTACTTGCTTATTCTGTCTAATGGCAAAACGTACCACCAGACTGAAAAGGGCAGTAAATCTTAAATGAATGCTGTTTTCAGCATTGTAATATGGCATTTGGAGGGTTATGCATGCTTCCCATATCCCTGACAGGAACACAGCTGTGTGCTCATATACAAAAAACAAGTTTGCAGAACTGAGCCACAGAGATCATTTATTGTTTGGAGTCCTTTCTCAAGAGAGCTCATTACATTTTATAAAAGAAAAGAAAAACAACAAATACTTTATATTTCAGCTCTGCTGATTTAATACAACTATGACAATATACCCAAAAGCTGCAGAGCTTTAAAAGCAGTATAATATAATACCTCTATACTTTTAAAGCAATTCTCCTGCAGCTTGAGAATAATCAAGCTCTTTTTCCTAAATGTGTGCAGCAAATGCAGAGCCAACCTTATGCTGATGTACACTGTACATTGAATGTATCTATATGTGCACAGCTGGAATTATTAATTCTTGAGCATCTGCACATGAGTAAGTATACATTAAAGGACCGTTACACACAATGTATATTTATAAATGCACCACGCCCTATCCATCAAATTACAGAGTCTGATCTTTAATCATTTATCTGCTTGGAATATCCAAGAAAGAGTCACTCTAACACTAAATGTCCCATTTCCTAAGCTCCTACATGAAGCCATGCAAAAACTACGTAGGTTAATATAGCAGTGCTGAAACCCTTTCCGCTGAGTTTGGGCTTATTACAGTTTAAAAGAGCTCTAAAATCCTAGCTAGCTTAAAGTGAGCACAATCCAACCTTGAAGTGGAGGGTGAGGGAAAGAGGAGTGAAGAGTGTGGGCACTTTTTATATATACACCATTGTGCCCTGATGGGGAGTGCAGTGATGGAAGGGATGCCCATCATCCCTGGGCACGGGAAATACAAAGTGGTGTGATAAGGGAGTAAAGCTACTCTGCATTCCTTCTTGTCCCCAAAGAGGGGAACAAAAATGCCCAAGAGATGGAGCTCCCAGCCCCCTGTGCCCCTTCCCTCCTCACTCACATCGCTTGGGATATGAAAGGATTTTTCCAGCACATCTGCACCTCTGTCCTGCTGGAGGGTCCCACCCTGCTGCAGGGTTGAATCCCTATTCCTCTGACAGCTCTGTGCGTGGGCAGCCGTGTCCCTGTGCTCCAAACCCAAGCACGACACTGACAGCAGGGTTTTAATCACACGAGGGCCGATAACCATCAAATGCCGCTAATTTCCAACAAATTATCTAATCCAGATGCTTGCCGGATTTGAGTAAACACTGCACCCAATAGGATCATAAAACAAATAAGCACAAAGCGGTTTAGGGTTTCAGCTCTCCCCTCGCCTCGCCCAGGATCCTCAAATGGGGAAAAATGCAAATCAGGTGATCCAGTGCTTGGGTTTGAAACCAGATCAGTTCCTGGGGGCCATGTATGAGCCCCCCACATGGCACAGGCAGCCCATAGGATGCCAGAAACAGTCAGCACTGCTGTAGGATCACATATAAAACAGTCCTCCGAAAGGAAAGATGTATTTTCTATAGCCATATAGTATTTTGTGATGTACACATATGCTTTTTGTGCAGTGTGTAGGCAGGGTCGATGGGATATAGACATAAATATGCACCACATACAGTCATGGACAAATGCTGCATGTGTGCACATGAAATAATTGTGCTCTGCCAAATCTAGGGACCCGTTTAAATAAAGGATTTACTTTACAAATTTCCTTACGCACAAATACACACACATGCTGAAAACACATGGGATGGGAAACCTTCTTTTGCATAAATTTGCAATACTGGATTAAAAGATACAATTACCCAGAGGTTACATAAGCTTTGAACAAGGACGAGGGAAAAAAAAAAACCCTATGGCTGAGCAGACCTTCTGCTGGAAAAGGGGAAATGGCACCTCCCCACTCACACAGCATTGTCTATTCTGTTTCAAATTGGGAAAAAAAAATGTTTTCCCAATTCCATAAACAACAGCCATCCTTCTTTCAGCAGTTCATGGTGGTCCTAGTTCACAAATGTTCGTAACAAAAAAAAAAAAAAAAATCCCCAAATATTCATCTTTCCAGGCTTTTTATTATTATTATTATTATTTTGCCATATGAAGAAATAAACTAGCAGTCCTCCCAGTTCCCAAAAAATTTTCCATCTTCCTCCTTTCTCCTTTGCAGCTAAAGCCAATCACTCCTAGCTGCTTCTCTCCCCTCCAGTCCCTCATATGTCTCATCTTCCACTTCCCTCCAAGCATGCTATTTGGTTTTGGAATTATATCTATTTACCCAGAGTGGAAGTTGCACAACGGATGTGTTTATGCGAGAAAATTATATCACTGACAAACGCTGATTGGCATGTGGACATTGCGAGAGAAAACTACAGAGGACATTTTCATCAGCTTGGAATAACACAATGATTGTGTTTTCAGCAGAGCTAATGGATCACATACCCCTGCTCACTCTGATAGCTGTTTACACAAAGGACAGCTTCCCAGATGCAGCATAAAAAAAAAGAAAAAAAGCTTGGAATAAGAAAATCCTCCCCAGGAAACACAGTAATAATAGCAATAATGGGTGATCAGGGATAATCCTGCAGAGGACGAGTAAGGGGCTAAGTCTTATTTGCACCGAGGTCTCTTCAAAAGAGGCATCAAATGCAGATGATGAGATGTGTTGGGCAGGGAGAAGAGGTATGAAGATGACACTGTTTCACCAGCTCAGTGCCATAGAACACAAGCAGTTCAATCCTACCCACTGCCATGCTTTTGGCTGGGCTCTGGGAGGCTTCCTCCTGGTGGACAATGCAGTGTTTGGGGGCAGGAACTCATTCTTTTGTTGTTAGCAAGGAGCGAGTTGGGTTTTTAGCACTAAAAGACTCTGGAACAAATCACCTGGCCAGTCTTTCCCACCTTGAAGCAAAAATAAGGAAACAGAAGCATACGTAGTCATGGGAATCAGTCTGAAAGCCTTCTCCCTCTGGAGCTCTCTCTATCTGTCAAGCAAATGTGTACATCAGGGAACAAAGAGTCCCAAAAGGGAAAGCACTCAGTACATGCCTGCATCACTGTGCCACCATGGTCTGCCCAGTGAGACTGACAGATAGAAATATTCCCTTTTGTCAAAAACTTTCTGGAGATCTGCAACATCCATTTTATCCATATCTCTCTATTTTCTTTTTTTATTTTTCTTTTTTTTTAAGAAAAGATGCCATTCATTTAAAAATCACTTGCTGGAAAGCAGGCTGCTCATCCACCGCATGCTCTCAATTTCACATCTATCCTTGCCTTTGAGGAATCAAAACCTGCCATGTGGTGTCCGGTGAAACCTGCCCGATTTTACTCTTCATTACTTCTTGCATGCCTGGGTGCTTAAAGAAGACCCCTCTTTTGAACAGCAGCTCACAGTCTGATAATATTTCTCTTTGAAAAGTCAACATACTATCATTGTTTCGGATTCAATTATACAGCAGGCTTTCTCTCCATGGTATGCAAGTGCTGTATTTAGGTTATATTAAATTATGTTTTAATAACATCCACTGGCTTTTTTTTATCCACCTCAGCCTTTAAAAGTCTTAGCCCCTCCAAAGGGGGGGAGAAGAAGTTTATTAATGCATCACTTCAGAATTGTTTTTTAATTGGAAACATTTTGCAGAGAAAAGACCATTAATAAAATTCGATTCCAAATCAAACTTCTCTGTGTATGTTATTTTTACTCTGCAGTCAAACACTTTTATTAGATTTAAAACTTTCACTGTTCTTTTTTATCTCTAGCTGTATAATGTTCTACAATAAAAAAAAAAAAAAAAAAGAAAGAAAAAAAAAGAACCTAGCTACTCCAAAGTCTGGCAAAATAATATACTTTTTTGGATGTCTGTGTATGTTGCCAATTAGTTTTGCTGTAAATACAGACCTCCATCCATCATCAGTCTCTGGGTGGCTATAAGAGATCTAATTTGTTTCAGATGCCTTGTGCTTTCCGAGCTATTCACCAACTCCGCTGACCTGCTGCGAAGACCAAAAGCTGCAGAAGGATGACTGACAAGGGAAACTGCAGCAAGAGCTATCTGCTCGGGGCCTGATTCTGCCTCCTGAACAGGAAAGGAAGCGAGTTTCCCCCCCTCTGCCCCCTCCTCTTCCCCTCTCTTCTCAGTTCAGAAGCTCGCAGCTTTAGAGAGGAGCTCAAAGGCGTAAGACCCGCGCTAGGGAGGCTATGACAGGGTAATGGAAAACTCTCCTCCTCGATCCCTTCTCCCACCTCCCCTCTCCTCCTTTTACAGCCGTGCTTCAAACCTCCCGTTCCCCAGGAATTTTATGAATGCCTGAGCCGAGCCAAAATAAACTCGTAAAGAAAAAGTTTCAAAAAAAGGTCACAGACCCATACGGCAAGTGCGAAGCAGCAAATATCAAACCTTGGGCCGAACAGCGTTGGGAGGGAGCCTTAGGGCCACACATTGTTTAACAGCCTAAGAGGATCTGAGTCTTTGGTTTCTGTACATCAGCTTTGTGTCCCTTCCCATGAGCCCCAGGAAGGCCTCCATTGAGGTATCAGCACCTCTGAAAAGGATCAAAGTTTTGAGCAACTGTTCCTGCTGCTGATCTCCCAGGTACTTGCACAGTGCTCGCACACCACATCCAACAAATAGGATCCACTTCAAAATCCTTTCCCCTGCCCGTTTCATAGTTACGCTCCAGAGATGTTTTTGTACAGATCCAGACAGTGTTTACAAATGTAAAACTTGTCCGAGTGCAGCAACGCAGCCCCAGGTAGCCCTTGCTGATGCCACATGGTCATGCAAACCTATGCAGAAGGGTCTATAAGTGCCTTACTGTGTCCAAGGATAGTATTACTGCGTGGGGAAAGGACATAGGTTGCTCCCTGGCCTTGCACCACATGCCCATCGTACCACCTCTGCTGGTAGCACAAGCAAAGTTGGGCTGTGTAAGGAGCACATAAGCTCTCAGCACACGGCTGGGACCTGCTGGGACAGCTGGGGACACTCACATCCTACCCAATGACAGCACTGCTGCCATCTGTCCAGGCATGCTGTTACAGAGATCCTTGTGAAAACGTGATGCTGCTTCTCAAAATGAACATCGTTGTTCCCGTGCTCGGGGAGATCCTCCCCTTTCAATTGCAGGGCTTGCTTAGTTTTCATCATGTTGGGGGGGGAGAGGAGAGGGGAGAATTACTTTTACTCAAAACCATATGTAGAGCATCAACAAATGCACATCCTGTGAAGTTGGGCGTGTTGCAAGAGGGATTACAATGCTAGCAATTTATAGCAGCTGCCTTAGTAGCCTCTTCTTCCACGCATTATTCTGTCAACATTGTATTTTCCTTGGAAAAACATCTACAGTAGTTTAAATCTCTTTACTGAAAACAGATCTACTACAGGTGCTTTAGAGTTCATCCACGGGATATGAGAAGGTTGAACGTCCCCAAGAAAGGGAAATTTATGTCAGTAATGACTAATTGATTTGCTTGGCTTTAAAATCCCTAATGTATTTTCACATTTTTCCCTCCCTTCTATTTTACAGTGCTAATAAAAGAAGCTACATCATATATTTGTGTTATATGTGGGTTTATTCTGGGAAATCCTTACTTTTGCAATGTGTTTACGTTTTCCCTCATTTCCTTTTACCTTTCCTTTATAAAAGGGTTTGGTTTTATAGCAAATCAATAGGCTAAAGGTGAACATTAATGAACAAAAAAGTGTGTTTGAAAAGTACATGGTGAAAACAAGACAGAACTGGAAACCAAATCTTTGTTCACTGGAAATTAAAGACACACTTTCCACATTTAAGTGGTATAAATGCAATACATTGTGGTAGAGCATAGTGAGAACTGCACACTCCCCTCCAAAGACTCCCAATCCCACCCCCATCCCAAAAGTCTCTATAAATGTTCTGATCCCCGCAGGGATGAGGAGAAAGGTTAGTGTGCCTCTGTTGGGGTCATTTATGGAAATGTTTCCTGCAAGATCCTTTGCAAAAATAAATATTTTTCCTAAATCCCTGGAGCTTCTTGCAATTCCCCCTGCTCACAATTACAATTTCCCCATTAGGAAACTTCCTTGAAGAACCCACTTTGACTCAATAGGAAAGTGTTTTTTCAACAAAGCTGAAACATTTTGATTTCAGCCTTTTTGTTGTTGGCTTTTGTGGGTTTTTTTTTAGCTTTTCTCTATGACCATTCATCATGCTCCAACACAGATTGTTCAACAGGACAAAAATGGTAACACCACACCAAGGAGTCAAAGCTGCTTTTGAAAGAGGCAGTCTATTCCACTAGGGGAAGGGATGCCAAAGAAAACTGTGCTGACAGCCAAACAATTCCCCTAAACACTGCAATTTCCAAGGCAGCAGAAAGTGGTTCCACCAAGAGTTTTGTTAACGTTGTCTCAATGTGTGCTCTTCTGACCAGACAAACACTTGGACACGTAGAGAAGGATCCTCTCTACATCCTTCAAGAAAACCAGAAAATGGATTTAGTGGGCGAGACAGAAGTTACAATATTGGCCACTAGTGGCAAGTGTACCGGCATGGAAAGGGGCAGTGGGGAGCTTGGAAAGCACAGAGATGGACACGCAGATCTTAGGAGTCTTAGTGACATTCCCATGGCTTGAAGAGTTCTGTTGGATGAACTCACTTTACTGCGCTGTGCCTCAGATTCCATGAGCGTTCTGAAATAAATGATGGGAAATGCCTTTTATAGCATGTTTTGAGATTTATGTGATGTATCACAACGTGGCTCTAAGTATCTGAGCATGTCAGTTTCTGACTTCGCACTATTTACAAATTAAAATTACAAAGAAGGCTGCTAATAATTAACAGGAATTGATTAGGGCGATGCTCAACCCTACTACACCAAGTAGAGAACAAAATTACTTACAAAACCACTTAAAAGGACAACAAAAGAAAAAAATTAGGTTGCCTTTAAAATAAAATGTTCAGCTCTGTGAAGTTCGTGTCATTCTGCTTACAAAACTCTCCCCACTGAACATGCTTTCCAGTTTAAAACAAGAATACTGAAGGAATCCTCTATGAATCACTGAAAGCCAGCTAGGAAAAGAGGCATTCCTTTAAATTACAGCCTAGACCAGGGAACACGAGGTCTCCACATGTCTCTATATGTGTCCATACAGGCTCCTGCATACGATTTATAAACACCCTATGGAGCAGGGAACCTAACTTGCAAGCTGACAAAAGCAGTGGAGGCTACAAAATGGATGGATGCCCATTTCCTCCTGGGATCCTACTGTCAAGATCTTCTGGGATGCAATCTGTTCTAAAATCAATTAATTTTTACAAAGACCACTCCCACTGAACCTTGCAATATCCATCCTCTGCCACTGCCTAATCGAGTTATTACTCTCAGGTCACGGGAGCTTTGGCACACCAAACTGTGCACATGGTGGTGTGTGTTGCTGGAAGCTATTATCTCAGGGAGCTCACAGGATACAACAACTTGAAGATGTTGTTTCCACTGGGAACCAGAAATCACTTTCTGGGCTGACTGATGTTTGAAGAGGGGCCATCTGTGCTGCCCAAATTGACATTGACAACTGTGTTTGATGTCTCTATCTCAAATACTAAAAATAATAAGAACAATAAATCACTGTTTTGTCTTCTTGACTCTGCATTTTCTAACTTTGTGTTAGTGGAGGACAAGATGAGAATCTACAGACTTATACTACAGGATAAGAGTTTGTATAAAATATCAGGGGGAAAGAACAGCTCTTTTAAACAGGAAGATCTGCAAAAACCTGGAATATGTCGTCTGAGGCAGCGGTGGGATCTTTGAAAGCAAGAGCCATTAAGAACAACTTAAACAAACATCTGAAACATCTGTCCAAGAGCTGGCCCATGCTTGAGGCAGAAGGTTCACAAAGATGACCTCTGATGGCCATTTCCAGCACTATTATCTGTTCCTAATAACGCTTGAATATCCTGTTGTGCATCTTTCTTAAAAGGTGCTTCCTCAAAATGCTATCCAGAGTTAATTAACTCAGACCCAAGGGGCTGGAATAGACATCTGAGAGAACATAAGCCCCTACATCTTCAAGTAAAGAAGCAGGCAGAATAGTTGGGAACAGAGAAGTAACCCAGTGAAGATCTCTGCTATCCCAGACCTCCCAGCTTCCAGGCAGTCCCACTGGATCTCCTGGCTGTGCTAGCAGGGAGCTGCCCCAAATCCCTGCTTCAGGAATCACAACCACGCATACTCTTAAATTGAGAGGCCATCAAAGATCAGAGACATTGCCTCAGAAAAGAGAGAGCAACACACTAACTGTATATCCTCCACTCAATCTCAGTCAAAGCACATGGAAGGAAAATAGGTCCACATTCAGGACCCATGAAGGTCAGAAGGAAGCTCCTCTTGGAGCAGTGCGTGAAGAGAAGCAATTCAGAAGCAGAAAATCCAGAGGATTATTTTAAGTAACTACGTTAGGTTTCAGTAAATTGGAATAACAGCTGCATGCTGATGGGCAGCTGCAGAATTACTGCAGTGGTGCAAGTTATAATTGCTGGTGATTGCAGTAGTGAATTTCTTTGGAGTATCTGGACTACCTGTTTAGAAAATCACCATAAAACCAATTACAGAAGTTGCAGAATGATAATGATTAATATGTTTGTATGGCAAAATATCATTACTTTAGAACAGGGTGTACCTGCCTTGGTCTAGATTAATGATGTTAGTGTTTCAAGTTATCTAATGTTTTATCTCAACGTTGGCAGCTGTGTGTGTTCACCTCAGTTACTTACAGCTATCTAAAAATTAATTGATTAAAAAATACCCCTTAGACCTCCTTCTAATGACAGCAGTGAAAGGTTCACCTTTCTGGAGAGCTCTAGAGCTCTTCATTCCTGCCTAGAGCAGATGTCCAGCTAGATGGGATGAATGAGCCTGTGAAGGCACCCCCCCCTTCATACAGAGCAGCTGAAATTATATTAGGCACCTAACATCTATACATCTGATGGGAAATGATACTCTATCCTTAGGAATTTTTCTATGTGTTGAATTGATCACTGCAAAAGCCTTTTTTTTTCTCAATGCTTTATACCCATGATCCAGTGTCATGCCAAATGCTGCTGTTTGACTTCTCAAAAGAGATAAAGCCAGAACTCTGCCTGCTCCCAGCCAGCAGCACTGCACAATCCTTGTTTTGAGGGGGAATGCTTTCTCCAAGATACCAGATATTTTTGGTAAAAGAAACACAGGATTTGGTTTGGCATTTTTTCTGTGTTTCTATCAATTTGAGATAGCAGATGTGGTTGTTATTATCTAATAATGATAATGGTAACAATTTCTTAGATGTAAAAGTAATACAATAATGATAGGCTCCATGGAACATACAAAAAGAAGACTAACAAATATAATCGGTTGCAGAAGGAACCAAAGAAAATCTGGGACATGAAAAGCAGAATAACAACTGTTTGTGGTGAGTTGGGCTTTCATGATGAGGGTATCACAGCAGCAGCTTAACATGGAAGCAGAGTCAACCGTAAAGCTGTGTGTCCTCCAGATGGCAACATTGATTGGTATTTCTAAAGGAGTTTGGAAGGAGAGATCTTTCTCTGGGATACTCGAATCAGCCTTTGATAGAGATCTGTGATAGTGCTGCCCTCAAAACACTGGGCTATGTCCAGAAAAGGCAACATCTTTGATAATATTCATGAAAGTAAAAGGAGGAAAAGGAAGGGGCCTGGAAAAATGGTGGGAGTCATTACACAGTCCTCAGATTCAGGCAGGTTATTCTCAGGAAACAAAATATTATCACTGATGACAAAGGACAAAGAAATATTGTAACCACAAAAATCGATCCCTAAGAAAGGGTGACAACCATTAAAAATGAGAAATGACCACGATCTTAAGGATGCTTGAGTGCCTTCTGAAATCAGTGTATTTCTTTTAGGATTTTGAGTGACCAGGGCTGCTGGTGTGAAGACCTCTCATTTTGCAACAGCATCTTAGCACCCAAGACTAATGGACATGACAATAAAACCTATGACTGCAGCAGTAATGATGGTTGGCACTCTTCTGAGGTTTTTCATTGGGTATTTCATACCCCTTCCAAAAGGAGATGAATAGTAGTGAAGTCTCAGACTTCACTTGCCATGAACAATAATTAGTCCTTGAGCAAAAGCTGGGTGAAGACAAAGAAATGGAAGAGGGTCTTTTGTTTTTATTAGCTTCTTTCCAATACACTTTAGATCAAGTGACGCTGTAATCACATGATAATGAATTTTGCCTTGTTTTTGTGATCTGAAATGCATCGCTGTCACACCTTGAAGTCCTGCTCTTAAAATGGCCTGGGTGCCATTTTAAGGTGAAATGCCATGTTAGTAGAGATTTAAGGCCAAATGTCAGGCTGGTGGAAACCAACTCAACTTTGGTGACTGTGAAGGTGTCACTGAGGACTGAGAGAACCCAGTTACTGTTTCTAGGTTGAAAGAGGTGATTCATATTGGCTCAAATCTTCCATACTAATACTACTGCCATTTAGAGAGAAAATAGAAATAAATTATATCAACTTCTTACAAAACTTGTCTCACTCTCTTTTTTTCTTTTTTGTTATTTCATTTTCGAAATTTCTTGAGATTTTTGTGCCTTATCTGTTCTCTCTGGTAAAGCTGGCCCATTTTCTGGGCACAGATGAGACACTGAGTTTCTTTTTACTTCCTCTCATCTACCCAGCTACTCTGGATAATTACATTCCGCGTATTTCAAAGTACTCCATATACTTGGCTCTATTGAAGAAGATGAAGTTAATCTCTGTCTTATGAAGGGAGTAGAATGGAATTATTTTTTCTGGGGAAGATCTAAGATCACTGCCATTATTCATCCCTGTATCTTTCCAAGGTGACAAAACTTCTTCCCCACTTCCACACTGCTTTACATTTTCCATACTGAAAACTCACCAAAATATTGTGCAGCAGCCCAATCATTTTGTAAAAGCCTATAAATACTGGTTTTTTGAAGGTCAGTCCTTCCAGTTTCCAGTTGTGTGAACAGAAAAAAAAAATACAGAAATACAAAACCCTGTAGATGCAAAAATACAAAATCCTGTAGGGATTGGGGCTTCAGGGGTAAGACAGGATGAGAGTAGGGCTTTGGTTTCTTCATCCACCAAAAATCTCAAACCTACCATGTTTAATTGGCAGAAATACAAATTTTGGTAATTGAAAAAAAAAATAGTTTGGACATAAAACTTTTTATAATATCTTCAGATAAACTTCTAAAAAAAACCCAAAGTCATAATTTTACTGAATACTAGGAATGGCTGCAGAAAGCTTTTTTGTTAATTAAATTTTCATTGAAATCACTGATCCAAACATGCTGGCTTGGAGCCATTCTCCTCCACAAGCAATTTTTCACCAGGGTGGGCCCAAACCAAGCCATGGTTTGCATGTGGCACCTTCGCCAACCATTAGCACAATCTGTGCTCCAGCAGTGGGAGGGCAAGATCTGTTCCTTCTGCCTGGGTCGTAGCCACCAAGATTGAAACGTCACGATTTAAACCAGCAGTAGCTGTTTTCTGCTCAGATATGGTCTGGAGTTGTAGATGGGAAGTGATGCAACAATCCTTTTTTATTTAATATCTTGGTAAGAGCAAGGCTGCCTTTAAAATTTGACTGATCTGTTTGTGAGCTAATGCACGGGTGTTAGGAAGGGGTCACTGTCCTTTGGAGAAGCACGCACAGCAAAAGACCCTTCTGATGAAGCCACAAGGCTAAAATGTTAATCAGATGGATTCTACCTCTACAGATCTGGAGTAAGAGGTTAATAAAATACTTTCTGTGCCAAGAGGCTGTAAAATAAGCTTCATTTTAGATGTGATAGGGGAATATCTTCTTACTAATTGTACCAAGGTGTCTGCTGCATTGGCTGAGGTATGATGTATCAGCAGTCACTGTAAAACCTCCGTGTGAAAACATCTAATATAGCCATAGAAACTAGAGCTGAAATAGACCTCAAAGCAGATCAGCTGTGTTTAAACCTAAGCCAGGCTCAGCAATGCCCAGTCACACGATACATCCCCCCAACCCAATGGAGACAGCTCCAATAAGTTTTGTTCCAGTCAACTTCTGCCAGCACAGACAACCAGCATTGGGCTCATTCACAGCCCAGAGCTGCCCATTCCTTACTGCATGCACTGCTGTTGTTATTGGTACGGAAGTGAAGCTGAGACCAAAAGTCTCTGATGACTTTATCTTTCCCTAGTCTCTATTGTAAAAAACGTAGAGAGAAGCAGCTGGAAACACTATCACACCTGTTCTACCAGTAAGTGTGAAACAGTACAGTGATTTCTGCAATTGTCCCACTGAGAAATCATAACCTGTCTGCAAAGCTAAGGGAGTGATGAAAGCTTCAGACCACGCATGGCTTCTCAGCCATCCCAGAAAGACACACTTGTGAGGTCCCAAGCAAGGTTCTTTCCACATGGGCTCCAGATAGGACACTGCCTTAGATCTCCTGCTATTTTGCTTTATCCATGTTACAGTATAGATTTATTTCTCACGCTCACAGTATATCATAGAATAGAATCACAGAATTGATCAGGTTAGAAAAGACTCTCAAGATCATCAAGTCCAACCACAACCAAATCGTACTACCCTAACTCCAACAACCCTCCCCTAAATCATGTCCCTGAGCACCACATCCAGACAGTTTTTGAAGACATTCAGGGTGGTGACTCAACCACCTCCCTGGGAAGCCTATTCCAGGGCTTAGCAATATCAACAACATTTGCATGTACTCTGGCTGTGTGTGTGGCTCTTACTTTTTTCTGTACAAATAAATTTCCAATATTCTGCAACTGTCTTAGAATAGATTTGGTAGTGGTAGATTATTCAGAAGTATTTTTTCCCCCTCAGCCACCAGTAATACAAGGTAATTTATATATCAAATGGAAGCCAACGTTTATTTTCAGTAATTTCTCCCAATTGTATTTATCAATAGGTATCTCGCAGCAAAAAAGCCAAATCTTGCAGCCACGTTTGGAAAGTTGAATATGTTTGTGTAATACAAACCTATGCCTTGTCAGGAATTAGTCTGACTAATGGGTCTTTAATGAAATCCTTGTGGGGTCTTGGTGTGAAGAATAGCCCTTGTTTTAAAAAAAAATTAATTTATAAGAAAAATTCACAAATATATCCATCTCATAAATCTCTCCTACTTCCAATATTTGTCACAGAAACAATAACAGGACAGATAATTTATTAGACTATTTCCTATTGCATTATAATGACTATATTTGATACCTGAAACTTATTCTTCAGAGCATTGGAATGATGGAGACTATAGCTAATGATGATAAAGATTCCTATGGTTGCATTGATCCAGGAGACATACTTAGCCTAACTTCCAGACCTATATGTAATCACAGAAATATTTCTCAAGAGAACACAAATTATAGATGACTCTAAGGTAATACCTAACTGCCACTGGCGATATTTTGCAGAAACTACAACAGGAAATGTTTATTTTCTCAACCCTAATAACCCTTTCAATATAGATTATTTTGGATTTTTGAGAACGTTACATTAATTTCCAATTATTTTTTTCTTGCAAGATACTATTGCCTTTTCTTAAGTCATCTCCTTCATTTCTCACTTGAATGGCCATTGTGTAGGAAATAAAATGCTACCTGAAGTGTCTCCATTTCCTTTTCCTTGGAGAACAGCGTGCTTGAAATACAGATGAGCACAGCAAAAGGTCATTTCTGCCCTGGTGTAAACACAAGGCAATCCTAATAGAAGAGAACAGAAACAGCAGGGCTGAAATGTAGTCACAGCAATCCAAAATACCATTCTGGTATTTGTAAATAGTCCGCAGAGAGTTAGACCTGTCCCTAATCAGTTGAGGCATCATTTACCCTTCAACTTCAGAATGATCAGAGGAAAACATTCCCTTGCAGCCCACCCTCCTGGGCACGCCTGCTTGGAGCATCCTCTTTTCCAGTGAGAGAAGTCCCAGTTTTTGCACTCTTCATAGTCTATTTCTTATATTTGTTATCAAGGGTAATATTAACTGTAGTTTTTCATACTTTGCAAAACAGCTCCAGGTAAATCTAGTGAGAGAACGTATGTCTGGCATAGAAACCTCACAGCACAACCAGTGGATGGCTTCACTTAATTTAGGCAAAGGGAGAAGAAAACAGCTGAGGAAGGAGGAGAATTATGTTTTGATCAAGCTTGCTGGAAGGTACCGAAGACTCAGAAGTGTTTGATTTATTCCTAATTGTACTGAGCATAGTTCAGCTCCTACAGCCTCCTTGGCATTGCTCCTGCTTGGTATGCAGCTACAGCTCCTCATCACTGTGACATGCATCTGAGGTCAAGCTGCTACCATGACCTCAAAGGCAACTGAGCTGAAGTGAAGGTAGCCAGCTTCCCAAGAGTTTGAAAAACAAAACGCTTCAAAGAAAGAAAATGCCAGATTGGCTTTGCTGATGATTTTTAGAGGAAAATCTGATTTGCAACTTGTGGTTTGGCTTTGTGCGTTCTGTGTGCATGGATTTCATAGTGGTGGAAATGAGGCACTTAGCAACTTTGGCTAATAGCAGCCCCACTCTCCGGGAAGTCTCACATCTCCTCAGCCCAGACAACAGCCCTGCTCCAAAACCCTTTGCATAGGATTGCAGATAGAGAGAATTGGACAACAAACCCAGCTATAGAACATTAGGGAGTTTTTTGAAGAACAGGGTAAAAGCTGTTTTCCTGTTGGCTTAGAAAACCCACTTTGCCCATTGTTTGCATCCCAAATCTACTAATGAAGTGGGCACGTGTTCTTTCATGTTTTCACAAGCCTCCAGCACAGCAAAAATTGATATTTCTGTATTATAACATTTCATTTCTTGCTGCAAAGTACATCTCTAAGAGCAGAGGAACAAAAAGAGATCAAGTTCCCTGCAACTGCAAAAGCGATGGAAATGTAGGATATAGAAAAGTTCTGCCCCGTTTCCTCTCTCATACACACACAGAAAGCTGCAAAGCATTTCCCAAAAACTTGTAGCAAGCTTAAAATAAGCTACGGAAAAGACTCAGACCCACAAATTGCAACATAAACCAGGAGGAGAGCAGGAAAGATTACAGACGCTGAGATGTCTTGGGGTCCTGCAAACAGCAAGGGAACTTGCTAGGTGTTAATTCCCAGGCCATACTCAGCAACAGGCTGTGACAAAGAGGTGACAGGTCCCTGCCTCTGCCATCTGATGAAAAACTTATGCCCCACCTCAAGCTTGATGATTTAATGCTGGTCGTGTGAGCAGGACCCCCTGAGTAGACTCCAGAGGAATGGTGAACACCAGCTGGAGCGCCAACACAACCGGCCCAGCCTCCTGCCTCTGGCCGTGGCCAATTTCCAGTGCTTCAGGAGAAGGCAAAGAAAACTCTCAGAAGCCAAGTTACGTAACATTTACACAATATTATAAACTAACACTGTTCTGGTTTGTTTTTCTGTTCCCATGAACATGATATGACTCAATGGAAACTACTCAGCAGGAAATAGGCGGCACATTTTGAATCTTGAGCTTCCAGAAATAAGATACCACTCGAAGGAAATTGGGAGCAGCATACCTGTTGCAGGGATGAGCCTAGGTCACAACCCAGAGCTGAAGAAACTCAGAGTTCTGAAAAAGTCAGAAAAAAACTACCCTGCATCTGGTCTGATTGATGTAATTGTGGCGGCACTGACTGAACCCAGGTCATGCATCTATGTAAGTCATGTCAATAGAACAAAAAACACCGTGACCTTGAAACAGTACAGAACGACTCTACAGTGTGACTTCTTATTTTCTTCCTACTTTTAAACGTTTGCACCCACGTTTCTGAAGTCCTATTTCAGCTGCTACTTACAATCCTAAAGCGCTGTTTGAAATCTGTCTCTGACTTTCAGGGTGCAGAAGCCAAACTGAGTCTCCTCTCTCCCCATCAGCTCTCCCAGCAACAGTAAAGAGGGACAAAATGTTATGCAGACTGTTGATGGAGGTGAAACTTAGCAGTTGCCAAAGATGGTTTCTGGAAACAGTGCAAACCCTTCACTGAAACCTTACTGGCATGCGAGACAATCTTTGCTTTTTACTAGTAGGCCCAAAACTAACATTTTCATAATAATTTTCCAGTATCAAAGTGATAGTTTTTATCCAAGACAGCTGAATACTACAGAACTGTGTAACAACAATTCAGTGCCAAACATATGCTATGTATATATTTTAACACCTTTGATAATAATAAAAAATGCATGTTCCTAGCAGTTTTCTCAACTTTCATTCAATAACAACATCCTCGAGTTGATGCTTTTTGTTTTCCTTTCATATTATTACAAACCTGTGTTTAATTCTCAGTGCCAGTTTGGCTTTTTAACCTCTCTTTCTACATTCCACTAGTAATGTCTGATTAAGAAATTAGCCTTTCAAGTGCTATAAAAAAATCCAAGAAATACAGTAACACAATACCATGGAAAACTGATATAATCTTTTCAAAACTATAAAAATTGGTCACCCGGAGGAACATCTGCATGGTAAAAATTTTAAACAAACTGGAAGGGAATCAGATAGCTCATAAAGAACCAAGCAGCTAGAAGAGCCATTGGTCGTTTACATATTTTGCTGTCATCCTGACTTGGAGAAGACTATCATTTTGAAGCGTGTTTCTTCAGTTTTAGTTACCAGCATCTGGAATGAATTCCAGGATGGAACACTGAAAGTTTTTAAAAGGAAACTCAACCTTACAATAATTATTCCTTAAATCATTAATATGGTGAAAGTGCCAGATGTAAAAATATGAACAAAATAAGATAAAGTACGCTCCCAGGTATCAGTCAAATCCCTAACGTACATCTGTCTGTTTTCTCAGTTCATTAATATCTGTTGTAGTCTCAGATATTTTCTTTTATGTGAAAATTTCCACTTACTTGTTATGTCTCCTGTCTTGCATTAGAGTTATTGCTCTACCTCTCAGAATAACTCTGGCTGTGTACATTGTGGAGCTGTGGATCTGCTGCAGTGCAGGCTCTCCTCCAGCAGAAAATATCAGTATGTTCACCTTCTATCTTTCAGCATGGGAAACTTTCAGTCTGATGGAAATTCAAGAGGGATCCCATCCTGAAAGAAAAGTTTTGTAATGACGTTCGTGCTTTGTCAGCATGGAGTTCCTCTCAAGATGCAGGTTTCGTTTACAGACACAAGATATTATGCAATTACACCTATTTGTAAGGGACTGTTTGGCTTGATGTGCTGGATAGGACCAAGAAATGAAAGAACCATCAATTCAGCCTACGCCTTTGTGCCCTGTTCACATTTTCAAAGCATTAGGATAAAAAGAGTAGATGGAGAGATGTACACTACTGTGAATTAACACAAATGGTTTGATGTTCCATTCTTTTCAGGACGATGATCCAAATCATTGGGTCAAAACCAAATTACTTTTTGTAAACGAATCTACTTGCAACACAACATAGACCGGTAAAGTTGAACTTGAATCACTGAGGAGGACCACTTTAACTGAAAACTACTGGAATGCCTGGCTAGATCCAACCAAAGCCCCAGCCATTCATTTGTTTGTACCACTGTTCTCTTTCCCTCCCCAAAGAGGATTTTTCCTCAGAGCTCCGCTGAGCACTCCCAGTACCACTTAGCATTTTTGCAGATTAATGCTTGTCTGAATGTTACTAATTAGGCCAGGCGACTATATAATGAGATGCTTACAAAGTTTATTCATCACTAAAAATAAATGTTAAGCATCTGGTTTGCAGGCTATTCCCACGTGTCATTCAGGTCTGCATCCTGGAGAACCAGATGGAGCTGGAGGGAGACCAATCACAGCATAGAAGGATTACATGTCTGAAAACCATGGTTAACTTAAATAAGCAAGTTGCCATCCCTCCATAAATTCTGCATCTACCACCAGATGTGTGACAAGATTATTGTACAGGGCTTTCTAGCTCAGGCTCCCCTGTTCTGAGTGAGCTCATGGCAAGGGACATCTATCCCTTGAAAACAGCCTGATTGTCCGCAAAGCCACTCTCTGTTGGTGACCATTTGAAAAGAAAGCCCAAATGACTCACAGAGCAGAAAACCAAGGATGGAGCTATGCTAAGTTAACTGTCCCAGGCAGTGGTGGAAATGACTCATCTCCCAGCTAAGCCTGGGGACAAGTTTCCCTTTGCCATGTTAGAGTGGGTTTCTCAAGACAGTTTTTGCAGTGAAACCATAGGTGGTGTTTGCTTACAAGCCTGATTTAAACACTCAGGGCAGCAGCAGATCACAGAATCAGATCTAAACAAGCACTCTGTGTAAGTGCTGCCAGAGAAGGTGGGGCTGGGTATTCCTTATTTCCTTTTTTGATTCTATGCAATGCTGTACAAAAAGCACTTCTCAGGTGTCATGGTTTACACATTGACTGGGAAACCAAGATTAAGAGATCCCAGGTCCTCAGGATTTCAGAGGAAAGAAGATCATTCTTCATCCGAGAGAGCAGAGAAACAGCTCATTCCAAATTCAATCCATCTCAATCCAAATTATCAGAGAGAATGGAACAAGCTGTGTTTTCACAGAGCTGAATCAATCTCCTTCAGAGAGAAAGGACTTCTGTACCATATTTCTCATTTTGGGTGATCTGCTATCAAGTTGCAATCCCTGTTTTGATGAGCATTGGGTAATAGAAGAGTTGATTTTTTGTCCTCTTCTAAGAAACTGTTCTTGAAGGCATCAACACACAAAGGCAGAACCAATGAAGGGGATGACTTTAACAGAAGACTAATTTTGCAGCAGTTTTTCTTTGTCCCTGGAAAACAACACAGGATGATAAATCTGATTTCACACACCCCAAAAATTCACGTCTGGATTCTGGAGTTTTTGAATTCAGTACCTTACAATGTTAGGGAAACATAATAAGGACATTGCTTCCAGAAACCACAGAGTACAAGTAAACTATGTAGATGAGACCATTAGCATAAGAAAAATACTCCTTTCCTCTGAAATCACAGATCAACAAAGCTGTTTAAGCGTAAGAAAAAAATACCTCCCACTCCTTCAATGAACCTTTCAGCTGACTATTATTTGATCACTGGAGTCAGAAGTTTGACTAGATTATCCTTATAGGTCTCTTCCAACTGGGGATGTTCTATGATTCAATTCTATGATTCTGTGATCACCGTGTTGTGCTCTGCCACATGTACCACTTTGCCTGGAAATACCAAATAACCAGATGGACAGAGTAAGGTTTTCAATTCACGGGATCCCCCAAAACACCAAGAATCTCACGAGAAACTGCATCACAGTGCACCAAAAACAACTGCTATTTCAACTAGAAGGCTAGAAAGCTGCAGGAAATATGACTTCTGAAGCCACACCATTCACTGAGTGGGCAGTTTGCTTGTTGCCACCCCCTGACACTGTACAGACCTTGATGTGGAGCGCAGCACACTGGAAAGAGCCCCAAGGGGCTGCAACGGATATGCACAATGCTCATCTGTGTGATAATAAGCAGAGACAATACAGTGTCAGGAAGGGTGGTTTTGTGGTTATGTGGCTCACCCACGGCCCAGATAATCAGCCTTCACCATAACATTTTTGCTCTATCGGAAGCAAATGCTTTAATGTGGCTATGGCTCAGGCACCAGCTGTGGTGACAATGCATGAAGAGCAGGAGGTGCTGTGATGATGGGAGGCAAATAGGTGCCTTATGAGGGGAGATGGATGGACAGACAGACAGAGGAAAGCTGACAAGCTCATGAAATATCACTATGTTAGAGCTGGGCGGATTGTGGATCTTTAAAGCACAGCTGAAGAAGGCTTTTGACGGTTTAATAGTGCTAGGTCAAAGGTGCCCATCTCAAGAGGGGAACATTTCTGTTACAAGCACCATCTCTGGCTAAGCAGTGGAGACCTCTTCTTTCAATATATCTCATTGCAGAAAGAGAAGCCAAGGAAAACTGGGGTTGGAAGGTGAAGATGGAGAACAGTGCGGGTCATGGAGGAAGGGTCTCCTGTGTCTGAGTGCACACAGGTGATGAGTGGAAGAGGGACAGGACACTTGCCAAACTAAACCGAGGTGGTACTGCAGCAGAAAAGCAGGAAAAATTGAATCAGGGATCTCGAGAGGCAGATTCAACCGATCCCTGAAGTGCCAAGTGTAATGCTCTGAGCTCATCTGAGAGAGGACCTCACACAGAGAATTGCAATCAACCATCTACCTACAACCACTACAATGGTTTATTCCAGCTGGAACAAACCTGATGTGCAACTAGAGAATAGTGTTGAGGGAGGGGAGCAATAGAATGCTGCTATGGAGTATTTATTGTTAAGTCTGGTCTTATCCTTGGTTCCCCAAGGAAAAATGAAGGTGGATAAACTGATGAGAGTAAAGAAAACAGCTAACGGGAATTAGACTGACTAAATGATAAGAATGTTAAAAAGTATTTAAAGCATTTGCTCACCTCTGTTCTATTTTAAAGGGTTACTGTGCCAAATGACATAGATTTCTACACAAAGAAATCAGCAGCAGTTAATGTCAAGGACTAGCAGATGATTGCAGGCTCCGCAAACTCTACACACTGGTGCTCCAGGCAGGATATTCTGCATTCTGATTTAGGTTAACCCATCTCCAAATTGGGGCAAAGCTAAACCATTCTAAAGCAGACTTCGAATGAAAATGTATGTCCCCATTGGGAGCTACTGCAGAACAGCTGCTGTTCTACAGCTGAGGATGGTCTCAGTTATTCTGTGCTGTTGAGGACTGTTTAATTGAACACAGCCTCTACAGACACAAAATAAATGGGATTCTTAAGTCACCTGAGTATGATATGAGAGGTAATGTCCTTAAGTTGCACCAGAGGAGGTTCAGGTTGGATATTAAAAGTTTCTTAGAAAGAGTGTTGATGCCCTGGCTCAGGCTGCCCACAGAGGTGGTGGGGTCATCATCCCTGGAGGTGTTCAAGAACAGTGGAGATGTGGCAATGGGAAACATGGTCAGTGAGCGTGGTGGGGTGGGTTGGGTTGAACTGTCTTTGTGGTCCTTTCCAACTTTAATGATTCTATGATCCCAAGAATCTATCATTCCAGTGAAGATGTTCTTGAATATTCTACTAAGTCTCAGGAGGTGCTTTCAGCATCACCACTAAGGTCACGCCCAAAAGCACTCTGGATACTAGGCATAGTCATCAGAGAGTATGAAAATGAATCTAAGCCAAGGACAGGTTAATGAGATATCCCAGTTTAAAAAAATCCAGCCATTCAGGAGCTGAGGAAGCTCTTCTGGCATGCTTTTTTACAGAAGACCACTGCTTCCCAATTTAGGGACTGCTTGGAAGCACTGAAGGTAAGGAGAAAGCAAATGATAAGAGACTATGTGAGGATTGTGCAACTATACTACTGGGACAGTTTTACCAAAAGTCAGATTGCTCTTAGTAAAAATATTGCAAGGGTAGCATGAAAATTACCCTGCTGGCTAGTGTTCATTTTTATTGACAGAACTGTCTGTTGCTGTCATATGGGGATTTTGTTCCGTTATTTTAATTATAATTTACAAGGTAAGTTTAAAAAAATCAGAAAAAGTAAATACATTTTATTGTTGTTTGGTACAGAAAAAATAATTACTTCCTGATAGTACTGGAGGATTTAACCATTGCTGTTCTTGTATTCCTGAAGTACAGATTCTGGATGCTAGATACAGGGAAGGTTTAAGGTATGACTCTTTCCTTCTATTTCAAAGGAAAGTGATTGCTCAGAGTCAACATATCGTGGCCAGTACCTAACAAATGGAAGGGGAATAGAAGTAAGACAGAGCACATTCCACAGCCTGGTGTGTTTAAGGAAGGGGGTATAGCTTTCACTCTCCCGCTGTTAGACAATAATGCGCTGACTGAACATGTCAAGCTTCAGTTTAAACAAAATAAAAGACTGGAGGGTCCAGGGCAGAGAATTTAAACACATATTAATTAGGGTTGGTAGTACTTTGACATTTGCCGTATTTTTAATAAACTGATGAATATTTCTCCTTCATATTTCAGTGACATTAAATCTATGCAGCACAATTACTTTCAACAAGTTTTAGTCAACGAGTGTGAAAGGAAAATGAAAACACAGCATCACGGACTTGTACTAGAAATACTTTCACTTTGAGTGAGTAATGTGGAAACTCATTGCTCTCTGCAATAGAAAATCGCAGCTAGGAATGTTCCGAGGAGTTTAGTTACTTGCAGGACATGATTTATTTACATACTAATAATTATATAAAGAGAAGAGGAAGACAGAGAAAAAATGAAAAATGTGCCCTCGAGAAGGCAACAGAACAGAATGAAAAACAACTCCAAATGTGGAAGTGCAACGCTTACTTTCAGGACCGCGTGAAATCATAGATTCCTACAGTCATAAGTAGCACATAGAAGAAAGACCATTTCCTGGAAGACCTTAAGAGTTCAACTGTTACTGCAGCAATGAGCACTGGAGCAACATGTCTTTACTCATTTATAATCCCTTCAGTAGCACTTAAATAAGTTTATGGCTCAGAAGGCACCTGCATCTAAACAGAGCAGTAACGTTCTACTTAAACATTGGTTCTTAAACACCGGTTGTTGTAGTTTAGTTGTAAATGCTCTCAAACTCTTTGGCACAGTTTCTCCTTCCTCTTCAATTAGCTACAAAAATATTTATTTATGTGATGAGGGGCTTTAATTACAGAGTGGATCCCTGCAAGCTATGGTTGCCCTTGGGAAGCAGAGGTGTAGCCCAGGGCCATCTGGGAAGTTCAGGCATGAATTACAGCTCATGACAAAATGGCACAGCGATAACATAAGCCTGTGCTCTGACACAAATTGAGATGCAGTGCACAACTAGCATATAAGAAAAGCAACTGGACAGACGCTACTCTTGCATCACATCGTGTGTTGCAGAACACTTACTCAATCACAGCAATCCTTAAAAAGTCACATCCATATGACAGTGCTCTCCTCCTACTGGTAAGAGAAATTTGTACGCATGCGGGCGTCTTAGCTTTGCAAAGAGTAACCCTGGGGTGCAGTTATCACAGAAAGAAATGGACTGAGAATATATATTCTGTAATAAAGAACATTTTTGAACTTACAAATGTTAGCTCTCACACTAAGCACGTGGCAATCAAACAAGGACATTCAAGCAGAGAGGAGAGCTGCACATCCTCTTCTCAGACTGTAGTGAAATTTAAGATTTTGAAAATAGAGTGTTCGTATTTCTCTCTATTTTTTTCAGTCTATGAATCCACAAAATTCTGAAATTAGAAACTGAGAATCTTGAAATCTAAATAAACTCTAGTTTAACAAAATGTAGATCATTTTTCAAATAAATATTAAAAAATGATATATTTTTACAACTATTTGGCTTAAAAATGACAGCAAGTGGTTTTGTGTTAGGCTGTGGCTATTACTGTTATTCCTATTATTATGCCTTTATTATTGTCAGCATTAATAAAATACTTGTACTCACTGAAGCCTAAGAATGTCTATCAGAGACTCATGTGCTGGGTATTTTACTGATGTGAAATGATTTGAAAGATCATCCTTGCCTCAAACTACTTCTACTCTTACACTCAGGGGAACACAGACCAGAAGCACGGGAACTGGATTATCACAGATTCCCAACGTCACGAAATACGTCAAAACCCAGTCCATCATCTTCAAGAGTAACACGGGAGATCCAAGATGTCCCAGGAGAGCTGGAAATACCGCTGCATTTTGGCAAGAAGCAGACCCTGACCCAAACAGTTTGTAGACTAAATAGGCCAGGAACTGCTGGGATACAAAGAAAAGAGAGGAAAATATTGATTCACTCCTCCAAATCACAAGGTTAAGCAACTTCAGCACTGAGCTAGCAGAATATGACATAGTTGAAGAGTTTCTCAAAGTAACCTAGATAGAGCAGATCCCCCAAATTCCAGCACAGAGGTAAAACTACAGGATCATTCTTTGTAGACAGCAGAGTGTTGGGCCAAGTGATTGAAAAGAAAGAGCTCCTAGGGAGTCACTACAATATCAAGCAGCTAATACATACTAGGACCACATTTATTGAGCATATTAATGAGCTAACACCTCACAACTGGACCATGGTCACTGATTATATTTTCCCTTTTGCTATGTGCAGAGTGTGGAGATGGAAAATGAAGATTATTCCTCTAATTTCAGCCACAACAGCTTCCTTGGGGACAGCTTTCTTACAATCAAGGTCACCATCTAGTATTCATCTAACACAAAAAGCACATGTCACAAGAGGACATGCAAATATACTCCTGTCAGTGCTATTGAGCATCACCAGTGTAAATAGCAGCCTGCAAACTGGAGTCCTCCTGCCTCCATTTTAAATTAAGCCTTAAGATATGGACCAAATGTGATAGATTTGTAGACAGTTTCTTAGGTATAGAAGTGCTGCAAGGGATTCATTGCACTATGAGTTGACAGCTGATGCCTAAGTATCACAGAACAAATGAGGTTTGCAGAAGGAGCTTAATATGAAATATGTGGTGAAGGGGCAGCACAGGCTGCAGATCCCGTGACGACCCTTAAGAAACAGACATGAAATGGAAATGATTGAGGCTAGAAATGGCCACATTTAGAACAGGGAGCTGGGAAATGCCCATCCCAGTTAGAAAAGATCTGGAATGTGGAGGAGATGGGAATACTGGATCCAAAATAAGAGGAGTTGAGCTCCTTCATTTCCTTTCTAGGGCAGCTCTCCTTACAACCTGTGCAACTCAAGAGATAAGCTCTTTGTGATGGATGTTGGTGATTTTGGCATTAGATTTACAACCTGTTATGCAGAAATGGGAGCCTAGAGACCTGGATTCTTGTATCCCGGCTGCTATCGATTTCCTGCATAAAGTTAGTGAATCATAAAACTCAACTTTTCAAGTGTGGCAGCCTGCACAGTTCCATGATCAGACCTTCCTACAACCTACAATAACCACTCTGTAAATTGGGAAGCTGGCTTCAATTCTACGAGCACCAGTTTCCAAAAATGTTGCTAATGTTATTATTTTTCCACAAGGTCCTTTCAGAGGCTGAGTTTATTCATACTTACAAGAAACAACAAATACAGGGATAGAAAACAAATGGAAAATCAAGCCCGATAAAAGCATTATCAGAAAACTGCATGATCACTCAACAAGTGGAGCTCTACTGGCACATAATCCTGTAAAGATTGGGGCATCCTGCAATTTGGGGGCAGCAGATCCAAGAATTCCCAAATAACAGGCTAAGCCAGATGACTAAATATGGTGTCTTTTTGATGAACTTTGGAGTTGGCTGAGGATTAACTCCTTTTGAAACTTAGACAAAATAATTAAATGAACTGAAATTCAAGCGAGGTTTCTTTCAAGTTTATAAAAATAAAAAATAAAAATACTTGGACATCTTTTTTAGACTTTTAGATAAAACGTTATGCTGAAAATTGACGTGGTGTCTTCTGAGTTTATTCTATCGACTCCTTTCTTTTAAGGTCACATGTGAAGCTGCTCAGATCTTTTACTGAGACAGAAAAAACCTGGAAGCATTAGGTAACCCCAGGAGGAAATATTTGACTTTCAACCAAGGACATTTCCCTCTAAGGACCATAACCTGAAATATTCTGTTCATACCAAATTTCCCTGCTGAGGGACTTTGCTTTGAAAGACGCCCTCTGTTTGGAAAGAGGGCTTTCTTTGCTGTTGCACACACAGATCTGGTAATTTGGGTGGTGCTTCATTTTTCTTGACTCAATGCTGTTTGAAAGCACAATTTCAGTGACACAGATCATCTGTCTCCCATACAGAATGCACAGAAGCAAAAGAGTCATCTGTATGTATTTCATGAGCGAATGCTGATACCCATAGAACAAAACCTGAATGAAGCTCACGATGTTATCAACAATCTCAGCTTTTCTCTTGATTTAAGCTAGTTTTGCATTCTCTGAGCATAAACAAATGTACATAAACTGGTGCCTGGAAGTTTAGATAAAAAAGCAAGATTTACCCAAGAAGGCACTGGTTATATCCTTCACACTCACACTCTATCATTATGAATCTTTCCTCCTCTACCACTTATTTTTCCATTTGTCCCAGTCTTTACCCTCTCATTTTTTGAGATCCTGATGAAGTAGGAAGGCAGCAGCCTGGATTTCCTCGTCACTGAGCCAATTCAAATGGCTATTTTGGTGATGCTCCCAGCCTCAGATATGTTGCCAGCACAAAGGCAAGCCCAGTGTGACCACACACACAGTGTGAGCCCTGCTCCGGCTTTGAAGCCCTTTGGAGCAAGAAAATCACTCCTTGCAAGTGTTTTGTACAACATTCCTTCATTTTACTTTACTTTTTTTCCTGTGGAAGTACATTTGTTATTAATCACTAGCTTGCACGTTGGTAAAGTTTTCTAACAGTTAAACCAGATATTCCATCTTAGCAACTCAAATTAATATTTGTTTGAATAATTTAGTTAAGATGATGTCTAGCCAGCAGTGTGGTCTGGCTGGCAGCACACTGCTCTCCCAAGCAGACTTTTTCATTTGGTTTGTTCCATATTTTCTTCCTCTGCTCTTATTTTATATCATGCCCCAAAATCTTCCATTCAAATTGCTTTCTCCAGCAGCGGTTCTTGCATTCAGTCCATGTAGGTCAAAGTACCTCTTTTGCTGCTTGTCCTAATTGTTTTGGACGTACATATATATTTTTGAGGAACTTATTTTCATGATGTTCTTATGTGTTACTTAAGATGAAAGTTTACATATAGACTTGGAGTGCAAAATACATGATACATGAAACAAAATATGAGGTTTGTATGCACATATGTGCATCCACATTTATTCTACTGTGCTACAGCTTAGACATTGGCTGTTAAATAAATCTGGCCACTGATTATGTAAATAATTCCACTGATATTATTTTAAGGATTGTGTTCCACTCGAGCAAAGCCCTCCTAATTTAATTACTTTCTACCATGATAAAAATAGTAAAAAGTTTCAGAATATTCAGACACATGTTTGGGATGGATATAAATCCTCTCCTTTTTTAAAAGACTTGAAGTTTGAAGTCAACTTTTGCAGTTCCAGTTTGTTTCCAGAAATTACACGTGAGCAGCAATTCATGTCCAGTAGCAATTTCTCCACTTAATCATACTCAGACTCTGGTCCAAAGTCCTTCTGTGTTTTGGGAAAGAATGAGGTCTTTTGGCTTGTGTTGGCTACAGACTGATTTGGAAAGCAACATTTTCAAAACTGCTCATTTTCAGAATGTTGCATTGGTAAAAAATTGGTAAAAAAAAAAAAAAAAATTGACAACACCCAGGGATCAGTGTAATGTGCTCTGCCTTCACGAGATGCTGCAAACACTACCTGTGCTATGGGAGACAACTTTGTCCTGTCAGCTCTGCACCAGGCCCACAGAGAATAAAGGTAAGGAAAGAGACAAGAACATGAGCTGGCAGTAGAGCTGGGATGATTTCTCCAGACCTCCATATTTTTCAAACCTTAAGGCACTTTATGTTTGTGGGGCATTTCTTCTTCTCTTATTTGAGTGTGTTCCCAAAAATCTATTCAAATCAACGGTGACTGCTTAAAAATATCTGTAAACGATTGCTTCCCAATGAAATGTGGACTCGAGGATGAATATTTTGTATTATATTTATTTTTTCCCTGCTCTAAAGAGGGATTTTCTGAGATTAAGAGAAACTCTTACCAAAAGAAAAGCTTTCTTCTCCACCCCACCACTTATTTTTCCCTTGGTCCCCTTCCCACACAAAAAGAAGTCACTTCAGGCTCCCTGATAATCAGATGATATCGGAAATATTTTTTTCTACTTGAGGCAACTTCCCATCATAACACCTTACCATCTCAAAGTTCACACAATCGAAAAAGAATAAAGATACCTGTGAACGCGACATCTTTGACGCAGAACCCAAAGTTAATCACAAAAATCCTCTCCACAAGTATGAATGGTTCGCAGTACTCACAGAACTGAATAAAAAGTTCAAACCTCATCAAACTGACCAGCCTTCAACAGTTTCTGTGCGTCCTTGAAACTCTCACTCAATCAAAATTTATAATTATAAAATTATAATAGCAAGTGAAGCAAAACAATAGTCCCTAATTTGTGTCCCTGACAAGGTATTTCTTCTAAAGGCCAGACAGGTCTTAAGAATTGGAAATAGGTTTTTACATCTGCATTCATTTTTAGATATATAGAAGATCTACAGATTCTACTATGCTGTAAGAGGTTTCACCAGGTGCTGATAGGTTGGCAGACTACAGAAAAAGAACATTTTCACTACTATATGACAATATCCTCCATGAAGAAGAGATCTTTCGACATTTGCAGTACCTTCTCATGTAAAGTTATTGGTAGGATGCAGTAATTTTACTATTTTATCTGCAAGTCCTTGCCTTTGGTCTTGAGAACAGTCTAAAACAAAGCTATAAAATCTGCTCACTTTTGAAATTGAAAAGAGTTTTCAGATAATCTTTGTACAAACCTATTGCCATCAATTTTTTTTTTTTTTTTTTTTTTGAACAAAGGCCATTAAATATACGTACTTTAAAAGCTCTTTTTGTCAATGACCTTGTTGTGAAAGCAGCATGCTTCACTGCTATTTTTTCTCTTCTATTATTTATCTTGAAAAGCAGCTGGTCCTTTATGAGTGTCCCACTATTTGACTCAAAAGCCGAGTATTTTAACTCCCTTCAGGAGTTATTGTAACTCCTCTTCTAGCAGACTCTTCCTTGACCTCACTCCCATCCTTGCCACCTACAGAAGATTTCCAGAAAGGTTAGAATGGAGATTTGAAAAAAAATAGTGTAAGATTTTCTTTATGCATCACTAGACGGCAATTTCTCTTTGTTACTGGGGCCAGGTCACATAGAGTACTTACTTAGCTCATCAGAAACTATCGCTGATTTCATAAAACAGGGGAAAAAGAGGAAGGGAAAAGTATTTCCTGAAAACCTGGAGGACATTTCATTGGTGCTCCTGTTTGTTTTTTATTAAAAACTTTGGAATGAAGGCGTGGGGCAACTGTTACCATTTTTTGTGTTAACCACGAAAAGCTCCTGCGTTTGTTACAGCCATCTCTAACACTAAGCTCCCATGTAAGTCCCTGAGAACTTCCAGGACAGAGCCCTCCAAACGTTGGCTCGCTGTGGTGACTTCACACACAGTCAATTCCCAAGTCTTTATCCAGGTTTTACTCAGCCTTTACTCAATCAAAGCTCCCACTTAGGGGCAATAAATAAGGACTTTAGGAACTGGCCCAATGGATAGGTTCCACAGCATGCAAGACAACCATTATTAAGCGTGGGCGTTAGTCAGCAATAAGCCCTCCTCCACCTCTTAAACTTTTGGTGTTCCCACAAGGAAAGCTATTGAAAGCCTGTGCTTTGTAAATTCAATTCCCTTTGCTGGCTTATAACACAGCTGCTATATATTATCTTATACATTTGACCACAAAGGTGCATTCTATAGGCAAGATTCATCCACTCCTGCCATCCCTTTTTATTCATTCACTGCTTTTCAGTGTAATGTTTGGGGACCCTGTTCTCAGCCACTTGTACATTTCAGCACTTGAAACACACCAAGAGGGACAATCGCTTGACTGATATCTCCATCTTAGTATCTATACCCGTCTCTCTGTTTCTCTAGCTTTCTACCCAAGCCATTGTGTGTGCCAATTGTGCTATCATAAAGCAGAGTGTTGGGCTGTTTTGTGATGATGAAGAACCATGCAATCACAAGCTTTATTGCATACCATCCCATCCAGTGACCCCTGTTCTTATCATGAGAGCCCATTCAAGGGGAAATTACACCAGACTTCAACAGGGAAAGTGTCCCTCTGTTTCCAGGCTATTCAGGACAAAAGGTGAGAACCATAGAACAAGCCTCTTCTGCTTTAATTGTGAAATGTTTCAAGCAATTGGAGTGGGGGGGGGCAGGCAGGAGGAGGGTAAGGGGGATGGGGAAGGAGAAAAAAAAAACAAAAAAAGAAAAACTCTATTGAGATCAGGTGGTCCCATTTCCAAGAGATAAACAAGTTCAATAATATACTGGTCAACAGAGTTACCCTATCCTCAACAGGCTTTTGTTTTTTAAAAAAGGACTAAAATAACCACTTGGAAATGTTAAACCAAGGCATGGCATTTTAATATGAAAATGGAGGCCTAGTATATTTTTGGTCCCTCTGACAACGATTGCCCTCAATTAGATCACTTATACTCAGTAAATTGGTTGCTGCAAGAGGTTTGTGATCATAAAAATAATTCATACATGGCAAGTTGCTTTCAAACCTGTTGTTTTTGGTGGTTTTTTTTTTTTTGCTGTTGTTGGTGTTTTTTTCTCTGCTTTTTGCTTATTGCCATAGTAACGACAAGTGCATATTTTGGCTTGCTTCCAAAATAATATTCAAGAATGTTCTTTTTGTCCATTTTTAAGAGGAATCATTATGAATATTTGAATTATATTTTCCAATTAGGTGAACTGAAGTGTTTTCCAGCAACTCATTTTTTTTCCCCTTGTTTATAGAAAATGTGAAATTTTTATTACACCAAGGACTTTCAAGACAATAGCTACAGAGACTATTTTTCAGCACTGTTTGTAATATCTATTTCAGAGCTAATTTTTAATGGACAAGATTCCACAGGGATTTGTTTGCAAATTTCATCAACTTGAGTTCCTGCTTCATTTGCTGAAATGCAGTACTTGGAATTGACCCAGCGAGCAGGAACACTCCTGTTCCTTTTAAAACATTACTGTATATTAGAATGAACATTGACTGGTTATCAAAAATAAAATGCCTGATTGTCTAGAGATTTAGAACACACATTTTGTCTTGGATGAACTGTCAAGTTAGATTCACCACTGACACGGCTTAAACAAACACATACATTTTACTTGCCTTGTGTTTCTTCAGAAGCCAACAGGCTATGCTCAATTCAGAACATAAAAGCAATTTCGCAAGAAAATGCTTCTGTGATGGACACATCATTTTATGCTTAGCTATCTTCACCAAAAAGCATAGCTGAACAGATCTCAGTACCTTCTCTGTACAAAACTTCGCCATTACCACTCATTTAGAGTCTCCAACGATATTGGTATCCTGATCTTTTTTCTTGTCTAGTTTTGCATTTTTTTCTTCTCACATACTCTTTTCTATTTGCCCTGGTAAAACACTCCTTGACCTTGTTCCTGCACGAATGGAAGTGAATCCTTTTACCCACTCTACCTTCCTCCTTCAGTACTAGAGCGTCCATCACCTGAGACAGAATCCCAAGCGGTCAAATCATTGGCGATTGCTTAAGAAGGGCTTGATTAGCTCCTGCCTCTACAAAACACCCGGTGTTGCTTTTGCTAGTGGACAGCAATGGCCATTTGGGGTGAAGTGAATAAACAGAAAATAGAAGGAAGCACTTACGAACACAGGAGCTCATTTTAGCAGAACTTGCTCCTGGTGAGTCTGTTGCAGACACCTAAGACTTGCTGAAATGTCATGATGCTTGATCAGTGGAAATGAACAACTGCAAATACTCCAGGGTAAAGTTGTTGGGATTTGTCAGAAAACAAAGCTATATTTTCCATCTCTAACAGCATTAACATGGTCAATGCACTGCATACATCTGTACAGGGCTAGAAAAATCCTCACACAAAACTCAGACAAGACCCTTCTCCAGAATGGACCATAGGTGAAAAAGGTCCAGAATCTTCTGAAGTGCTATCCAGGGCCTCTCAAATTCCCTTCCTGTCTCAATCTTGACATATTATTGAGTCAGACTCAAAAGCTTTTGAAACTCTGAAAAGCCATATCTACTCATTAGCACTTTGTTGAAGCATTTTGTCCCAAGAAACCGCTGAGATGAGAAGTAGCAGAAACGTCAAAAGCATAAAGCATCATTGATGTGGCAATCTGGGAAGCAGTGGGCACAGAGGAGGGAGATGCAGCAAAGGGAGTCTTATAACGTCCAAGCATGATGGGCTCTTTGCAAACAAAGGTGAAGGTCTGGGTCTGCTGAGATCTTCCAATCCTAGACTGCAGTGGATGTGACCTGCAGGCTCTGTTTTGTAGAGGTTCAGCTAAGCAGGCAAACAAACCAAAACAGTGTGCTCTATCCACCCATTCTTTCACTACGGCATGAAACAAGCAATTAAAAAAGAAAACACTACTTGGATATGTTTGATCAGAAAGCACTTAAGCAACACAGAAGGAATCTGCAGCTTTTGATATGACATTAATACACTAATATCCTAATCCTTTACTAGTGACAGACTACACATTTAAATATCCCTAATGGGACCTGGTTTCCAAATTACATTATTTAATGTTTATTCAGTGAATAATCCAAATAGTATTTAACACCACTGAAGAAAAAACACACACACACCCCCTGGGCGGATTGTCTGCTTTTCCTTTGCTTCGTAATTACCCAACCAAGGGCCCTATTAAATAACTCAATTTTTTATGATCTTAAAGTGAAACAAGCCCTCTACTGATATACTCCACAGAAGAAACACTTCAGGAACACATGTAATCCAGCTCCACATCTACATAAAAAACTTCTCCAGTGATCGAGATCATTCTGGTACTTTTTGGAATTCTCTAGCCTGATGGATTTACTGCCAAACAGCCTGATCTAAGCCGCACCCTAGAAAGAGAATGAAAGGAAGAGCCAAGGAAGCATTACAGAAATAGAGATTGCTCATGAATCTGGGTGTGTGAAATCTGGGTGTGAAAAAGGGGAAGATAATAGCCTGTAATATTATAGTGTCATTAAGACACTTTCTGTAGGATTTGTGCCACCCAGTTGTGGGCAAATCTGTAATCATACCAGAATTGCTCTTCTTCTTCACCACGTTGGGAACTTGGACTGCCATAAGGCTGAGGGAGGTCTCTGTGTGATGGGGCTGGCACTGAGCAGCACAAATGCAGACATTTCTGAGCTGTGACAGCCTGCCCTGATTTCTCCTTGCCAGAACCCCACAGAATACCCACCCAAGCCTCATCCAGACCCCACTGCTGTGCACAAGGGGATGGAACAGCCCAATCAGTCTTTTGGGAAAGGTCAGTCATGCACTCAGCAAAAGTCATTTGTTTCCAACGAAAAAGGTGTTTGGTGCCTCTAGTGAGCAGAATGCAATCCCATCGTGGCCAAAGGTGAGCCACTTTTCATTTCTAAGGGATAACATGTCTTCTTACCCCCGAGTTCTCTTTGAGTAAGGGAAATCACCACAGACATATGATACATGCAAAAACAGATGCTCCCATTGCCCTCTCCACATTTTCATGCCTCTCCTTCAAACCTGCCTTAAATAAAGGCCACGGGTTTTTTTTCTTCTTACATGGAACATCTCTAATTAAAACCTTCAGTCCTTAATATATAAACCAACTTGAACAGATTCTTATGCTGAATTTAAAAGTGTGTGCAGAAGAGAAGCAAAGTTGGGAACATGGAGAAAAGGTTTTTTTGCCCCTTTCTGGAATGAGAAATACTCTGGGGATTTATTTGCAACATTCTAACAAAAACAAGGCTTTTTAAAGAGATCTCCTTGGCTCAGATCAGTTTTGTATTTGTCACAAATAGCCAATGGTGCTTGATTCCAGCATTTAACTGTTTCAAGCTGCATAGTTAATAAACTACCCAGCATAATTCCAGATACACATGTTTTGACATCAGAGCTCCTGGTAATCTGTCAACATTTCCATTAAAGAGCATTGCTTGGAGAGCTGGACAGATCAATGATTCCAAGAGCATATGGCTTGCAATAGAAGGCACACGTTACTGCTGTTTTGGATGTAAATGAACATATGAAGGGATGCACGAACAGACAGGCAGACAGCTCCTCCTAGTAAGCCAACAGTATGAAGCCTTCTGATTGGCAACTCCTAGGAGAGCATGAGCTACCACAAAAGGGAGAAGATTAAGTGGCTGTATCACAAATGCAGAAACCTAAAGAATGCAAGAGCACTTACTCTCAGCAATGAGATATGAAAAGTTCTTACCTTTATAAATAACAATATCTAAGCATTACTTTTTGTCTTTTTGAAACATTATTGACTGAAGAAATGTTCCCCAGACCCAGTCACTTGTTCCCAAAACTTAGACTTTTGAGAGGACTTGGGTGGTTTTTTGTGAGCTTTTTTACTTATAACCATAGGAAATATTGCCAGAAGCAGAAAAAAAGAAATTGCACCTGATTTCTTTATCTGTAGAACAGAGAACCACAGTTATTAATGAGATACATGAGATGACTCTTATATAGGCCTCACTGTTACTGAGCCCCTCAAAATCACTGGTGGATTTCATCCTACTTCTATATGAAGCTGTGGATTCTCATCCTTAGTGCACTGAGGAAGGATGCGAGCACCGATGAAGGAACTCACACAGCTAGGATGAGAACCATATTTCCTGCACCCAGCCCCACCTTACTCTGCTTTGGGCAACGTGTTGCTTCAAGGAGTGATGCTGGGAGCCAACACAGAGCTGTGTGGGCATTGCAAAAGGGAGAGAAGCCAAAAAGCACTGCACAGTCTGAAATCTGAATTTACCGGCAGGGTCAGGGAGCTATTTTACTTGCTACCACTGTGAACTCCAGGAATGGAATCAATTAGTATTAGTTTAAAACATCATCTGTTTCAGTTTAACAGAAAGCTTCTGTTCAATGAAATACAAGATTGGTAAATGAAAAATAAAAGTTGATCTGATTTTAGTAACTCCTAAGGTACTCTTTTAGGTGTGTCAAACAGTTTTATCGCACATTTATCACAAATGTGTGTGACAATACATCACTCTTATTGTTCTTCATGCCTTCATATGACGGATATCCCTGTAAGTCAGACACGAGCACAAATCATAAATCTGTGTTCAGAAAGATGTTTCACCACCAACTTAGCAAATGTCTGACCGAGGATTTTCACCAGTAACAGTTAGGTGATAACCTAAATACTTCTAAATGAATATTTGTCCATGCAATTAAAATCATCTTTAAAATCACAATGGAAGGGTTTCTTTCCAAGCATCATCTCTACCTTGAGAAAGATAAACTCTGTTTGCCTCTTACCCTAGATTTTGATAATCTATGGTAAGAGATTCATTATAAATCTGCAAAATAGGAGAATTTTCCAAGGCAATTAACTCGCCCCAAGCAACATCGCACTTGTTTTTAACAAAGGGCTTTTTAAGTACCATCATCCCTTCTAATTCAAAATGTCCTAAAACATTTGAGCTCCTTGGGGACACCACCAGCATACTCCTGATATAGACACCTTACAAGCAAACAGCACACGTTACTTTATAGGAATGATGCTATTGATACAACTGGGCTTAAGGTGAACTTACTTATATAAAGTAAATCCACTGGTTGCAATTGCACCTTCTGATTCATACCCAGAATTATAAGACCACAACCAAAGGGCACTACAGAAACAAGTCAGGTTAATACTCTTTCAACACTACTACAATTCCACTGTAGCTATTGCAGTGCTATCACAACAGCTCAAGCATCTCTACCAAACTGCAATTACCTCTATTTCCCTCACGTGTTTTTATTTCCTGGATATCCTTTCCCTCTTTTAATACTGTTTTTTTCTTTTCCCTCTATTTTTTTAATCTTTATTTTATTTTTGGAGGAAAAAAATAGAGGAAAAGAAAATACAGGAGAGGAGAGAACAAAGAGGGTGTTCGTTCTTTCTCATGTATCTACAGCATTTTAGAAATAGAGAAATAGAATGAAGGGAAACGTGAGGGAGAAACAGAAGAATATTTTTAGCATTTCCAGAATCCCATCTCCTCAAAACGCAATCTTAAGAAAATGACCATTTGTATAAAACACTGTTATTTTCCAACCAAGGCTTCATCAGTCCCCAGGTCCTTCAGCTGTGACTACTGCAGCCAGCAGAGCAGCCTTCTCCTCTTCTTGTACTACTTCCACACCACAACACCCATAATATCAGAACGATGAAACCAGCAAAAAGTAGAATTTTATCAGAGGAGGCAATCAAACCTTCAGCAGGGTGACAGAGAGCTGGTAGACCTGGAGAGGAAAGCTCAACCCAATCTCCTGCAGATACCCAGCACAGTGCACAGTCAGCAAGAAGAGCTCTGGAAAGTACTTTGAAGGAGTGCAGGGCAAAACAATCCAGCTGCTGGACTTCTTAACTGGTGGAAAATGGCATCATAGCACACAGCGGTGAGGAAATGCAAAAGTGGAAACTTGCATATATGTTTGTACATGGTGATAATGATTTTAGCATCTGCACAATGCACGTGAGCCAGAGCCTGGAATCCTCCTCACTTAAATCACTTAAAGTTCTGTTCTGCCTAAAGGTAATCTCTGTTTGCTTTGATTGCTGTCTTACAATCTTTCCTTCTCAATCTACTGATGAAATGATGCAACCCTAGGATTGGCACGTAAAACCTTCAAGGGCAGTGGGAGGAGAAAGAAAGGCTTGGGCTCAGTGAGGTAGAGCAGTGGTAGCACAGTGAAAATAGAAAGCCCAGAAGAGAATGTTCATTGCTCAAGAAAGTGGTTCCTTGGGGGTTCTGAACTTTTCTAAGTTCACAGAACCAACCCTGAAGTGTGGCTACCAGCTTCCCACTAGACACTTGCTAGGCCACCAGGAGACCTCACTGAAGGAAGACCACTTTAAGTGGAGAACTGAGACCTCCAGTGATGAAGCATTAAGGAGCTATTCCCTTTCCAGATGGTGTAACTGATGCTGATTAACCCAAATTATGTCACGCAGTGAATAGTTTCAGCCCATGCTGTGTGCACCATCTCAGATTGCGGGAGAACAATGGGGAGTAGAGAATGAGACAATGGAGGCCACGGGACTCTGGGACATGGCAAGGTCACAAGGTACAGACTAGAACAATGAAAGAGAGATTTTCAGCATGCAGTTTCCTTTGCTGAGGATCTGCTCTGCTTCTGTACTGCGGGAAAGAACAACATCCTCCTGCGTTAGCATGTTAAAAGGTAGCAGGGAAAGCAGAGATGCAGCCTTGCTTCTGTTACTATTATTATCTGTTGCTAGTCTTCTTTATAAAAGTTTTAATGAACGTGGACCAAATCTATCCTGGAACATCTTACATCACACAAGACTGAATCTGGATTTGCAAAGGTGGGAATTTCTCTTCTCCACAGTGACTCATCTATTTTGCCATTCTTCAGAATAATCTAATCCTCGCTTATAACGCAAATGGCTGAGAAAAGAATTATTTTTTATTACAAGAAGAGTTTTTCACAATTCTCAGCATTTCCTGCAGAACAAAAAGAAATTCATTTTAAGTTCTTCCAAATCTATCTGAATGGATAACTGGGGAGGGAAAGAGGAAATTGAGCTCAGAGACTAAACACCGTCTGATCTCTCTAGGGGTGAGGACAAATGTATTTATATATGTTGAGGTCTGTTGTTTATCACAGAATTATGTTGTGCTGGAACACAAACCTGGAATATAGGGAAAAACAACAAAATGAAATAACTGATCCCCTCGGACCTGGATTTGAAATGACTGACTTGGCTCATCTCTGCATGAAATTACTATGATTGCATTATTGTTTAGGTTTCTAATGTATTCCACTGGAAAGCCTTCAAGTATTTAATTTCAACTCCAGTCCTTCAGGGACCGGTGGGTCCATTAGACACTGAATACATAGTGGAGAATAACAAACACATTGTTGATTGGCATAACCAAAGAGAAAACAACACTTGGTTTACTTCAATAAGAGAAACCCTTGATGCTTATGATTTTAAAGGTCTTACTTTTTAATCCCTCTCCTAGAGCAGAACTGATGAATGTGAGATAAGTAACAAATCGTGCCATAGCAGCTCAAAACTGGGGCATTCACAAATCTCTGTGTGTTTGGGGATGAAATCCCACACCTTTGATTTACATGGCATTGAATCACTTTGGATGGCCAGTATAAGCCTCCAACAAGCATAAAACATTAAAGATCATTTTAGACATACTGACCTTGTTCCCCAAGTCTTGCACTAAATCCACACACAGCTATTAGAGGTCTACTTGCTGCATTCCCATGAATAACTGTAACGTTAACCAAGGTTAAATTAATCCATTTGTCAGCATCTGCTGACCTGTGCACCTGCATTGCAGTTTGTAACCAAATCCTAAACTAGCATCACTGGGCTTCGGGTTGTGGCAAAAAATGGTTGGCAGAGTACATCTGCTGCATTTCTCTAGACTTCCCCAGGGGATGTGACTCAGTGGAGAGATGAATGGATACTTACCCAAATGGATCCAGATCAGTTTTACCTAGAAATGTCAGAAGATCAAGTTCCCCAGGAGATTCCCTCGCTTGTTAAAATACATTTTATCATTTGTTCCTATTAAAGCCTGTGTTAGATTTTACGTGAAGAAGTCACTGTAGTGTAAGCAGTTGTTGGAGAACAAAGCAGAATAGGCATTATTAAAATGAAGGACAGAAAACAAAGCCAAATATTTTAGTGAGACTGTTTTAAATACCACCCAAACTGTAACAACAGCAAAATTCATATGTGAGGTTGGAGAAAGGGGGAGCTAATTTTCTCCAGAAAAAAATATTTTCCTTCTTTTATGTTATGCTATCCTGATTTGTTTCACTCACAAGTTCCCCCCAAGACTGTGTACGTGCATAAATATTCACATTCAAAATATTCCTCTTGAAAAAGTGTGTGTGGGAGAGCATTACAGAAATGAGGCTGGACCAGTACTGCTGTGAAAATGGGATTCGGGGCTGTTGAGACATGGGTGTCCTTCAAACCTCACACAAAGACTTTCACTTCTCTTTTCCTGGACCTTGACTGCTACAGTAGCGACCTGAGATTTTTTGGGGATGGACAACCAGCAGTGTTGAAATGACCTGGAGGCTAAAGAAATGCAAGGAATTCCCTCTGTCTGGCATATCGAGAAGTTCAAAAGTTGCCACAGTCTCAGCGGCTAAGCAGCAGAATTGTCAGGTGTTAAAATATTTTTTTAAAGAAAATGAGAAAGGCACAAGAACCACCAAAGGCTTGGTATGAGGTCCAAGATAACTCAAAGAGAATCCGCATACATATTTGACACGCCAGGTTATTTTCCATCGGACTGAAATAGCAAGAGAAATACTATATTCTCAATTTTTCAAGTGTTTGTATTAAAAACTGAATCCAAATTGTGATAAAAATTTGGGCTACGTATATTCATTGAACAGAAAATGTAAATTCAGGACAGTTTATTTATTAACACATATTTGACAGCATTGTTGAGCTTTCAATCAAAACAAACCGTAGAAGATGTGACAAAGGCAACAATGCCAAATGAGCCAGTTGAGGAGATGGAGATGCATAGACTCTCTCAAAGGGATTTGCAAAAGATAACTCATATGAGCAAGTTCATCTCCCATAAGATGAAATTTAATATCCATTTTCAGCACTTCTCTTACAGGTGCTTTAGGACTCATCATTAACAACAGTTAAAAAAATAAGGAAGATAACCATTTTTTCCCTAAAATATCTAGGAACTCTGAAAGTGTTGTTTGATGTATGACAGAAACAGTTTAATCTTTTCCAGTTCCATCACACCTTTGTATCAATAAAGACATTCCCACTTTTATTGGATGGGAGCAAGCAAGGGAGGGATCTCCAAGGAAATGAAAGGAAAAAAAGCAGTAGAATAGACCCAAAGGTGTATTCTGAGCCCATTGTTTGCATTTTTAAGCCATGGATGGAAAGATTAATCATCCAACAAGGAGAAAGGATTCAGCCTTTATCAGTTTCCTGGAAATCTTAATCCATGAGTAGAGGAACTGCAAGGAAGAGCTCATCTACCTGCTACCAAACCTGCCTTGGTCAAACCCAGGAGATTCATGGCTATAACACGAACACCTCTGATCCCATCCTCAGGTGATGGCACCTGGGAGGGACTCTCAACATAGAAAACACACAAGCACACCACCAAAAAGGAGGAATGCAGCACTATTAGTCCAACAGCAAAACAGGACTTTCTTTAGAAAGCTAAAAGTAGTAGCTATTCAAGGGAAAATATGATAATAATCTACTGATGCCTGTTAGAACTCGTCAAAGACAAAATCAGTGCTATCAAACTCACTGGGAGAATTAGATCTCTTGAAACTGTTTTGTTATACTTAGAAAAAGTATACATATATATATATATATATATATTTTTTTTTTTTAGAGAAGCCGGAATGGTTGAAAGTGTGATAGAATTAAAAAAATTTCATTTCAGCAATTTTTAATAAATGGCTTCGATATTTATCTTGTGAGAAACAGTATTTTGTTTTCTCATTTAAATATATCTACTGAGTAGATAATATTCAATTCACAGAATAACATAAAAATCCCACATTTTAATTTTCTATTTTCCTTAATTTTCTTTCTATTTTCCTTAATTTTCTTTCTAATTTTCTTAAGTTTAGAATAAGCTAAAAAGTGGCAGGTAGATCAAAAAGGATTTAGAAACCTCCAAAAGTGAGAAAACTGAATGCTGAGGAGTCCTTTTTCAGAAGGAGAATGAAGGCACACTTAGAGTTTCAAGTTTTTTTTCCACACAGAATATCGTTTTTCAGCAGAACACCAGCAGTCACAAATAACCAACATTCTGATCAAGCGGCCCTGCTAAAAATCCAATCCCTCCTCATATCTGAATCATTAGCAGGCCACCCAAGGATGCAAAAGAAAACTGGACTTGACTTTCTACGGGTATTTCCGCTATTCCTGGTGGTCTCTGCCACTCTTAGCGACTCATTTTTGCTAAGCAAACAAACTGGCACGAAAAGAAAAGCTTTTCTCATCCATAGATCGATTAGATTAGATCATATCAGATCCCCATCAGTCTGCTGAAACCTATGGGGTGCTTTTGCTCTCGAACAGCTAGCTCTGCAGCTGATGAATTTTAGCACTGGAAAGATGAAATATAAAAATCAATGCTTTCCTCTCTTTCTCTGTCTGCTTAAACACATCCAAGCACGAGGTGGAGAATCCAAATACATATAGCAGCATAATTATCTGAAACAAATATTTCTGCCACTGGGTATTTTCCTTGGAGACACGGGAACTTTACTATGATGAGTGAAATGTCTATTTATTTCCCTTGATAATAAAATGGTGGCAAAAAAATAAAATTCGGAAAAAAAAATGCTGTTATGGAATGTCTTTAATTTTAAGTCACTTTTTCCATCTGTATTCTTTCTATGGGAGTAAACCTCTGGTTTACTGGTTTTTAAGATTTACATGTTTATTTCATTTTGTTTAATATCCTAATCAGTTCACAGTAAATTTGACCACACACACATATGCAGTGATCCCAGCTGGTTGGATGTGGTATGCCAAGCCAAAGACACAGTCAAACATACAGCCCTAAAGCCAAAAATCTTGCAAAATTACAAACAAGACCCTTAAAATTATGAACTTGGCACAGTACATGAATAAGCATGATAGTAACACCATTCTGCAGGGAAAGAAGCTAAGCACAGTTCCCTGTGTGCTTCATGGGTTACGTTAAAGGAAAAAATGGCATTTAAATCCCATTGATATCGTATTGACTCCTACTGACTCCTGATTTGTTGTGGTTTCCATCAGCAGGTCTAAGGCTGCGGTGTTGTTCTTACAGGCAGGAGAATGAGTTAACACCCAAACAAGTTCTTCCAGTCTGTAAACCCTCTTTTTTCTCTCTGTCTTCTTTTTTGGAGGGACATAAATTCATTATCATTTGCCATTCCCTTCATTGTGAAGCCCAAAACAAACAAGCCGGAGGGTTTGTCTCCAACCCTCAGAGCTGCTTTTGGGAAAAAAAACCCAAAAAAACAAAAAACACACAGGAAGAGAGCTGAGGCTACGATCTTCCAGGGTGTTCAAAAAATAATAAATAAATGAATAGAACCAGGAAGGCATTTGGTGTGTTCTGGTCCTTGCCATACTCTACGCATCAAAACTTTGAGTAAAGGGGAATGCGCTGCATGGGACTGCAGGCAGGGCCCTGGCCTGTGAAATTTTGCCATTTTCTTGGAGTTTTACAACAGAAAAGGTGTTGTGCTGCATGTATCTGGCTCTCCTTCCTAAGCACGATCCAACAAGCCAAAAACTTGGAAACCGACATGAGGATGCACGGGGAGCATGGAGAATGGCTGTGGGATACCTGTGTGTGCTCCCTGAGCTGCCTTTACTTTTTATGATGCCAAGAATCCCACAGTAAAGGCAGCAAAAACTTCAAGTACGTCTGTCGCCTCAGTTCAGTACAAAGAAGCAAAAGTAAAATGAAAGAAAAAAGTTTTCAAGCCCTCTTCTTCCCAGGGAACGCCCTGGGATGGAGTCTGACCACAGAGGGACTGAGAAATACACGCCTTTATGCATCTGTAGGCAGCCTGGACTTGCCGCAGTACGTGGGTGCACTTTATATGGAGACCTCGATGATCACAGGGTGCAAAGATCAAATACGCCCGCGATCGCAGAGAGATAATGGCCTGGGACATGGAGCGATTTGTGCTGACTGCACAGCTCTCCTGGCTTCTGCCTGTGGGGCTCATCAAAGGCTGAGCTGGCTGCGCTATAAAGCTCGTTATCGAGACCTCACATCTGGCCTGCACATCTTAATTTAATGATGATATGGCAGCGTCCCCTCTCCGCTGCACAGCACAAATTATCACGTTGCCTTCTGAGGACATAAATCTCATTTAGAATTTCTTCCCCTTCAGGGAGTTTTTTTTTTTACAGGCTAGATAGCAGGAAAAAGATATCCACCAGGACGTGCATGAGGAACTTCTTATGTGGAAAGAGTCTGCAAAGCCACCCGTCCTGGTAGATGCTGCAACTCTGCGTGCTGAATACCTTTCCTCATACTGCCTGTGCTGGGTACAAGCTGGCAGAGGGGATGGAAGTTGATTAGCAGCAGCTGGAAATGTGGTCCATCTCATGCAGACCCCTCAAACCATCCGTCCATCACTTCAACTGAGCCCTATTTTTTTTTTTTTTCTATCCAATAGAGACACCGAAGAAAAAATCCCTTCCCTGGTTTCTGGAGACCTCCTCTGATTTAGCACTCTTCTCTGGCAGCTGACAGAGGTTAAGCATGAGCATGAGGCTGGTGGGATTAGCCCATGACAGGGGAAGAGCAGAGCATCCCATAACAACACCCCATGACAGCATCAGGCTCCTGCCATCCTCACTCACTGCCCACCCTCCGTTCATGGGAAAATGAGTTTTTTGTCTTAAAATCAATAATGGGGAAGAAATTCCCAGCACCGTAATGGGGACAGTGGTGTCCACAGCCCCATTCTTTCTCAAAACTTTGTTATTATGGGATGGAGTGTTAAGGATCTGTCAGCATTTCTATTACAAACCTCAGTCTTTGGAGGTTTATAAACGCAGCCATTTAAAATAACACCGCATTAAAAAGTAGGTATGTGAGTTGTCAGCAGTAGTGTTTCTGTTTTCTTTAAGACGGTTTAAAGACGTTTTAGCAGATTATTAGCCTTAGAGAGGTCAAAAATAATCAGAGGTGGTTTTTCGGCTACATTTTTGGCTACCTCTGGATAAATAATGGTTTAATTTGAAAAACATTGAGTACATAATATGAACTGTCTTTAAGCAACAACAACAAAAAAGGAAAAGCCTCAGCTAATGGCCACGCTATTTGTGTTTCAGACACAGCTCTTGCACATGCACAGCAAACGTTCCATTTTTATAACTTTCCCTGTGATGTGGGTAACACAATACAACAATAGTCACATTGATGGGGCTGCCATTGCCATGTCCTGAACTCACTCCTCACCACACCAACATCACCTCCAGAGAGCAGACCACCCCAGGCAGGGGATGGTCCCCAATGGGACAATCAGGACAAAGCTACGGGGGCTCAAGGAAGGAACACAACACCTCAGGCCCTTCTGCCTCAGCTCAGCCTCCATCACCTGTTGCCAAATAGCTTTGACCATGTTTTGAAGTCCCAGATGGACCGGGAGGTGAATGCAGCCTGGTCCCTGGCAGGGCCATCAGTATGTTATCCCATGTGAAGAAGCCAGAGCTATGGTCAACTCACCTCCAACAGCATGAGCATAAAACACAATGACAGACATTGAGACCTTCATTTAGGCAAGCTTTCGAGCCTTCTTATGTCACTTGAGCAAGCAGCACACCTAAATTCACCATCAGTACATTTATGGCTCAGGACAGGGCACTGCTGTGGACTGCAACCAGCTGAGGACAAGTCCTGGAGACCTCAAAATCCATGAAAAGAAGAGGAGAAAGACTGGAGAGGGAGTGAGAAACTGCCTCAAAAACTGCCTGTGTGCCATTAAACGCTGTTACCAGCAAAAAGTAAAATTGGTATTTTTCCTTTCCCTCCATGAAGAAAATTGCAGGCCTGATGTTTTGTTACAGTAATAATTGCCCCTGAGATTGGCTTGCAATTATTTTGGTGAGTCTGACCTTCCAAAGTGAAATGATATGAACAGCATAACATCCATGGCCCAGGTAACAGCCAGCTTAACAGCTTCTAATTATTTCCCATCAACTCTTGATCTTCTTTACCTGATTGTTGCTTCAAAGTATTTCAGCAAAGAGGAGATGATCTCAGCACTGTATTTATCTCCATATCTTGGTGAAAGTTTTGGAGCACTTTCACCAAGCAGAAAGCAGAGACTGCCTGTGCTGCCCAAAAAGCATTTTTAATTAATCAAGCAATTGTTTGAGTGCTAAACCTGTTATACTATTCAAACAAGATATTTGAGACCTTTTTGATACTTAAGTTTCAATGCATTTAGCAGAATATTTTTTTTTAACACTGTACATAAAATCTTAAAATCTTGAATGTGGATTATTTACTTTAGAATTATAGTAATGTAAAACTTGGAATGGAATTATTTTGTTCTGGAATAATTAACTGGATTCAGAGCTGGATAAGTATAAGTGGAATCAATATTACACTGTGGACAATATCTGCTTTGGCTACCTTTCAATTTGCAGATCTCTCGGACAACAGCTTCTCAGCTTAACCAAAATGCTGCAGCTTCTGATGTCTTATCCCGAGATCCCACCACTTTTCCTTATTCCTTCCACCCAAAGAACTGACCAGACCATCTTGGAAAGGAGACAATGACATTGCCTCTTCGATCACCTCCAGCCACATGTTGGTTGCTGCCCTGATTCTCAATTTTGCTATCCCTTCTTCTCCCATATCTACTTTCTATAGTTTATTTCTTTGTGCTCTCTCTCTAGCCTGCTATATTAAAAAAATGAAAAACTAAAAATCTGATACAGGCAGCCAAAATTACATTGCTTCTCTTATTTATTTATGTGCTGAAGCTCACCTGGCACTATGAGGCAGGACGCTAAAAACCTCTGCAGCATAGCTTTGCCATGACTTAATTCCAGAAGCTGTTTTCTATCTTTGCTCTTCTTTTCTCTTTCTTTTCATGGGTACTTATCTTTGGGTCTTGGTTTTGCTGCCTCCTTCCAGAAAGCAGGATTGGACTCCAGCAATAACAGTAGTAGAAAGAGCCCTAACCTGTCTTGATTAAAATAATTCCTTTTCCCAAATAGGCAGTCACACCATCTCTAACACCGCATAACCACAGTCTCAAAAGGGTTTATTCATGCAAACTGGGTGATATTAAGAAAGATCGTTCAAGCAAGGGCTTTAATATTTTGCATTTCAGATGCTTTCATGTCTTCTATTCTGCTTTCTGGAGTCAGAGATCTTTGTATTCAAAGCCTCAAATGTTATTTATAGCACTTTTTGGAGACAGACCCATCAGCATGCTGGCTCTCCAGACCCCTTCATCCGATCTTTGTTAGCGCTGTACCACAAGCCCACAACATTTAGCAAATGAGAAACTGAGATGCAGAGGCACAACAGCACTGCACCAAAATGAGTTTGTGCCTTTGCAAACCTCCCGCCTGCATCCTAGCCACTAGCAGTGCCTTCCTCCCTCAAAGGAACAACAGACTTATTTATTAGCAAAAGGCCTGTTGTGGTATCTCCTTGCAGTCATCCACATCATCTTCCCACTCACTCATGCCGTTTATTTCTGCACTTTATCACATCGGAACAGCAGGATTTGAGGTAGTGTCTTCACTTCATGGTGGTACCCAGGGCCACTTTCTCACCCTTGGACCGCAACGGTGTTAATCCTGCAGCACTACCAGCTAGGGATGACAAATGCTGCAGCAGGCCGTGGGTAAGGGTTGCCTTCATCCCACTAATTTCTGTCAGCACAGGGATGTGAAAAAAATTTTGTTCCCTTCCCAGTGAATCTCCTGCTCAGAGCTCAAAGGAGCTCATGCCCCTGGATCAGCCCCAGACCACAATCCATTGCCCACCTTCTGCAAGTGGATACATTCTGTATTTAATACCATGGAAAATTAAAAAACAGCAGACCGCATCAAGCTTTTATATCACATACAATAAAAGGTTTCCTCGGTCATAAAACATATGGGTAGTGAGGAAGAGGCCACCGCACAACAAATTCCTTCCTCGCAGCCTTGAGAATTTGAGGGGGTGGGTTGGGGGGAGATTTGCCACTTAATAAAATGTTGTGTACGAATTATATTTCGGGAGCGGCCCCAAACGTGAACCAGACACGGGTTGTTGTGCTGGGATCACTGCGCCGGCACAGCGCATCGACACGGCTGGTTCTGCAAAAACTCGCACGCACGCTTATCTCCGAGCACTGAGCTCCTCCTGCCTCCAGTAAAACAGCAATGGACATGTGTGAGCATTCACATGCTGAAGGACTTAGCTCACAAAGAGTGCTTTGTTCTGCAAAGTTGCCTACAGTGGAGGAAACACTAAAACAATACCAAACATCACAACTGTTTATCCTCTTGGCTAAAAAAAGGATGATGAGTTCACGTAGATGTATTTGCCTTATGAGTGTATTTAGATTTTGTACCACATTTTTTTTGCGACAGAATAGATGTCAATTTTAATAAATTTTCACACTGAAAATTCACACACCTCCGTTAAAAAAAAAAAAAAAAATGCACTGCTTGAAAAGGATCTTGCACAAACCAGGAAAGCCCATCTATCCTTCTTTTAAGGTGAAACCAAAACTGATCTTAGAATGACTGCAGCAGCAATGCTGCCTCCATAACTGGCATTAATCCCCCTCATCATATAAAACATTTGCGTGCTGTAAATGCCCCTTGCACTGCTCAGCACCCAGCAGCCATGGCAAGGTGACAGTGGAAGACACACAGCCCTGACCCCACACTCCTGGAAGTGCAGGTACACAACCCGTGATGAGAGGCAATCAACAACAGATAAGTCTAGAGGAAAAATAACACACCACAAGATGAAAAGCAGTGCTTTCCAATCCCAGGTACCTAACGCTCATCTTTATCACGCTACACAAGCCCACCATTCACGACAGCCCATTTTATAGCACTTTTTGCCTTATCTGCAGTGGGAAGGCACAGGAGTTGCACCAACACATCCAGCCTAACGAAGCCTGGTGGTTCTGCAGCCCCGTTCCCCTTCCTGCAGTGTGCACTCAGCCCCGTATTGCTGTTATCCAGCTTGCTGCAGCAGAAGGGGGACGATTACAGCCGCTTTCTGCAAATGCAATGTCACAAGCACGGCACGCTGAGGACTCCCACCGCTTCCACACCACATACCTCCCAAGCTGCCAGCCCGATAAATCCTTCAGTGGAAAAATAAAGAAAAGTAAAAATAATAATAATAAAAAAAAAAAAAAAGGATGGGGGACGGGAACGGGAACAGGATATTTTAATTGACTTGACACCAAATTCCACTCCCCGCGTTGAAGCAACCAAGCATTAAATTCATGTGTCTCGCATGGTATGTGCAGATGTGTCAGAGCGCACATGGAAGTGTTTCCAGTTGTTTGCCAGAGTTGTTTTATGTTTTGTTGTTGCTGAATAAAAATAATGTGAAACCCATTAGTGGAGAGGCCACCAGAATTTGATAACACGATGCAACCGCTATCCTAAGGTTCTGAACAATCTCAACAATTTCAGGCAAGAAATTTAACTTATCATCACTTCTTCACAGAAACACAGAATTGTAGGGGTTAGATTCTTCTTCATATTCACTGAATTATTTCCTGGGATAGAATTCGTTAGTATTAGTAGTATTTATTTTTATTTCTATTTTTTTAATTCTACTGTATTAACCTGGATTTATTATTTTTTTTTCCAGCATAAGTTTAAGGAAAGTTGAAATATTTTCAATATTTGTTCTCTCTCTTACTGTTCTCTTGGCTAAAAAAACAATGATGTAAGTACATAGATACATTTACGTTATAAATGAATTTAGATTTTGCCTGACCCTTTTTGCAACAGAATGGAAGAGCTACAGAAACACCGAAATAAAAAAAAAAAAACCTGACAGGTGTGTTTTCTGACTCAAAATATATTTAAAGGAAAATAAATAAATAAAACCAGAAAAACTGAAAAGAAAAACCTCAAAATACTTTAAACAAACCCTTTGAGTCGGCCAGATGGAGGAGTTTTTATGGATTTTTTTTTGGTACATGGGAAATTAAGAGATTGCAATGAGAAAATGCATGACAACTTGAAAAACTGTGCCAGTACTTTTTGCAGGAGAGGGAAACCACGAATCGATCTCTCTGTTCAGAAGCAGGAGAGGGCCCAGCTTCTCACTGTCATAGATAGGAGGGGACTCATCCTGCAGAAGGAGGATGGTCTTCTCGCCCTGTAGGCAGCCCATCCTCACCGGGCTCCAGCAGAGGACATGGCCTCACGCTTCTCAAGCAATTCCCATCCATACGGCTGCAGGAGCCAGCAGGGCTTTGCCACAGCAGCTGAGTCCTTCTGCAGAGCTGTGAGCTCCACAGACCGGGCTTTGTGCTGAAACGAAAGCAGTGAGTCCCTTTTGGGCTGCAAAGTCTCTGAAGTCACCACATTCATCTGTGTGAGGCTTGGGATTTCTATGCAATTCCCTTTATCAAATATATATAAATATGTATAAATATAGTATTTAAAGCTGGGGGGAGAGCTGCTGCCCATCCATCTCTGTGCTGGGGAGAAAGGGAGGGCAGCAAAAGCAGCAGGCACCAGGTCCAACGCATCGTTATCTATGTCACATGCAGCAAACAGCATCCGATATTTCCCTTGAATCCAAAATGATCTACCACAGCAATTTTCATTACTCCAAGAAAAAGAGAGAGAGAGAAGGGGGGAAAAAAAAAAAAAAAAAAAGACATTACTTCTCTGAATTACACGCCACTTTCATAATTCTCCCTGAAGTACCACACAGGGACTGTGTTGAAGGGAGGAAAATGAAAACAGCTGTGGAGGTTTTGGGTTACACTGCAGTTCAGTGCTGCCTTTGGCCCTTGCCCACCAGTGCAGTTTGTTCTAATCCTGGTCGTGAATGTCCGTATTTGTTACTGCTTGCTAAGGCGAGGCTTCTGCCTCTTGGAATAATAAAAACCGTTGTGTGTTTATCTGCTAAGCTTCCCTGACAGTTGCAAAAAGTCACCAAGTCAGCAGCGTGGGTGCTGGGGCTGTCACTCAGAGCTGCCCATGTCACCACTGGGACTGACTGCTCCCCATACCCACACATCCCTGCACTCTCCTTTTATTTTTTTTTAATTCTACTAAATATATCTCTAAACAAAGCTCTCCCCTCTTTCCCCCGTCCTCTTCTCCCTCCGGGTCTGCAGTGCTATCATACTATTTCCCATTTTCCCCCTAATCCCCGACTTCCCTCACACTCCCCAACCACTTCTCCTCAGCCTCAGCTTTATTAACTTAAGCTGTTTATTCTTCTGCCACTAGAAAGTAATTCCGCGCCTTCCCTTTTCCTCTCCTCCCTGTGTCCCGTCTCCCTCCCACCCCATCCCCAACCCCTCTGCATGCTGAGAAACCATTCGTCCCTTTGGAGAACGGCGAATTTATTTACCCCCTATGCATTTTGGAGAGAAAGGGGGAGGGGGGAGGGGGGGGGGTAACTGCTGGCAGCTCCCCGCCGGAGATCAAGTCTGGTTTTAATTTAGATAGTTAAAAATCACAGCCTTGCTGGAATCTGGAAGAGGAACATGAGCGCATCCCTACGTGTGTGGTTGTAGAGGCGCGCATTGTTTTCATCTGTATGGAAATAGGGTGACACGTTTATTGTGTGTGTGCACGTGTGTTGTTTTTGCCCATGAGGAAATGGTGTGGCACATTGTTTGCGGCCAGCAGAGCTCAGCTCAAATAGAGAATATGAGAGTTGTTCTCTGTGGCACCCACCAAGCATCGACTATCTCCCCTAAGCATCCTTAGGGAACACATAGGACCCAAAAGCATCTCCGGAGACAGACAGCTCCATGTTCATATGTAAATACTAATGTATGATTATATATGTATACATGCACACCTACCAAGCGCGCTATACAGCCCCCACAAACATCATGGGACTATGGAAAGCACCTTGCTGAGATCCTGAGCCAGCACGGAGGGGAGTCCAGGTAATGCCTCTGCCTCTAATGCACTTCACTTCCTCTCCGGATCCCAGCAGAAGTGACTTATTACAGGAGCTTATAAAAATTCCCCTGAAGAATAACTGTAGAACGAAACAAATTGCGCTAAGTGGTGGCCAATAACCTTACTGGGTTCTCTGCCCCTCCTCCCCCAGCTGTGACAATCCAGACCAAAGGGCTTTTAGGAGGCAGTTCATCGTGCCTCCCGAAATCATCCCCTGCAGTTGGCAGAGGGCTCATCACAGAGGTAAGACTTGAGGGATACCACTCCATCCTTACACCACTCCTCCAATCAAAAGGCTTTTCCAATGCATATAAGTTTCTGCTCCTTTGAGAGATTTGCAGGTCCTCACATCTTGCTTATCCTCTCCCCCACACAGCACTCTGCATCTGCCTGCTCCTCCTTGGCCGCCTTGGGGAACATCAGCTGCTTTGTGTTGGTTTTCTCTGTACAATTGCTGAGGGAGTAAATTCCCTGTAGCATTAACCAGTATTTTGGCCTCTGCTCAACAGCTGACCCAAGAGGTGATGTACTTTTGAGACCAACACAAAAAAAGGCAAAGGTAAAAAAAGAACCCAATATGCTCTCTCTTCCTTTCCCTCCTCCTCCTCCCAAAAAATAAAATAATCACACAAGTGATGAAAAATGGGCCATGTGTAAAGAGCAGCAGACCCCGGGGGCAGTGCTGGATTGAACTCCCTATTTATACATGGTTTTACATTATTATTTACTACAGTAATCAATGTAAAAACACTGCCTACCCTAGCAACCCCTGTGTCATATGGTGTGTATACATCACCTCTGGGAAGCAGGTCAGCTCTATAAAGAAAATCAGCCATATTTAATGTGTAACTCTGTAGTTTTTACAATGTTTTTAAAAATGTTTTACAACATGTAGAAATGCTTCCATAAAAGCAGACTTATTAATCCCAGTTTTAAGGTGTCTTTTAAAGTGTAGCTTTCTTACACAAATATTTTCCTTGTCTCCCCACTGCTCCCCCTCTTTTAAATAACATTATAATAGAAAAGGAACCAGACAAGGAAGGCAATCCAGAATCTCTCACCTCTGTGGACCCTTGGTTTCCCCCCTAGAAGATGTGTTTTTACTATACAACTGCCAACCCCTGGAGACACTTTTCGTGGGTGCTGCCAGCAGGGGGGATATCTGCAGGATTTTACATGTTTTCTTATGCTTTTCCCAAGACTGAGAGTCTTTGCATCAAATGTGAGGCTTTCAATTGAGATGCTTAAATTAATAAACTAGCTGAGCCCCTTTCCCCACCAAAAGAGGACTGCAAGCAACTCAGGTCTGAACTTTCATCTGGAGGAGCTTAATGCTGGAAAGAACCTAGCAGCCACCACCACCCCAGAGCCCCATGTAGTGGGGCTGAGCTTCCTGCCATCATACTGGGAGTATCATGAGTCCAACCAAGCAAAGCTGGGGCTGTGCATTACCTGGTTCCAACTTCACTCTGCATGGGGATGCCAACAGCAGAGCTCTGGCTCTTGGCTACCCATGAAATTGCAGTTCTGTCCTTTGCTGGTGGAAAGGAACAGAGAGCATCAGTCCTACAGCAGAAGATTTGGGCCCACCACAGCCTGGCAGCATGCGACATGCCTGCCATGGGGAGGGGTTGGGATATGGAGTAGAAACATTACAGCAGAGCCCTAGGCCTCCGGCAGCCTCCAATGGTGAGGCAAATAAAGTTCAGGTTTTGTAAGTCCATTGCTTAAATCTGCCCAGTAACTTCTCTGAGGAACACTGCAGATTAGAAAAGATCCATACAAATGATAGCTTGGATTGTTGCATTGACATTGCTATCAGACACAGATTAATAAAAACAGATCTCAGACAAGACAAGCTGTCTCTGCCCACTTCACCCCCAATTTCTAACTCACACAGCACACCCCTTTGAGCAACAGCCCATTTTACAGATGACAAAACTGAAGCGAGGAGCTCCAAAGTCACACATTTTTCTAAATCTTAGGAGCCAGTGTTCAAAAGCATCACATCTTTGTAGTTAGGACTGGGTGCTCCAAATTTTTCCATTATGGGGGACGTAACAGTTGATCCCTAACACTCAGCTACAACCATGCACGCCTGCTGCTGCCCTCCTCTCCATAATAGGCTTGACTGCTTGGATCAGAGGATGCTGTTTGTCTTCCCCCCCACACGACCCCTCTCCCCAGCCTTGCTTGCGGACCCTTCATTGGACCCAGATTTCCACCCTGTCTGCTGTTTTTCCAGCAGTAGCATTTTGGCTCCTGGCAGACTGGAGAGACATTTCTGTCGGCAGCTCAGGAATTCCCTTTGTGTCTTTCCTGAGCTTAGGCTCACCTTGATGCTAGTCTCTGACCCCTCTTTAATGCAGAGGAATGTGTGAAAAATTTATTCCCCTTTTCATTAAGAACTCATTTAAATTCACCAAAAGGTGACCCGGCTCCCTCCACTGTGAATATATTGTTCTCTAAGAGCTGTTTTATTTTTGACTTTGAGCTCAACAGAAAAGTGAGATCTTGCTTCCACTGATCTGATATTTAATTCTTTGGCACTGGCTCCGAATAAAACAATGCAGAGACACATTTGGGGTACATTTCCCATGCTCACAAACAATCCAACCAGCTATGGGGAAGGGGGAAATGCTGAGTGTCCCTCGTGTAGTGTCCTTCTTTTAGCTTGCTTAATTAGCAGCTGTGGTCAGAATGGGAATTTGATTTTCCATTCTAGAAAAAGATTTGTTTTGTTTATTTGCCTTCACAACACGGAAAGCAAAAGCCAAAACCCATCATTTCTACTCTGGTTTGTTTTTTTTTCTGATAAGTGAAAAATCAACAGTCCTGGACTTAGAGTGTTTTGGGGGCTGATCCGGAAGAGGTGCCAATGCAAATAACGTCATTCTTTGTGCAAAACTTCATCCAGTTAAAAATAAAAAATAGCTTAAAAAAAAAAAAAAGAGAGAGAGAGAGAGAGAGAAAGGAGAGAAAAGGCATTTTTCATCCAAAAAGTACTTTGGAAAATCAAAACCCAATTGTCAAGTCATTTTATTCTCAATCTGATTCTTATTAATGGCCCTTAATCTTCTGCGCGCTTGGAGCTGGACGCACTGCAGCAGTGCTTGGCTGCACGCCGTGGAGCTTGCCAGGCACATGGCAGGGATGCTCAGGGCTGCATGCAGCACAGGCACAGCAAGGGGGGCAGAGGGATCACTGCCTGCAGGAACCCCTCATCTTCAGTGATATGAGGGACAAAAAAAGCAACAATTTGCCTCCTAGTCAACAGGAAGGTGAGGCAGGGGCATGCATCTATGGTTGGATTGGATGTTCTTTAGAGGTCTTTTCTAACCATAATTATTCTATGATCCTGGGAGCACTGTAGCTTATCTATTCTGCTTGTGTCCAGGCTTTCACTTACCCCTACCCAACCGAGACACATCCATCCACCCTACTCATGCCATCCCTCTATAGTGAATGGACCACAAAACCACCTCTTTTCTCCCAGCACACAGAGATGCTCATGGCAGTGTTCCAGCAAGCACCTTAATTGCATGGGACCTGGTGATGTCCCTGGTGTGCGAGGTGAAGCTGCCTGCCCAATGCAAGCCACAGCCAGCTGCAGTTTTCCTTATTTGCGTCACTTGTGTATTTGGTTTTCAGAGGGGGGAGGAAAAGGCCCTGATACAATTTATTTTTTAAATGAACCTATTTAAAACTATGGATGCCGACTTTTCAGTAGTCTTCTGGGGGCTGTTACAAAGGGGCCCTGGTTGAAATCTATCTGAAGGGAGTTAACCACAGCCCTTTGCTCACACATGTGGTATAATGTAGGCTTTTTATTGCTTTTCTTTACTCCCCCCACACACACACGGTTAAGATATGCAGAGTAGAGCTTTTCCAAATATCTTACAAGTATGTTTGTGTGTACATTGGATTTATAGTAGAAAGGGGAACGTATTTCTGCCCTCAATTAAGGAAGCCCATGAGCAAATGGGACTCAACACGAAGCTCCACACAAGAGCCAGCAGAGAGCTGCTGGAGGAGAATGTGACACAGACTGGTTATGCTTGGAGATGACACAGTATCACTGGGATAACAAACTCATGCCCTAAGACTCCAGGAGATCCCCAAACTCAGGATTCATGCATCTCCCTCCAGAAAGAAGCTGATCTGACTTGGTCCTGTAAAGAGTCAGATCTTATGTTCACCTGCTTCAGCTGCAGCCAGATGAGGCCTGCAGTCTGGAAGCATGGTCATATCTGATACTCCTTCTGCAGTCACAGGATGGAAACTAGCTCCCTCAGGGACAAATTAAAGGTCTCAGACCATGCTTGAAACAACTATCAGACATTTTTCTACCTCTCCTCAGCCTGGGTGTTTCCAAGCCCAGCTGCACATCCTCCTCTCCTCTGGGATGCAATTGCAGGGCTTCAGGCTGGGAGTGGGATGAGCCAGTCCTCATCTATCACAGCCAAAGCTGGGAGGAATATTCAGACTCCTGCCACAGCACCAAAGGCAGCAATGATATCTGTGTTCAAGAAAATAATGTGACCCCACGTTCAAGAGCAGATCTAACCACCTATCACCTGGTGATACCAAATCCTAGCTCCCAAAACACAGGAAAGACAGAGAGCTGTGCTTCAATCATCCGATAGTGGCACCTCATTCTTCCCCTTGACCACTGCAAGAAGCCAGTATCACTGGATGATAGATCAGCTGCACATCTTCTCCCTGCCAAACCAGATTCCCTGAGACTCTGACAATCTCTCAGCTTTCATCAAGATGTACAGTGATTTTCAATAGCAACCTCTTCTTCACATTCATGATGTCAAGCACAGAGGGGTAGCACAAAGGGGCAGAAGCTCAGCTCTGGCTGGCTGAAATTGTCTTCAACAGATATTGCCCAAAGTTGGCAACTCAATGTTTAACAGCCCACAAACTGAAAATTTAACTCCAGTGTTAGCTCTGGTTTGGGTTGTTGGGTTTTTTTGTTTGTTTGTTTTTGTGTGTGTGTGTTTTTCATTTTTATTTTGCTTTCTTTAGTTTCACTTTGCTGCTCTAATGTGCTTTTAACATTGTTTCTTCCCTGGTATGCATGTTATATTAGCACACACGCACACGCATACCCTGTATACACAGAAAGTCTATAAAACAGGGCCCTAATATAATTTTAAAATAGACAAATCAGTTTAAAGCATTAAAGCAAATCTGGTAAAAGAAAATCTCTCCTGGGTTGACATCTTGTTTGCCAAGTTTTAGCTTGGAATGAATTTTTATGACTGAGTTATAAACCCTCAAAAATAGAGGTTTATAATGGAAATCTTGACAAATCCTTAACACAGGCTCCATTGTAACATATTCTGTACATATCCCATTGATCTATGGTAATAACAAGTTTTATATAAAACATTTTAACCATGGGAGCGACGTGGTTATCTGCAGGCTTCCAAAAATATTTTTCAAATAAATAGGTGGCTTTTTCACTTGGGCAAAATCAAGGAATTGAACATTGAAAATGACATCTAAATATTCATCTGGATTTAAGGGGAAAAAAAAAAAAAAAAAGATAAAAAAAAAAAAGAAAAATGATAATCATCCAGAACCCATGATGTTTCTTTGGCTGTAACACAGCCACTGACTAAGCAGCAGCTCCATTCTGATATAACTCTCAACACAGGACAGAGTATTAGCCACAAAAGCAACAGAAATGACTTTCTTAGAGGATTAGCTGTAGGTCCAAACCAACAAGCAGGCTATTCCCTGTGCAGGGGAGCTAATATAGATGGGAATCAAAGCATTTGTGCACATGGTCCCCCAAAACCTCCCTCTCTGCTGCAAGATGCCCACTGCCTTGACCCCATCAACTCCCATACCCACTCTTCAGCCACACTGCACAGGCAGACAGACAATGCAGGAACAAATTTGTAACTGCTTTTTCCTTTCTTGGGCCAACTGAGCACCAGGCTTAAAAGAAGAAAATATTTCCTGCATGTAGGGGCTGGTTCTAATTACTTTCTGGCCATTGCCCATGCCATCTCCAGCCAGTTAGATGTAACTGATCTCCTAAAGGCATTGACTGTGCAAAGCTTGAGACATGCCAGCCCAGAGCTAGGCTCGGGCTGCTCAGCACATCTCAAGGTACAGGATCAGGTGAGGGACAGCACAGGTGCCTTTCCCCCATGCTTCTCACCATCAAAGCTGCATTTGACCAACATCCTTGATCCAGGACACACAACACAGAAAGTGTTCCTCCTCTGGACTCCAAATCTGTGAGGATCTTTGTCTGGGCTCTCTGGAGGTGGGGATTTCTAAATTTCCTAATATCTGAAAATTTTACAGACTTCGGTATTTATCTTCACATCATTTTTTGGCAGATGAGGATGATCAAGTTCACAGATGGGAAACTGAGGCATGCAATTACGAGGCACTAGGAGTACTTGAACATATTCAAAGATAAGTAGATACTAAGCTGGATATGCAATCAAGTTTCCATGAGTTTTTTGTGAACTGCAGTGCTACGCACATATTTGTTTTAAGATGATGTATTTTGTCTAAGTTATATGATTCAGACATCTTAAAACAATAGGGACAAGTCACTGTCTGGAAATCCTTGTCTCTCTTTTCCTGAATTCAGAGGATCCTGAGTGAGCAACTTTTATAAGTCTCCTGGACGAGGCGAATGGCTTATCTTGGCAAAGCAAAAAGTTGGACTTGCACCTCCACCACTGTAAGCAGTCCTGGAACAACCTCTTTTACAACCAACCAGAGGGCAAAAACTGGAATTTCGAGTGGGCATAAACAGACGCACAAAACACAACTTCTTCTACACAAATTAATGCACACACCTAGGGAGAAATACCACTGCTGAAAGCCTGATTTGCTCCCACAGATAAAAGCAGCTTCCTTCTCATGCAGTCTGCCTGGACTGTAGGTCTGAATTCCTGCACTTGCATCCAAGGGAGAAAGCCATTTCCATCTCTGATGCATTCCCCTTACTTCCACTGAAACAGATTACTACACTGCTGCTTTAGCATGAACATAAATTTTTCCGACTTAACATGTTGCTTTAGGACTCAGTTCCATTCGACAGTAGACTTCCATATGTGCTGTAATGTTTGTATTTCTAAGCAATGCCTCGGCAACCACATCAGGGTTGCCGAAATACAACAACGAAAAGTCTGCTTTTTAATTTTCTTTTTCTGGTGACCTCAGATGGAAACTCAAAATAAAAGAAGGTGGCCCATCTACCCAAAAGAAAAGTAGCCCATAGAGCCAACTTGCTGGTAAGACACACCGAAAACATTTTGGTGGCATTCATCTATTTATAAAAAATACATAATTCACTGTGATTAGTATGGGAGAAAAAAAATGTTAAGTGATTGACGTGTAAGAGGCATAGAAAAATATCTTGTCCTTATGCAAAATGCCAGCAGGTGTTGTCTAGGGACTATTTGTTTTGTCCTTTTAAATGCCAGAGTATTCCACATGTGCAGTCCTGGCAGCATCTTTTTGCATATTTTGATGAACATTCAACAAATTAACTGCATAAAGCTTGCATGAATTCCGTTTTCCAGGTCTTCACAAGAAAGCAACTGTTCATTCAGATGCCTCGACCAGAGAGTCTAATAGCTGTGCTTTTTTTTTAAGGGCAGGATCTAAATCTCACTGAAGTCTACGGAGAGATACAGAGGTTTTAGGATCATTATGAAAATCTGATCTGACACGTACTATAGAATTTCATTTGGCTACCCCTGTAGCAAGCCCTAGAATTTATGCTCAACTAAAGACCAGCCCCACTATTTTGCTGAGCTTTGAGAATCAAGCATTTATGCCTTCATTCTAGAAAGCATTTAAACACATGCTTAAGTCCCTCCCTAGTCAATAAAAGACTTAAACACATACTTTGTTCCTGCTGAAGTCAACTGGATATTGACACAGCATGTAGCTTGCTGAGTAGAACACATTACTAATGGTGAACCTGCATTACGAACTCTAAAGCTTACAACTGAAGACACATTACTTCATTTTTACACTTTAACAAACCACGGTGTTTCCACCCCACGCGATGTCTGAGGATGTTAAGATTTGGTCTTGTCTGGAGTTGGGGTGCAAAGTCAAAAGCCAATAGTCATTTGTTTTATACATATGTATATATATATCAACAAGGGAAAAACATTCTCAAAGAATTTCATTACTCTTTTAACAATGTGCCTTGGCCAGGACAGAAACGAGTCTGTTCTATGCTCCTGTTCAGCCACTGTTGGGAGATGTTTATACACCACACAGCCCCAAGACCCTGCCAAAGCAGCCTCCTCCCACCAGTCCTACCTATCATGGAGACATGAACCCATCCTCAGCCTCCCATGACATCTCCTTCCACAACACCACACTGCTCCAGTGGAGAACTCTTCCCCTGATCCCCTCTATATCAGACCACAGGCTTCTCCCCACTGAGCACACCATCCTATAACAAAGCATCTCCTCACTCTGCAGCAGCTCCTCTGAGCCCCAGAGATGCCACAGGATGCCCTATCCACCTCTGACCCACTTAGAAATTCCTTCCAAACTCAGCAAAATGGCTAGTGGTGCTTCAGGCTTGCTAGAAGTGATGGACCATGGAAGATGCTGACAGCTGCTCCGTCAGGTTTAATGGCATTTTGCTCCCCCCACTGATGCTTCACGGATTCAGGGGGGCAGGAAGACCTAAAGAGGAGCTGCCAGTTTTTTTGCCCTGGTCAGCAACAGTGGTGATACCTCCCCTTTGAGTCACAGCTCAAACACCAAACGCTGCCCTGTGCCCCACCTCCTGCTCCCCAAGGGCAGGCAAGCAGGGCTCTGCCTGCAGCACATGGCAAAGCCCTGTAGAAATGGAAGTGACTGTAATCACAGCTTGCCTGAACATATGGTTTCAGGAATCTTTCAGCATGTAAAATGCATGAATATGCATCATAACTAGATGGCATTGCTTAAGTTACATAATCCTGTGCAAACATATATTTAAGAAGGACCCAACATCCTCCCTTTTTTAAGGGGCTTTAGCAGTGATTAATTCTTCAAGCTTATTAATCACAACATGTGTTAGTGTTTGATAAATTGCCCAAAAGCTGCATTAGCTAATAAGTATAAGAACAAAACGAAATAGTTTCATCTGTTTTTATAATAAGACAAAGAGCATCATGGGAGCATGCACGGTGGTCATGAATAAAAGAGAAACATTCATTTATGATAATTGGTTTCAGCTCCCCGTTTGGCTGGTTCTTGTGACCTAAATGTATCCAGTTGTTTCCTTTCTTTCCCGTTGGTTTTTGGGTCACTCCTAATGGTTTAATTCAACAAAAAATGTCTACCATTTCCTGTAACCTCTGTCTTTTTTCATTCCTCCTTCCAAAATGTTTTTTTCTGCGCAGCATCTAGAGAAATCCCTCTCTCTCTCTCTGTTTCCTTCCAAGTGAACAAAGTCAATATTGTTGACAGAGAAAAGGTTTAACTCCAGGCAAAAGAAAAAAAAAAAAAGAAAAAAGAAAAAAGAAAAAAGTAATAGTCATTTATTTGTCTCCACTTTTGAGCTCACAAGGGTTTTTTGTTTGATCCTGGCGGTCAAGACTTTGACACGGAACATGCCCCCTCTGACCATGAACAATTTATGGGGGGAGAAAGAGACAAAAATCCTCATTCATGTTTAAGAAAGCAAAGGAAATGGCTGTAGATTAATATTTGTGCATTTGTAGCAAAATTTCTGATAGGTCTGTAACACATTCAGCCACCCTGGTTGAGAAACACAAGAGGCGAAACTCAGCCCTGGAGAGTTGAGTTTTGTTACTCTTGGATACCTTTCAAAACATCAGCCCTCATTCTGCTTTTCTTAGGGCAGTTTTTTATTCCAGCAGAGAGTGAAAAATATTGTATGGCATTTGCAAGGACGAGGCGTGTGCTGGCCAGGTTACCTTGAAGCACAAGTGGATACTGCTTGCTGTGCTCTTGCATCTCTGCTCACCTCTAATGCTCCCCAAATAGCAGAGTGGTTTTATATCTTACATTTATTCTGCTCAAAGCAACAAGCAATGAACCTGGCACAAGGTCCAGAGTGGAGGCTGGTAGGAGATATGGCACAGCACAGGGATGTCAGAAGGCTGCTAGCACTCAGATATCTCAACACATGCTATCAAGAAGTCCCTGCTCTCAGTTACATTCACCACATTTAAACTATTTGGTGTGAAATTCTCCTTTGCCAGGTGTCTGCCTCTAGCAGAATTTTCTAGGAAATTGCAGGGAGGGTGGGAGAAGAGAAGGGCTGGCAGCTTTCCAAAACTAGATCAGAGAAAAGTGCTTAGTCGATGCAAAAACAAATTCTAACAATTATTTTTTGGAGACTCTCTCACGCCTCCATGCTCTGGAAAGGGGACTGGAAATTTGGTGTCACCCTGGGAACGGGGATGCGCCTTTCGCATCCAAATTTGGCATAGTGAAAAGCCTTTGAAAACTTCCCACTAAAGATTTATTAGCCTTTGGGAGCGAAACCTCTACAGATTCTGCCTGCCTTGATCTCGCTCCACTTTGGGGCTTCTTGCTCAGGACTTGCTCTGCCTCCCTTCTTGGCTGCTGGGCATGAGAAGAGAGAGTCAGAAACTGTGTGTCCCCTTGCCCCTTAGGTTTCCTGAGGTCCCCAGCTGCCCAAAATGCATAAAGAGAAAAGTAATGAGACTACAAAGCAGGAGAAATAGGGGATGGATTGTGGAGAAAAACACCTTCAAGAGATCCTGGGTCCAGGAGGACCTTGCTGTTATATCAGAAAATGGGAACGAGGCAGAAAAGTGAAGCAATTTTACACCTTAGCAATGATGCACGATAAAAGCACAGATAAAACAAATGATCAAGAACTGTTTCATCAGCCACCCTTTGAAACAGTTGTCAGGTGAAAAAAGCACATAGGAGATGTACTAAGATGGCAGAAATCAGGCTAGAAAATGACGTAATTTTGAGTATATGGATGGCATGCACAAGGTACAGTGAGCACCACAGCAGTAAATCAGATTCTGCTCTCAAAACACTTACATTACCATTATGCAGAGACCCTCTGGCTGGAAATCAGTTCTCCACATGAAAGTGACATAAGTACTAATGCTATTTTAGCTATACAATATCCTAGGAAATTTTTTGACCCTAAGAATCACAGTTCCTTGCAACCAAAATTCCCATTTTTAGTTATGGAAACACATCTATTTTTGGGTCCTTTGTGGAGCCAGGAGTTGGATTTGATGACCCTTCCAACTCGGGATATTGAAAGATTCTATGATCTATCCCATTGGAGTGCACAGCTTGAAGGCTGAGGTTTTCATCAAAGAAATCCAACCTGGAGAAACTCCAGATAAAATTGTGGATAACACCGACATTCTGTGCTCATTCCTAAGCATGTATAAAGGCCAGGAGCATGAAATGGGTTCAGTACACAGGGATACATATTTGGACAGGATACCTCCCTCCATCAGTGGCTAATGGAGACCTCATACTGTATTTGTGTCTGACTTCGGGCACTTTTCCTCCCTTCTGTAGTGCTGTTCACAGCTCACAGCCAGTCTGTGTTCAGAGTACCCAACCCTCAGCTCTTGGGAATCACAGTTCACATGGACCATCACCAAAGTCTGTGCCACAGCTCTCCTACTTGTAAAGAAAGGACAGCTTCCCTGAAATGGTTCCCTTTCAGCTGCTTGGTCTGAGGATGTATTTCACTCAGCACAGCCACAGGCTGGATTCCCATATCTTCTGCAGCATCAGCCAGCCTTGCAAAATCCACATTCTCCCCAATGAGCAAAGCTTGCGAGTGCAGGAAGAACTGCTTTCAGAAGGGCCAGAAAACTGTTTTCATGTCAGAAAACCCACTGTCTAGACAAGAGATCAGGAATTCTGTTAGATTCCAAGCAGTGATAATTGACCAAGAGGAAGGAGGGTAAAACAGAGAAAGGCTTTATTAAAAAAGAGGATGCTTCTTTTGGGGTTTGTCATACAGCTAAGTGGAAACTATACTATTTCACAGTCTTTATGCTGCTGAAGACTCTTTGCAGTAGGGTTTTTCCTAGTTATGCATTTTTCTATCCTGGAAAATCTGTCCGTTTTATTGTCATATACAGTCAAAGTGCCAACACTTTCAAAGGAGACAGGCTTGAGGCAAGAGACACCAGCTTTGTGCCTATTTCAGTCACAACTGAAAACATAATTAAAGGGAATGGTGCATCTTCTTACAATATGACAGGCATTTACACCTTCTTGCATTTCCTCAACAGCTGCAGAAAGCTGTTTTTCTCTACTCTGATAAAACTGGAGCAGGTGAAGCTAACTTCTATATCTGGGTGACTACACAAACCAACCACACCACGGGCTTTCTGACAGATGGGACTGAGTAGCATTGAAGGAAAAACTTGCACATTACTGTATACTCTATCTATGAAAGAGCTTCAACATCCCCAAAATCTTTGCATGATCTTAGAATCAATAGTCAATATAATAATTCAGTTGTCTCCAAATTAGTATGCCATAAACACTTTAGGTATACATGGTTTCATTGCTGAAAAACGTTGAGCACAAACTTGCTCCTCAGCTACCCCATCACTTGCAATGATGTCTAAGTATCACTGAGGGTTTCTGATCTTCTCTTCTTTACCTTACACCTCTCTTCACCCTCCCCCACAGTCACAGCTCAGAGATGTTGGAACATACTCAGTAAACCCAGCCTATAAACATTGAGCAGGCACTTCAATCAGATTTTCCTTCAAATTTTATGGAGATATTTGAAAATCTCTGAAAACTCTGCTTTTGTGAAAACTCACACTGTTTAGAGAGGAAGTCACACGGTATTAAAATTCACATTTTTCCCATTTGAGGAGCAAATGTTGCTTCAACAGCAACAAAACCATTTGGTAGGACAAACGCATCTCTAGTTGTTTTTACAGGCAGCAGGTTAATTAATACTGAATGCCTGTATTGAAAACTGTGGAAATTTTACACTGTGTGTTCTTTATTTTCAGATCTGCCTAACAATGCTGTCTGCAGCTCCTTGAGAAATGTAAAGACATATTAACACACCCTTGTTTAATGTATTTCAATTATCTCAATAACACTTAGAAACGATCTACAATTCTGTGGAAAAGGAGAAGGTACAATGAATATTGCATTACACATACACAGGTATCTCTGCTACCTGTTTCAGATGACCATTTCTTAATTTTGAGACAAATTCCTGCTGCATCTGCATTTCCATCCCAGAGGTGCTGGTACAAACTTTTCCACACTCCTTCCCAAGAAGCAAAGATTTAGACCAGAGTTTGGCTGAATCTTCACCTGCACAAGCTCTACACTGTAATTCCTACACTCAGCTTACTTTACAAACAAAACTTTCAACCGTGCACTTACCCAGTGCACACAGTAACAGCTGTGTCATTTTTCAGATTCATCCCATCCAGCCACCTGCTTTTGCTATGGTTCCATTTCAGTGTATCCCTGCATAAGTTCTCTCCCTTTTCACTAGCTGTTACACCCAATGAAAGATACCCTAAAAAAATACAAAAGCTATTTTTGCATTAAAGAGTGAGTGCTTCCAATCATACCCTCTATATTTTTTCCACATTTCATAGAATCATTAAGGTTGTAAAGACCACTAAAGGTCATCTAGCCCAACCATCAACCCTCACCAACATGCCACTAAAGCATGTCACTCACTGCTACATCTACCCTTTTCTTGAACACCTTCATGGATGGTGATTCCACCACCTCCCTGGGCAGCCTGTGCCCATGTCACCACTCTTTCTGAGAAAAAATTATTCATAATATCCAATCTAATATCATTCAACTTAATATCCAACTTTTCCTAATATCCAACCTGACCTCTACTCTTCCCTGTACCCCACATCTTGCTGAAAGGTGTATTAACATATGTATTTACAATATGATAGAATTTATGTATGGTTTTGCATATGAAAATAGGAACTTTTTGCCTTGCAAGCTATGTGAAGGATGTAGTTATCATTAGGACAGTGCACAACCTGGCAGTGATAGAACAATAGTTTCAAATTGACCGAGGTTAGACTTAGATTAATTATTATAGATGTTGTCCACGAGGATAACAGGGCACTGGAACAGGTTGCCAGGGCCTTCTTCCTTAAAAGTGCTCAAAGCCAGGCTGGATGGGGTTTTGAGCCACCTGCTCCAATGGAAGGACTCTTTCCAGAAGGGTCCATGCCTGGTCGCCAAACCAGCTGCAGGTGTAGCAGAAACTCAGAAACGAAGCCAAGCAGAGAGCAAAGCACCAGCCCCACATCCTTACAGGTTTAGCTTTAAAGGGCTTCAATTTTTCACACTTCAGTCCAGCCAGGAGGGTGGCAATGCCAGAAGATGGCTGTGTGAACCATCTACATGGAGGCAATGGGGATTAACACGGTATGGGCTGCCAAGTGGCCCCAGTGCCCTACAGGTGAAAGTGAGAGATGAAGGTGACATTCTTGTGGTCTTTTTACTGCTCCATGAACTCCAGGTCACACTTAAAACCCTAGTCTAAAGACTAATGATAAAGCAAAAATCTTTTCCAAAAACATAGGCAAGATGTTCCTGCCAGAATATATGTAAAAGAAAGACACAATTATTTTTTAGAGTTGCTGGCACAGAGCTCTCAGGAAACCTTTCCCTTTAAACACTAAAATTAAACAAACACATGAAATGCAGGGAGAAATGTAATTACTTTATAGCTTGACATTGGTCTATTGCCTCAAGTATCCAGTTCCTTTTCTTACTGATGTGGAAACTCAAGTTCTCCCATAACAGTATCATTAATTCCTTGGCCTGGGGAGCCCAACCTGCTGCACGGTGCACCTGGAAATCCTAGCACCTTGCTCTAGCTCTGCAGGTGATGGGAGCTCCCAGCTCCCACCCCCACTCTGAAACAATCAGTTTACAAAAAATAAACAAACATACAAACAAAAAAGCACAAATAAAGACCCAGGCAAAGATGTAGCTCATCTGACCCCTAGCTCTCACAAAGCTCCCCTCACCTGCCAAAAATAATGATAAGAGGTATCTATTTCTACTTGTTTTTCTCCTAAGAAAAACACCTTCTCCTCTGCCTTCTCATCCGCCCTGCCACTCTTCCCCTGCACTCAGTTAGATCTGGCTGAGCTTGGTGCTAAATGATCACCCGATCCTAAAACACAGCTGGGATGCTGGCCAAAGGCTGCTGGGACCCTTCAGCTGATGTGGGCTCTTGGATGCCTCCTGCAAACCTCCCTCCCTGCAAAGCACACAGCCCGATGGAAGAAGCATCTCACCCAGACTCACCTTCCTGCTGCATCCTCGTGGGTGCATAGATCCCCCAGCCAGACTGAGCAGCTGCCCTACTCCTTCCCCATACCCAGGTTGGGGTGACTGCCCTTGGAAAAGCCTTTCCCAGGCACCGTGCAGATCCTCCCAGCTCCCTTTGGGCAAAAATTGTTTGAGGCCGATGCTGGAAGCAGACCGGTAACAGCCTGCCCATGGTGAGCTGTCATGTAACTCAGGAGGAACCCAGGCAGTCTGTGAGTATATATACTGTGGTGACACACGCAGAACGCGCCTGGCATCCGAAGCGGCCGACGCTGGATTTATCCCTTCCCTTTTTGCCAGTGACTGACATAAGTGCCGGGAACTCTTGGTGGAAAACTGCTTACAAGCTTTGGGCCTGATCCAAATCCCACTGAAGACAAAGGAAAGACTGGAGATTGCCTCGGAGCTGGCTTGGGATCAGTCCCATTATCTCTGCACAGACTGCAGCACACAGACAAAGCAGACGGGTGCTGGGGCATGGTAAGCCTCTGCCTGGAGGCCCATCCTCATACAGGGCAAGGGGAAACAGCCAAGCACATAAAAGCCTTCCCTAAATTTCCTGTCCAAAGGATTCCTGGGAGGGGAGGCTGGGAATTATGCGTAGCCACATCCAGACACACTGCCCTGGTGAAGCTGGCACCCAGGTTTCTTTGCCAGTATCAACCATGCTAAAGCTTTTAAGCCAGAACTTAAATTGTGCAGTTTATCTGCAGGCTGAGTGCTTTAACCCAACAAACACCATTGGTTTGGGCACTCCAACCCTGAGCACACCTGTGTGTCCCAAATGACACAAGCCCCAACGAGCACTTTTTATTCCACCGGAGACTAAAATATTTACATTTACAGACTCCCTGTCACCTAAAATACACAAAACCATTTGTTTTGTCAACAATTAAGCAGCAATTTGCATTCTTCCTGAGTAAGAGACTGCCTGCAGAACTGAAAAATGGTATGACATCGTTCCATTCTGCTTCCCCTGGCCACGCTATCTCTCCCCATGTTCTATAAATAAATAAGCTAAAAAATATATATATAGTTAAGTCATGCTTTTCTATTTTAAGGCATTTGTTGTAAAAACGTAATAACATAAGGCTTTTCTTTTTTTTCTTTTTATTTTCCACATGGGAAGAATAAATGAGAGCCATGAACTACACCAAACTTCCTTAAGCAAAGTTCAGTACTCACTCCATCCCAGGAGTACAGAGTTGCAGACTGCAGATCCTTACTTTGTTGAGTTTGGGCTACACAGTTTGTAGCTATGAATCTACTTCTATTAGAAATAAGAGCCGTTGGTCTTTTTTTAGCCAACACCCTTCTACTAATGATCAACCCTTAGTGCAGGTATAGTCCTATTATCTCACAATAACTTTTCTTGGGAAGCTGTTATAAAGTTTCCTTGCACCCAAAGCTTGCATGTAAATTCTCGCTATTTTAATGGACTACCACATGTCAACTAAATGGCAATAAACAGCAATGTGTGTGTCCTTCAGTTGAGACAAACATGGCCAGAATAACAGATTCTCCACTCTTTTTGCTGAGGTTGGAGCTGCAGTCTAGTGTGTGTCTGCAATGGGCTGAGATCCTGCACACGAGCACCTGGGCTCAGTGGTGGCTGGGAGTTGTTCACATATTCAAAAGGGAGTAAATCAGGGTAACAGATACCCCCTTGTTGGAGATGTTCAAGGTCAGGCTGGACCAGGCTCTGAGCAATCTGATCGAGCTGTAGATGTCCCTGTGTTCATTTCAGAGGAGCTGGACTAGACGTCCTTTAACGATCTCTTCCAACTCAAACTATTCTATGATTCAAAGCCTTCCAGTAATTTTGCTTTCAAACTCTGAAAATAATAACTGGCATGGAAGGACAGCCATCCCTGAGCCTGAATACAGTACTGAGTTACTTTTCCATTCTGGCCTGAACTACAGCCTTGAATAAGCGTAAGTCTCTAGGATTTCCCACTCCTTGTCCAAAGAAGTGGAGAAGAGAAAGCAGAGATTTAAAGGGAAATAAGTTAAACCTCATAGCATGCAAAATGAATTCCCTAACCAGAAGGGTCTTGCCACATCCTCTGTATGGTGTCATGGCTTGAAAATATGCCTTGTTTTCTAAGCTCATTTATTTGCTAGGAAAACCCAGCAACTAAAGTATGCCTTAAAGAAATCCCTAGAAAGGCATCTGCAAACAGTTGCACTGAAACTTCAATTGCTGCTGAATGTAATTCACGGCAGAGCGAAACTCTGGAATCTCTATGAGCAAGGGGTACAAATAGCTCAAGGAGGTGTTTGGTACGAAGGAAATGATGATGCTTCTTTCATTTCCCATGAATATCATATGCACAGCTCCAGCCATATGTTGTGTTGAATCTGCCACATTCTTTGGTGGTGGGCACAGATGTGGACAGATCTGACAGATCAGGGTCTTAGGGTCACACAGGAGTAAATTGGGGGCAGATGATTTGAGAGTCACAGCTTATTTTTAGGAAAAAAGAAAAAAAGAGGGGAAAAAAAGATTGCTAAGAATCATTTCTACCATGTGTTCGAACAAGAAAAGCATTTCTCTCTCACCAAAAACAAAGAAGAGTTTATCTCAAAGAAGGAGTTTAAGTGGCTAACAGAGATTTTTCTATCTATATATCACATGTGCTACAGATAAATGTATACTTTGCCATTTATTTTCTCGCTTCATTAACAGGCATTATTTTCAGATGTTCCCTAACAATGCTCTATCTGCCCAAAATGGAAATTTAACAAACCAGCAAAGTTTCTCCCCAGTTGCCTTACAGTATCCTTTGGTTGTCCTACTCATTAGTGCTATTTTGCCTGCATGTGAACAGTGGGTGATAAAAGACACTGAGGAAATAGAAAAACCTTTCCTAGAAATATAATCACTACTGAAAAGTGGAAGAAAAAACAAGGAAAAGGAAAACCTATGCTAAGTCAAACCCTTTAGATTGAAATATAATGAAAATGTAGCAGCCGCTTTTCTTCTGCATGTCTCTTATTTATTCCAGTAGGAGTTTAATAGTATTATTTTCAATTGAACAATTATTTTATCATTATTACACAAACTCTGCCTCCTATTGTATGATGTTAAATAGCAGGAAGTGAGGATGCAGTGCCACATTACTTCATTAGTCTCACAAACTGCATGAATGAACAATTATTCGTACTCTTTAAGGCTCTAAGGAACAACTCAAACCTATTTGCCAAAGAAGAAAAAGAAGAGTATCTCAGAGCACTGCCACTGAGCACAAGGACCTCCCTTTTCAAGGCTGCTTTAGAAGGAAAGCAGAAGAAAAACCTGCACCATCTGGGATGGTGAGGAGAAGATGCCAATGGCAGAACACACTCAACTATTCCCACCATCTGAGTTTTTGCATGGTGCCTGAGCCCAGTCATCTGCTGCGAATTTTTCCAGGCCATCAGCTCGAATTATTGATGGCCAGCCTGGGACTATTTAGTTGTACCAAGTGCTGTGGGTACAAGCATCCCAAGCAAGGCCCCAGACATGCTGGAAAGTGCTCAGAGCACAATGACACCCCTTTGCTTCCCTCACTTGGAATGGGGGGAAGCCGCTGCTGAAAGCAGAGCTAGAGCTTTTCCATTTCTTCTTACGAGCCACTGAGGAGCTGTAGGTGTGATCAGCCTTTTCTTTTTTTCATATGTTTTTCCTTTCTGTTTGGCTAAGAATAAAAGGTCTGGGTTACCACAGCCTAAACTGTACTGATGTCCCTGGGCCTCAAGGTTTCTTGCAGGCTATTTCTGGGTCTTTGGAGAGGTCACACCAACCGACAGAGGATTCAGATGGGATTTGAGCTCTGTGATGCTACGCCAAAACTGTACGAAGTGTAGCTTAGTGATTAATTTGTTGGAACAGGGATCACAAAGCCCAGCTTGTTGGGTAAATATGGACTTTTCAGCCCAGCAGGGTTCATGTCACTAAAAGCCCATTGCCAAGTTGAGATCCACAGCCTGTGCACAGCACGTGGAAGGGTGGGAGATGGGCAAGGGGAAGGTGTTATTTTGCTTCTCCCATTCTTTTGGGTCTCCTTGAGCTCGTTAGAGTTATGCTTTCCTAAAGCACTGAAAGGGCTTTTCAGACAGGGCTGCTGGGAGAGCTCAGGGAGAAGCTGGGATGCTACAGGAGAAGCAGTCACTCCAAATTTTCTTTTTTTCTTTCTTTTTTTTTTTTTTTTTAATTACAGGATTTATTTTCAGCCAGATTCATTCCCTGACCTGGGTATGCACAGAAAGGGACAGGAGCAGATACCCAGAGGGAACTAAAGGTGGGGACCAGCTCTTCCACAGGTAATGTGAGTTTATGTTGAATTAACCCAGACACTTAATTTGAATTTCGTCCTTATAAGTTAATGATTTAGGGCAATTCCCATTAGTCAAAGAGATAACCAGGGACTGGATATTTCCTTTCTTGCAGTGTGGGATGGAGCAGAGATTGGATGCCTGTGGGTCAGAGAGGTATCATCAGGTAATAGCAGTGCAAATATCAACTCTACTTGTGCAAACAGCGTCAAAAAACAGGAGTTTTGAGAAGATACTTCATCTCCCAGCTCCACCAAGGTGTCCCTCACAGGCCATGAGAAAGCTGTGCTACTTCAGTAAGTCTCAGTTTTGGTCGATCTGCTGTTTAGGGAAAAAAATCTCTGCCTCTCAGGGTTCAAATCTTCAACGAACATTTGAAAAGCTTTAGGAGAAATGCAGAGCAGGATGCTTTTATAGACACAACACATTATCATCACAAAAAAGTTATCTTGATGGTTTTTATGGGCAAGCATCAGTTTCCAGCACTAATCTTTAAAGCAACGTTCATTATCCAGAAAATCGGCTTTCAGCTAATGGCCTGTTACAAGTCACACTTGGTAAAACCTCATGCTTTTCTTCATTTTTTTTTTTCCTAAGAGCTCTTGGAAAACTCGCAACAGCTGTCTGATGAGAGCAACAGATCCTGGCTGGGTGTTGGTGCCCTAGCAGCATAGAGAGAGGAGGAGAAGCACACTTCAAGAGGAGCTCCAACCTGCACAGACCAACCTAGAGAACCTTCTGCACAAGGGCTGTTGTGCAAAGACACTAGGTCCCTACACTGTGTGTACCATCAAATGTTGATGAGGGACAGTAAGCAGTGGTCAACCACACATATGGAGCACCAAATCATAAGTCAACTGGTGGTCAGGAAACAGAAGTAACTCCCTGTATGTCTTGGAGATCCAGGCCTTCTCCTGGGCCAGCAAACAGCTCCTGTTCACTGACACCAACGTGCAAAGCCAAGAGAGCAGCTGGCAACTCAAACTCAACAGCAAATTTAGGAAGAAAGAAAGAGCAAGGACATTCACTATTTAGTCATTGTGAGGTTATGCCTAAGATTATTGTCCTCCCACCCTGCTACACTCAGCCCTCTGCATCTGGAGAATGCCACTGCCATTGTAAGCACCGAATGAAAGGAAAATCACTCTTTATTTTAATATTTTTGTCACAGTATGTCGTAATGCTGGGAATGCTAAATTTCTAGAAACTTGTCGTTCTGAAGTTTTGGTTGCCAAACGCAATGGAAACAAAGGCTGTTTTCAGCATTTAAAAACCAAAGTCTCACAGGGAAAAAATGAAAATTATTACTGAAGTTTTCTTCTTTTTATTTACTTTACTAGAAAATAACTTTCTATTGAGAAAGTGATAAAAATGAAAAACAACAGTTGTGCAGTCGCTTATCCAATCGTTTCATGTATTTGCTGGATCTGAGCAAAACATAGAAGAAATAAAAATCTCTCATACCATGACAGGTCTTTCTGTTTGTCTAAAAGTTTATGGCACCACAGTGGGATTGGCTTTGTTTTTAAACAAGCAGCAAATAAACTCCGAGTTTGAAGCCAGTTAATAGATGACCTCAGAGGAAACAACACCACTTTGTAAAGTGCTATTCTGCTTCCTCCCTCTGAGCTTGGATTTAATGGTTTATTTATGATACCAAGGAGGGAAATACTTTCACTTACTCTAATGATGAGCAAAGTCCTGACTGCAGAGTGAAGGTAACCTGGTTTTTTCCCAGATCTCCTAAGGATTGCTTGGGTAGATTGGAAGAGTTTTCTCCATTGCCCCAAGCTATGTGCAGCAGTGGCAAGGTGAAGGCATTCATCCAACTGCTGTGGGAAAACCCATACTCAGTGCAGAGTAGAACTGAAGGTCAAAAATGAAAAGCATTTTCCAGATTGCCTCCCTTTCCCAGCTGCAGCATTGTTAGGCCCTAATCTCCAAACTCACTTCCTCATAAAATTTGCAAGTAGAGTACAAACCACTTGGACTTCCTAAAAGCAGAGTAATCCCATCTCCCAGTTGTAATGTAAACCCGTGTCTACCACGACTGATGGCTGACACTGGAAAAACAAAGCAGAGGGGAGAGACTCAAGACATTTCCACATTTTGTCTGGGTGATGTAGTCCCAGCTGCTTTGTGCAATGTCTTGGAGATTCAGGGACTCAATTTGGCATCTTGGTGAAGAGGGAGAAGAGAGCAGAAGTGGTTGATGACTGGCATACGGAGCAAAGTCTTGCTACCTGTTTTGCTCAAGAACTAAGGAGGAGAGAAAAAAGTAGTCAATGATTTCTATGGAAGAAATAATTAAGCTGGAAAAGGGATGCAGAGGGGGGCAATAAGATTCAACTGTACAAAACTATGGGGTTGAGTAAGCATGAGGTGTTTTCAGTCTTTTCCTACAGAAAATAGGGGTTGCTGGAAGGGGACACCAAACCTAGCCTGTGGCAGGTTCAAAGCAAGTGCAAGGGAATGACTCAGGCAGTTCAGATGCAATCTGGGGTTATACTGTGGGACCCTCTGCCATAGGTTCTGTAGTAGAGGATACTTCATGTTAAAGGGAGGACTGCACAAGTTCAAGGAAAAACCAATACTGAGGGTCACTAAAAAATTAAACCATCTCTAGATCACAGAGTCCTTCGAGAGTACTTGGAAGATGGAAAATATTTGAAAATATCCTGCAAACTTGCCCTGAATCTTTCCTCCTCTGTTTCTACCCACTGGCAGCCTCAGTCAGAGACACAGTCCTGAATTAGACAGACCATCAAGATGGCCACTTCTATATCAAAATCCCAGGCCTCATCTGCCCTCACTCCTGCAGATCTTCCCAGAGAAGCTGCCCAGCACTAAGCAAAGCATGATGGAGTGCTGATGCGTTGAAGACCTACAACTGCCACATCATCTGGCAATTACAGACTGGTACAAAGCCAGACACCAGTTACCTAAGATTTCACAAACAACAAGCCACATATAATGAATCAAATCAACTACTGAACATCTCTTTTTTTTTTTTTTTTTTTTTAAAGTGCCCTGACTTTCCAGAGTCCTCTCAGGTGTTAAGACTATGAAACTGTGCAGGACCACACTTAGGACCATGAGGATTAAGGTTTTCACTATGTTTAGGTTGAAGGGAAGAAGTAGATGAGATTAAAGCTTCAGCTTGATTCCAGCTTTGAGGTTTCCAGTTGCAATTACAAACCAGGATTAGCAGCCCTACAGCAGACCACCACACCACAATCCTCCAAAAGCATCTCGGATGCCATTTTTAGCTACAGATGAGTATTCCATTGCTACTCTGCTCCAGATGCCAGCGTTTTCTCCCAAATCCCATTCCTGAGGCCCCAGAAAAAGCCTTCCTCATGCTTCTGAATTCAGGTCTGATCTTGGGGTCTCGCTCTTCAACAGCACAAGGGAGGATGAGCACCAGTTTACAAGTGATGTGGCCCAGTAGACCTCAGCCACGGAAGCGATATTAGCAACAGCTCAGTAGAAAGGAGCCATGTTGGTGTCATTTAACACAATGAAAAGCATAAGTGGTTACAGCTGACAAACACAGAATTGCATTAAACAGAACATTGGATACCGGGCCATGGTTTACATCAAATTGTCAATCTCAATATGGCAGTCTCCTAAAGAAGCCGCTTTTTCTGTAAACCCTCAGGAAACAGCAAATCATGGCAACATGTTTATAGTCCTCAAATGCCACACAAGGAATCTGATATGTGTCTTTTATGGTGGGATATACTGGAGGGCGTTTCAGTGTGTCCATACTCATTTTCCAAATATATTGTACAGCTTTGTTAAGCCTTCCTGAATCTCTGAGATCTGCTTTTAGAAGAAGCAGCGGAGTGGGCAACCCTTAAGGCAAAACTCAATAAAAGTAAGATCACTGCCTCATCTCCGTGTTGTTTTTTCTGAGTCTGGCAGTTAAGGCTGGAAATGGCAGTGACGACACGCGGATTTGTACAGCCTGCCCCTGACATTCAACAGCCACTGTTGCCATATAAACTGTCGGCTGCTCTTGGACTTTGGCACTAACCTGACATCAGTAAACGGAGTGGGAGGATAATGTTATGTGCATCCAAATAAAATTGTTTCTGTGCTTACAGTGGCTGGAATCTACATTATTCCAAAATAGATACTAGCCATCAGTTCCAACCCTAATACTGACAGGTATTAGCTCAAAGTAGATAATATGAGACTGAAAGAAAAGATGGCTTTATGGGTGGGAGAATGGGAAACATTGGCTCACATTCAGATCAGAAAATTCAACCATGGTACATTGGGAAGATTAATGAGTGGCAGAATGTAACAAGCTTTACATCCTGTCAGGTTTGTTACCTAGATTGTCCAGAATCTCGTACTTTGGATGAGCTCAAGCTGCAGCTCTTTCAGGGTAAGCTAACTAAGATGCTTTTCTTCATCTAGCTTTGGATTTTCATGAACCTGGTAGGAAGGTGATCTTTTTAACATCTCCAATTTTTTGTCAGCTTTTCCACATTATCTGACAAACATATCAATAGAAATAAGGACAGACGTATGGACAGAGTGCATATTTGCATAAGGAAAAGCAATCTAAAAATTCAATACATACAGTTTAATTTTCAACTACAGAAGAACAGAATTGCTTGGAGCAGGAAAAAAAAAAACATTTTAAAAACTCAAACAAGCTCTTTAAAATGATGATCCCAATTACCTACAATGTAGATGACCTACTATCAACATGCCTCCAAGGTTTCTTGATAAGGAACTACAACATAAGGCAAATTTATAGCAGGATGACAGCATCCTTACTTCTTCAGCAGTCTTGGTTTACTACCCCAAGTGCTCCATCAGCCTTGCAGAAAATAGCTTTCAGCTAACTTTATTAAAGAACAAACAAAAAGAAGAGTCAACAAAACTGTTCTCTAAGTTTTAAATAGCAGGAGGGGAGGAAGCTTTATTGCTTTATGCTACTACATTACACAGATACAACAACAGCTGTCAACAATAATATTATCAGTACTACAGCAGAGATCCCAACTGAGACTAAGGTCTCATTGTGCTGGACACTTAAGAAAAAAAAAAGGAGAGAGAAGAAGAAATCAACTCCAAGAAACAATTCCTGCTCCAAAGAAATTGAAGGGGAGGAAGGGTAAAAAAAAAAAAAAAAAAAAAAAAAAAGAAGTGCCTTTTTTTTTTTTTTTTTTTAAAGATGGGAAACTGTGGCATGCAAAGATAAGTGACTTTCCACAGGTTGCAATAAGACATCTGTGGCAGAGTTATATCCAAGCCCAGATTTTCCAAATTCAACCCCAATACCATCCAAATCTAGTAGCAGATTTTCTTTTAAATCAACCATAACAGCACTACAGTTGAATCTCACTTTTAATCTAACCAGAGAAATCAGAAACGGATATATATATTTTTTTAATTATGTTTAAAGAGCAGTCTTATTTAGTCCACACCATATTTTGCTTAGGACTGTAAACTCTTCACAGAATGCGTCCTTTGTGTCTAATTTTCTCCACTTAACCTAGAGGCTGCATTTTTAGGTGCTGTGCCAGACACAAACTTGTTCCAGCAACTGGGCACCCCCCTTCCTCCTAATGCTCCTTTGCACGCTCAAGGCCAACAATCTGCTCCACTCCTTGCTCTCTCTTCTGCATCTGCAGGAGATATGGGAACATTTAACGCATGCTCCCAACTCACTGCGGCTGATGTGAGGCTCCTGAATGAGTGTTCTCTTACAACTCTCTAATGCAACGGGTTGGAGGAACGCTTAAACTTCTGTGGTTAACAAGAATCAACACGATAATTTGGTGTTAGTCAGAATTACCGCAGTTGGATCGTCCGTTTTTCAGCTTTTCCAGTTCTAAGCCATCTTAGCGGCCTTGATTCACAAAAGACACAGATCTACCCATTTCAAATTGCCCCTTCGTGTAAATACTGTCAGCACAAATAAAGTAATTACTGTCAAACCATCTGAAAATGATCAACGCACTTCACCGTGAAGTAAGTAGGGTGAAGTCCATAATAAGATAGTAATTTGCACCTTTTTTTTTTTTTTAATTGGAGGAAAAATTCACTTTCTTCAGTGCGTAAGTTAAGCATGGAACATATTATTTAATCCTAATGCAAATCACACCAGCAGGAAATGTCGTAAAGAAAAAAGTAATCTTCTAAAGGAAAAATAAATTATCGACCACGTTAAGAAGGAAAGAAACATTCTTGAATAATTTCTTTCTTTGTTGGTATTGGCTGGCAGCATAATCCTTGCAAGTAAATTGTAATTTCCAAATTAGATTATACATTATGTCATATTAGTTTTATATTAGAAAAACAAACTGACTTAAAGGAAAAATGCCAAAGTCGACTTGCCTGGCAATGTAAAGTTTTTGTGTTTCTACTGTGAAATGCTTAGTGTTACTTTTTTTTTTTTTAACAGGTTTTACAGCAAGCATAAAACTTAAATTAAGGCAAGATATTTATTTTACCTGACCAAGCCCTATATGAAACATAAATACGAGAAGAAAGACCAAGCATTTTCAGGACACCACATAACTGTAGCAACAACTGTAATTGTAAATAAACACAGTTACTGATGTTGAAATTCAGGTTATGCATCAATCTGTTGGAGGTAAGTATTAAAAAATACAAGCACCGATTGCACTCAGAAATTGCCTTCATGTAGAGAACATTAAACGTTCACAGGTGAATTGATCTAAAGTCAGGAAATGCTTCAACTAAGAATGTCTGTGTAATGACTGCATAGCTACTTGGCTGCCTATGTTATGCCAGAGTCCATTTGCTTTTATTTCCCACTGCCTCTGCTTTGGTCACTGATCAGGATGGTTGGCATTTGATGGATTACTCAATATGTCTTTATAATCTTCTAGAGTTCGTGCTATAGTACATCAAAGGATGCATCGGGTACTTTAAAACAAGTGTAAAAACTATGAATTCATCCTGGATGCTGCAGGAACCAAGAGCACACAGGTCTGCCTTTGAGAAGCTGGCTGCAGATGTTTAGGAACGTGGTCCACCTAACTGAAACCTTTCATCTCCTTGTCTGTGCTTCTCTACCCTTCCAACACAACATTGGCTGCCTCCTTCTTTTCCTTCTCTGCAGCCTAGTGTGGGTTACCAATATACCATGGAGAAAAACTGTGGTCTAAGAATCATCTTAGATGTTTAAAAAAAAAAAAAAAAAAAAAAACAAGAAAAGGAAGAAGAAAAAATAGATGATAATTTGGCCTCTAAAGACCATTTTGAAAAAGTTTGAAATAAACTGACAGAGAGGTTTTATATGCAAGTTCTCACTTCATCTCAGCTACAATCTCACTATCCCCATAATACAAATATTATAAAATACAACAGGGTAGGTTTAGCTCGCATGTATTTTTATATTGTCGGAGCTACAGCAACATTTCATAAAGCACAGACAGATACACAGACATGTCTGTCCCACTTCCTGCAAAAGCTGCACTTAAAAGTTTTTTAAAAGGAGCCAAGAGGTTATTAATAGATGCAATAACATGGTGGTGAACATGAGCACTATGAGGTACAAGCTATTACAAAGCCATTAGTAAAAGGTAGCTCTAAGCCTTGACTCTACACAATCTGTTGACTTCCAAAACAATTTATAATCTTTTTAAAAACACATATTAATTATCTGCAAATCCTTAACAAACATTTCCAAGTAGATTTTTCATGAAAAGCAGCACACACAGTCATGGGATATCACTCATCACAGTGTCAACTGTAGTCTAAAACTAGCAAAGAGCCAGGGTTCATACAGCATAGCCTCAACTGATTTGTGTATTTGATCACATCTGACATGGTTGTCATGGCACACCTAATCAGTTATATGCATGTAGATGGCTAGAAATTGTCTATTGCTAAGTCATAATCCTGTGGTCACGTTATGTGCAGCTACAGATACTTTTTTTTTTGTCTAAATCACATCTCAGTGATGAATGAAATAGAGAGTTTATAAGTTATTTGGCATTGATTTAGTCTTAGTCAGCTTTACCTATCTCAAACTTCCATAGCCAGCCCAAACCACTCACCTAGAGAGGGCCTACACAGAGCAAGGAAAAGAAACACTGACTTCGCATTTACTCTTCTCTATCAGTACTGAAAGGAGGGGCAGCCGATGGGCATGCAGTCCTGTAAGATGTTTTATTCTTGCTTCCTTACTCCATTAACCCATGTGATTCCCTTTCCCATTATAATGCTCCAGATCCAAAAGTCCTCTGGGGTTTGAAGGAAGATACTGACGGAAACAATGACTCCTCCACAACAGAGAAAACGCGTAAAACAGAAAATATGCAATCCTTCAGTCCTCTATTAATTGATATCTAATTTCTGCGAGCAAGAAATTTCCCTCACCGATGTCTTGGCACAAAATTATCCACTATTTATTTATTTATTTTTATTTTTAACTCTACCTCAGTCAAAGAAATGACCGTGTGGGCTGTGAGCTGATGTGGTGGGTCTTTCTAACCCCACCCTCACTCACGCAGGAAATCAGTATTTGGTTTTGATGTGAAGGATCTTTTCATGTTTCCCCTGCCAGACATGACCCCAGATATTCCTTTCTCCAGTAACATTCCCAGAGAGGCAATGGATGTGAGATCTGTTTTTCGCACATTCGTTAAAATGTCTTTTTTCATCTTTTCATTCTCTTTTCCCTTTTTTTAGATAGAGCTCAAGGGGATTTGCCTGAGGACCAAAACGCAAGATCAGTTTCTGAACTCCATACTCAGAGCACAGCCCTTCACAAAATCCTTTGTGACACAAAATGCAAACAGCGGCTGAAGGAGTGGGGGGAGGAGAATAAAAGCAACAATTCTGAAAACTGAAAGCTCTCACAATGTCCGTAAAACAGCAGTTTCAAGAGAGTCAGAGTCCCAGCCAAGGGAGACAAGACACACACATACATACACAAAGAGTCCTGGAGACCACGTCCAGAATGATATAATTGGTTTGTAGGCACACTTCAATCGCCCCTTCGTTTTGAAGACTGGCATTATTTAGCTTAATAGAAACTCAAAGAAAGGAAGGCGGAAGTTAAATGAAGTAACCTCCCACCCAGCCCTGCTGTATTATACTGGCTTCCTTTATGCTGGCTCATTTGTACCTATAGAAATTGTTCTCAATGACACAGGGACCAGGGCTTATTATCAATAAAGAACCTGACTTGATCATAATCACCTATTACCACAAATGCTACTCAACAGCTTCTATTTAAGAAAAAAAAAATCCTTTTTTAACATAATATTTGTCACCAGTGAACTCCAATGGAAATACACATACTGCAAACATCTGCTTCTGTGCACAGCCACAGCCTTTGTGTCATGATTTCAGAGGAGGCCTGAAAGGCTGAGTCCAAGGTTGTTACCTGGAGACACATTATTTAAATGAAAATCTTTAATACACCATGTCAGAAGGCCATCTTCAGCTGTGTAGTTCCAGGGAAGTGGAGGAACTGCACTGCAGAGAATTTGGGTTCTTACCTACATAAAATAAACACTGTCAATGCCTGAAGGTCTCAAAAATAGTAGTGAGTTTCTTTTTAACAATCCTCAGTGAGCTGTTTCAATAGCTAGACTGCACATTGCATCTCCCTGCACTTATAATACAGCTGCTTTATGTTGGCCTTCTAACTGTTCATTATTTATATTTCTGTAATAAGAAATGTATGGAAACAAGTGACCCTTTCAAAGTGCCGATCTGTTAAAAGAAATAGCAAATAATCCCAAAGCCGCAGAGACTCTTCTATTGGCACAAGAATGGTGGCCCTTAGTCATTTCAGGCCCCAAATGAGATAACACTTTGAAACAACATTCATTAATGTTTGAAATCCCAATACAGAGCAATTTAATTCAACTGGCTTTGTTCTGTAGAAGAAACCTAAAGGGGAAGGAGGAAAGGGTAAAAAGACAGCTTAAGTCATATAAACTTCCACCGAAGAACAAATCAAAACATCTGAGGTTCATTCAATAGGGCTAACTGGCCTCAGTGAGAAGAAGACAAACAAAGAAGCATTGTATTGTTCCATGGAATGAGGTTTTTCCAGGAACATCCAGTCAGACGCTTTCCAAGCGAACACCATGCAGCTGAGAGTAGGTGGATTTGAAACAGTGCAAGATCAATAAAATCCAGCTTTCCATTTCACAGGAAGTCGACTGTTAAAACAGTAATGTACTTGTCCGTAGCATGTAAAACAGAAAGGCCACACAGAGGTTGGGGTTGGATTACTGCTGAATATGTCTTAACATGGTAAATACATATTGAACATCTTCCCTACTCCACCCTGAAAGCCTCAAGAGCCAAGCAGCCCAAGCTTTTTATGCAAATGAACATGTATAAACTCCAATAACAGGCAAAACCCAACCACCTTTACCAAAAGAACAAACAAAATCACTTTCTCTGTCAACCTGGGAGAGAGCTTTTCAACACCACATTTTGTCACTCTGCCCTTAACTCCCCAGGGCTTAAATGCAAGGGGACCAGAGTTGGGTCAGTAATGGGGAATGTTACTAATGGTGCCCTGTCTCAACAGAAGAGGGGTAGATGGAGAGGGCTTCCAGTGTGAAACAAAGCAGACTCTGCTGATCATGGATGTCCACTGTTTGGGGTGTTTTTTTTTTTCCATGCAATTTCTTCTTCCTGTAATTATGGATGAGTCTAGATCTGAATTAAAATCTTTGATTCAAATCATTTTTCATGCACCAACAATGATCCAAGGTCCTGAGTGGCTCCTACACGGGATGTGAATACATAGGCAGACTTCTCAGATTGGAAGAGATGACTGAGTTGGAATGTGGCAGAGATCTGCGGGACCCTAAGTGATCTGTCCATAGCAAGTAGGAATGAACTGTTTGCTCTTCTTTCCAGCACAAGGCCTGAGAAGCCAAAGAAACACCAAGGAGCCAATATAGAACATACAAATGCAAACAGATGTTCTCTAAGTATCTGGTGAATCAAAAGAACTCCATACTTGGCGTGTTCCGAAACGTACATGGGTTCAATAAGTAATCTAACAAATTATTCAGGAAAATTAGAAAACAACAAAACTCCTTAAATACTAACCACCACCTTGATCTGATGTTGTTGTTTGAGTCAAAATCCTGAAGGCTACAAGAGCGATGCTGAAACATGCCACCAGATGCTAGTTTTCCTTTGATGTATTCTATTGATCACAATCAATGGTCAAATAATAGGCTATTAATGAGACAAAGAGACCTTTGGCATTACTCGACATAACTGATTTTACATTATGAAAATGACCACAGCAACTGCCTGTATGTATTCCTGGCATGCAACAAACATGAAGTAATTTGGATTAATTTAACCCACCTAGAAGGAGGGTTAGCTAAGCCAAAGTGCCTCACCAGTAACCAAAACACATATGCACAAGATTATCTCAAGATGGCCACTAGAAGAGCTGCCAAGACCCGTGGGATTGACTCTGTATGGTACAGAGATCACACTGCCTCCAGAGGATGAGTTCGTCTCTAGATTTGATCACCTGCCTTAGTTTCACAGAGATCCCAGCAAACTGACAATGTTCCAGCCACAATCTGATCTTTAGCAGTGTGTCTTGCAGCCAAGACATCACAGGGATAATGCAGGTGATTCTGAAGAGGCTCTGACTTACCCATGCACTGGTTGCACCACTGGTTTCAAAAAGATTTTGGAAAGGAAAAGATTTTCCCAGAGAGATAAAAGTGGAAATCAGATGAAACTCTTCAGTTCTACTCTGTTGGACTGACAAAGCCATCAGCTTTCTGAGTTAATGTTTACATATCCCAGCTCAGGCACTGAGCTCACAGTCAGCCTAACCTACAGTTTCATTACCAGCACTTTACTTAGAATTGCTCCAACCACTTCTCAAGGACGCATTGCTACTCTAGCTTTCCAGGTTTACTGCATGCCTAAGTGTTCTTGCTTCTGAGGGGATTAAGCAGAACCTCTCCAGAACTTCAGGGCATCATTATTTTCTTGCTCTGGCAACAGTGCTGCAAGGGATCTAAGCTAATGCTGTCAGTCTCCCACAGGAATGCTGTTGTGTGAGCATCTGCAAGTAATTAATAAATAGGAAAGAGGCAAGACAGAATGGTTTCAAGTTGGTAATGAAGCTCCATTGGACACTCTTGGGTTGTCAGAACATTTATGATGATGCTCAGCCTTCTTATCACTGTTCGCTTGCCTTTCTAGTATATGGAGGTGAACAACAGCCTAAAGCATAAGTGGGAGTGATCAACAGTCCCAGAGGGAGATGAAGTGACTGATCCTTCTGTGTCACCAGCCAGGTCTGCAAGAGTTGCTTGGATCTTCTTAATGGTAAGGAGAACCAGGTGCTCATTAGTCAAAGATGTGGCTGATATTCAACCAACAGCACACTGGTTGAGCTTATAACCTGTGAATTTGTCTGCTTGCATTAATGGCAACGGGACCCTCAAGCAGGGCTGCAGGAGTTAGCAATTTCAGCTCAGATGGATTTTTGCAAACTCCTTGTTAGATTACTTGACTTGTCCTCCAAGTCAGATTTGATCCTCACCTGGGGGCAGTGGAGCAGTTCAGCTGGCTAACGTGGAACCAGGCTAACTTACACCAGAGGAGGTGGTGAGGGATTGAAATAAAACCAGCATTTAAAGCAGAAACCTGATTTTCTCATAGAGATGGATCCTTCAAGGCCTCTGTGGAGGAATTTCCACTGACTTCAGCACACAAGGAGAGCTTAGAGGAGCAGACCCCTGAACCTAGGTCAAAGCAATGAACGATACCCAGTTCTGCTGTAAGCGACATAAATCAGTCACATTCATTCCAAACTAGGCCCTGCAGCATGACCCTTAGCCAACCTTTCAGTGAACCTGAGATATGGTTTTCAAATTTGTAATGAAACCTGAAACTAAGTGATTTTCACCTGGTTCTGGCTTTCACAGAAAACATTTCACAGCAAGCTTTATTCCCTAGGTGTGATCCCCTAATTTCTTTGTTAAATTCAACCAGTTCTTTGAACCAGGAGAGCCGAGGAATAACCTGAAGACAATTACCTGAAATGCATTAAATTCTGTGTAAGAATATGAGGTCATCAAGATGGATGTGTTCCACGGGGTTCCCTGAGGAATTTTCAAGACATTTCATTTCAAAACCATGTGCCTCAAAAAAAAATTAAAAGGATAAAACCTACATTAAAATTTTCTGCAGGAGTTTCCAGAACCAATAGCACCACCAAGTTGTTTCCTGGGGCAGGATGCAGCAAGGGAAGATAAAAGTAGTCAGTGCAGCATTCAACAAACGTGAAAGCTAGTCTCATCAGGATGGTGTTGGTCTGCAGAATTTCCTTATCATTGGAACACCAAAGTTTAGAGTGGGTTCTGTGGCATTAATTTGGGAAGCTCTACTTCAGATTACCTGCTAGCAAAGACTTCCTGAAGGCTCCTCCTGAAGAAGGTCTGAAAGGTCCTGTCTAGCTGAAACTTCTCAAAAACGTTGCATAGATCTAACATGGATGTACTTGCCACCACATCACATCTTTAAACACCTAAATGACTTCAGACACCTGGTGGTAAACCAAGCAAAAATTCTGCTGCTATAGCAATCAATATACAGACTGATAAGAATGCAACCCAGAAAAATTAATCAGCAGAGATGCTCAAGAGCTCCCGAAGCTTTGTGTCCCCTTTTGCTCTGCAAAGATTTGTTCAGTGAGGACAACGTAACCTACCACCCTTTGAACCAAGAACCCACATGTGTTTTCTTTCACATTCAATTTCTAGTCAGGTAGCATTGCCTCACATTTGATAATACTCTTGCTATAAAGGATACAAACCCATGATTTACTCTGCGAAAAGCATAGCTCTATCTGAAAATAGTCTAGGAAGGATATAGCGTCATACCTAACACTACATTAAATGCAAACTGAGAACCTGATATATTTTAGGAAAATTCAGCACACTCTAGACTAATAAACATTTTACAATATTATTGCACATGTTCATTTCACTTTGTACAAATAATCATTCCCTTCACATCTAATAAGTCTGCTTGACACATTTGTGGCCTTATAAAAACACCTTCAAGGGCCTTGTTTGGAGGCATTGATCATTTATTTATACAAAGCTCAAAGACAATGACTAACGATTTTGATGGTATAAAAGTCTTCAACTGTGATCTTTGTCTTGCTGTTTGTTATCTCAAAACTGTAAAATTATTTAAAGGAGGTTTTATTTTAATGAATGAAAAATGGCTTTTTTTTTTCCCCTCTGGCAGCAGCATCAAATCAATCAAGGCAAAGACCAAAGCTGATTGCCTGCATTTCTAGGGCTGGAAATAAAGTGCACTCACAACTCTAAACCCTTATTTGCAGTTTGTTCTGCCCACACAATTACTAGAGGTGCCAGTGGCTGGCAAAGCACTGACTGAAAATTAGGCTTCCAGCTCTCACTCGTGGGGACTTTTGGGGCAGATTTCACTCACTCTCCAGATACAGAGCTTGAACTGACCTCACCATAAATCAGAGATAACCAGTGTAGATGAATAAGAGTACCATAAGCCTGAAGTGCTTGTAAAAATGAGCACCCAAAGCCAACGCCCCTTCCTCATCTCTCTCCTAATTGTGGTACCCACCTTCATTCTTGCCTCTCAGAGCAAAACTTGGCTGCCCATCTCTGGCTGGCTAGATCCGCAAGGAACACGAATGTAAGCAATATCGTACACACTCATGAAATCACTTGAATTTTGAGTGGTAAGTACATTTAATCTGCAGTGACGACTACTCTATGGCATGCTATGACACAGCAGTCCTGTGCTGACAGAAGGGAACAGTCACCAAACATGGCATTGCTTTTTTTTTTTTTTTTTTTTTTTTTTAAATCAAGCTACTAAAATGACAACATTTTCATTAAACTCATGATAACTGATCTATGCTCCAGAGTTAACCAAAAGCAGAACTTCTACTCGTTATGACCTCAGATACATGTAAATTCAAATGAGGTGCCAGGGAAATATGATAGAAATAGGAGAATTATAAGCACTTACGTAACAATACAAGCATTCTGAAACTTGGTTTACAATTAAAATGGATACATAATTAACCGTACTTTACTGAGCCCAGATTATGTTCAAAGCACGCTGAAGTAGATTAACAGATTTACAGAAACACGTTAACTGGTTGTACAAGAGCAGGTTTCCCCCCAAGCCAACTCTCCATCATGCTTTGTTGCCACTGCTTTTAACATCACATGATACCCTACAGCAAAACACAAAAACTAAATGCCAGAAAATTTTTTAAAAGTGCTAATCTTGGAAGATCTCTGAAAATATCCTTTCTTGGCCCTAGGCTAACTCAGTTTTCCCTTCCTTCCAGCCCTAGAGCATATCTAGCTTTCTGCTCCAGATACATCTCTGAGGGTTAGAGTTGCAGCACCTCAAAATGAGGTTAACGGTTGGGAAGAAGACTCTCCTTACAAAGATGCTCCTGTGGATACCCTGAGGGCTGCATGTGCAATCCACCTCGGTTGTATTCTGGCTTTCTTGGCCAAAAAGCACCAGCTGGGACCACTCCAGGGGTGCATCAGACCCCCTCAAGGTGATGCTTCCCAAGGATCTGGTCCCTCAAAACCCCCTCCTCTCACTGTGCTCTTGCAAAAATTCACAAACGCTCATTCTAGCAGGCAGATCTGCAGCTCTTAAGGATCTGCTCTCACTGTGTGTATTCAGCTTTCTTTTTTGTGCTTGCACCCACTTTCATTTCTATTGGAAATTTACCAGAAAATGTACAAAACCCTTAAACCACATTAAAACCCATTAAACCTGAGATTAATTTAGTCTTAAAGGTTAGCTCCATTTTCTTACCACTATTTCTGTCTGCAATCTGTCTTCATCAGACACTAATTAATAAGCAGACACAGCTTTGGAAAAACTGCCTTTAATCTTAGGAAAGTGTAAATACTCATAGTTACTAATGCAAAGTCTCACTACACAATTCATCAGTAGATTGGAACATATAATTTCCCTTTATAACAGCTTACTGATTTAGAGGACTAAAAGCACAGGTGAAGCTGAAAAGAAATATTACCTTAGAAGTTTAAAGCATTTTGCTTTATTTTTTCCTCTCTGCAGTGCCAAAGCAGTTGTATTTTCCTAAGATGTTTTCATTTTTTTTCTCAGGCGACGGGATTAGATCCTTCAGTGATTTACACCGAGAGCCTTTGCTTGAAGTCAGGGTTTGTTACTCCTGATTTACAATGGTGAAAGTCATTTGGGGATTAACCCTGTCCAGAGCTGTGTACAGAAAGGGGGGTCTGTGACAACTAGGAGGTAAAATATTGCTCTCCAAATTATATTTTTAATGATCGCTTCCTTTCATAATGATGCAAGATTATATACTGACTGTGAAGAGCTATTTATATGCCATGACTAAGATACGTTTTCATCAAACATTTTTTTCTCATGCCTAGAACTAATTCGTGTTTGATTAAAGGTTTTCTATGCATTTACAGGAAAAGATTATTCAAAGTTGAATTGCTTTTCGCAACAAAACAAAACACAAAGTTTGTGAGTATTGCCAAAATAGTGGGTTTAAATATATCTCTTTTTTACTCTGAGCATAAGAGTGGGGATTTCTTAAGCAATGCCATGGTGGCAAACATAGATACGCTTGTGGCTGGGCTAGGACAGAGCAATGGCCCAGCAGCAGATGACAAATGGGAATCTCTCATACAACTTCAACCTTAACCTGGACCAGAAATTGTCATCTGTGGGTTACAGTGAGAACCACAGATTCATAGCACATAAATAGAAAAATATTTAAGCACGTACACCTGACTGTCAAAATGCAGCAAATTGTTTTCATGAATCGTTTCTGGTGTGCCTTGAAGACCTACAGTGGCGGCCATTCCATCTCTTCCCCAGGCAAGCTGTTCTGACAGGTACTAGCTGTACTCTGCTTTGGGTCTCTTTTTGCATTTTCTTGGCAAAACAGTCTGTGCTGGTTTATCTAACTATATCTGATTGGCTGTGGAGCCTGGAACAGTTTCTTTCTTCCTTCAAAATGACAAAGATTCATGGAGCTAAATCACGTTCATCTGGCCAGACCATCCAGAAAGCATCGGTTTACCCTTCCACCAAAAGCAGATTGATAAACTGTAGACTCCTGTATGCAAACAGGCTTAGATGAGCTGAGGGTAAATCCCAAATTGCTCTCACACACATTGCCTTCAGAGACCCTGTACCTGGCCAAGTTCTGGAGCTCTGGTCCAGCTGCCTTCCATCACTTTCCCCAATAAATTGGGGAAAACAAGATTCATCCCAACTGATTCCAACCACTCAAAACAGAGGGGTCTAATCCAAACTTATCCCCCAAAATAGACATTGGAGAGAAATACGTCCCACCCAGCAAGTTCGTTACTTACTCTTGGATAATAAGGATCACCCTGCAGAGGTGCAGTTGCTCCCCACTGACTACATGGAAAATCTATATTAACCAAGACCATATGTCTCCAATTAAGATGTGCCTAAATATACATGAGACCATTGCAAAACCCTTCTGTGCCTCAGTTCCTCAAGCAACTGAATCTCCATGAAGACCAAAAAGGCTTAGAAAAGCAAAACATCCAACACAGCAATGCATCCAAAGCCTAAAGGGCAACACGTTATGGTGGGTCCACACAAAAACCCAAGATGTAGACAAGTCCCATCATTTCTCCACCTCCTGCCTTTCCACTCCTTTTCTCTCTTTCCGCTATCTCTATCATCACTCCTGCATTATGCTGAAGAAAACCACAATATGTCGAGCACATGGGGAAGAATTCCCTGCAGCAGCATTAGAAAAAATAGTGAGGTGGGGGGGGAAGCTCCTCTGAAAAACGTTTTAGTTATTAAGACACTTGGATTTTTCAGTATAAATAAATTTATTCATGAGAGCACTTAAGACAAGTTCTAAGGTTAACAAACACTGCACTATGCAACTCACAGCTGTGACAAATATTTAAGAAATCTGATACGGCATGCCTAAAAATTATTCATTTGCAGGCCTCGTTGCTTTTGAAGATCAACTGTTTTATTTGTAATTTTTGACATTTTCTTTCTTTTCCTGTTTGGCCTGTGAATTTGAAAGGGTTGTAAACACGTACTCCAGCTCTCTGCCTGAGGCACTGGGCTGTTGTCAGAATGCCAAAAAGGAAAAGGAAGCCAATAGGTCCTTTGGTACATACCGATATGAAGGGCTTGTAAAGATAGTATTTGTTTGTTTTTTTTGATCTGACTTTGAATCTGGCTGTCGTACCTACCCTTCAGGGAAAAGCAACTTTTAAATAAATGCTTCAAGATTGTGCAAACATTTCAGTAGTTTCGGAGTCCTAGCGTTCTGGGTCAGGGAAGGAAGAAAATACATGTCAGTCAATAGAGATGGAAACGATAAAAAAAATGGTTAGAGCTACACTCATAATTTTTCCTAGGCTGGGTGAAGTGTTCTTTTGGCTGCTGCATCGTGTGCCGCTTCACTCTTGTGCATTTTGGCCAGCCAATAAAATGCACTGTGGATTTTCTACATGTGCACACACACGCTTAGAAACATTAAAAATGCACCGTTCCTTCAAATTCATTACCCTTCAGCACCACGAAGATTTGCTCCAGTTGCTTGAAGAAAAACAAGCTTGCTAGCTTTTCTGTTTGTCCTCTGATGACTTCAGAAGGCTGTATCCTTCCACCACTTCATTTAATGACCACATTCCTGTATTTTTTAATTATTTTCTTTTTCAAAGGCGCTATTTCTAGCCAACACCCAAGGAGCTCAGCAGTGCACAGAGCGGTGCACAGAGTGATGCACAGAGCTGCATGAGCTGTTCCCTCTCATCTCAGGAGCTGATAAGCTGGAGGCCCAAGGAGCAGTAGGAAAAACAGAGGCAGAAGGAAATGAAATGTTCATTCAAGGATGTGGACAAACCAGTGCTAGATCTATAAATGCAAGATACATCTTCCAACTCTTTATCAGAGCTGAGTAAATCTCATTTGCCTGTTGCATTTCTTCTAACTCCTGCATATTTCAGCAAATTGCTGGGGTGTGTTGGTCCCTGTTGGCAGCCCCCACACGTGAATATACTGGAGGTTTGGGCAACGAAGGGAGAGAGAAACAGGACTGTTTGCGCATCCCAAGCATTTTTCCCTGGCTGGGACTTGCCAGTTCCATGAGCCCAACACTGACCATAAAATTCAAAGCAGCCCAGGTTGTTCCGCTACTGCTGGACCACCAGGCCAGCTCTGTAGTGTGCTCCTCCAGGAGAATCTTTCCACCCAGTAAAAACCTCAGGCCATTATTCCTTGGATGCTTAGCAGCACACTGCTGTCACATTTTCATGGCAATAGCATCCTGCAGGAGATGGGATCCTAAGTGGAGACAGTTCTGAGGCTGCTAGGCGTTTGTGGCACAAGATAGAATAGGATTTTGTTATCTGGCATCTCAAAGGTAACACGCCCTCTCTTTGGCCTGTAAGTGCCCCATGGAAAGCATCACTCCACTTCCATCCCCCTCATCTCCACTGCTGCACATCCATCCCACCAGTGGCTGGGGTTTGGGGGAATTTGTCTCCAAATGGGATCCAGATTGGAAAACGGATTAGCAGGAATAAGATAAAGAATTAAACCCAATCAGCAGGCGACCGCATTTTTAAAAGGCACAGATGCACACGATTAGCTTGCA